>NC_091185.1:25531774-25846774 GCF_040958095.1 Procambarus clarkii
GGTTTCAGTGACTACATAACAGGTACCATAACAACTGGAGGGCAAAAAATTATAGTCGTAGACATATATAATCCACCACCAAATGACAGAATACCCAGACAGGAATATGATAGAAAGAACATGGCCACCATTAACATAATAGAGAGAGCAGCTTCTGTTGCCAGCAGGAATGAATCTGGACTACTAATCCTGGAGGACTTCACCCATAGGAAGATAGATTGGGAGAACAGAGACCCGCATGGAGGACCAAAAACATGGAGAGCTAAGCTGCTGGACGTGGCAACAAGGAACTTTCTAAGCCAGCACATCAAGGAACCAACAAGAATGAGAGGAGAAGATGAACCAGCAATGCTTGATTTGATATTTACCCTAAATGAGAGGAATATAAGGGAAGTTAAAATGGAAGCACCCTTGGGAATGAGTGATCACAGTTTATTGAACTTTGAGTACCTGGTAGAGCTAGGAATTATCTCCCCCAAAAAAGAACTAGGAAACAAAAGGCTGGCATACCGAAAAGGGAATTATGAGGAGATGAGAAGTTTCCTAAGGGAAATACCTTGGGTCACAGACCTCAGAACTAAGTCTGTACAAGATATGATGGACTATGTCACCCAAAAGTGTCAGGAGGCAGTAAACAGGTTCATACAGGCCAAAAGGGAAAAATCCGAGAAGTAAAAGAAGAATCCATGGTATAATAGGGCATGTATGGAACCAAAGAAACTGAACAAAAGGGCATGGAGGAACTTCCGGAATAACAGAACACCAGAAAGCAGAGAGAGATACCAGAGAACCAGGAATGAGTATGTCAGGGTGAGAAGAGAAGCAAAGAAAAGTTATGAAAATGATATAGCAAACAAAGCCAAGACCGAACCAAAGCTACTCCACAGTCACATCAGAAGGAAAACCACAGTGAAAGAACAGGTATTGAAACAGAACAGGAGAGGACAAGTATACAGAGAATGACAAAGAGGTGTGTGAAGAACTCAACAAGACGTTCCAGGAGGTCTTCACAATAGAACAAGGTGAGGTCACTGTGCTAGGAGAAAGGAAAGTATACCAGGCGGCCTTGGAAGGGTTCGAAATTACGAGAGAGGAGGTCAAAAGACACCTGCTGGATCTGGATGTTAGAAAGGCTGTTGGTCCAGACGGGATTTCGTCATGGGTACTGAAAGAGTGTGCATAGACACTTTGCTTGCCACTCTCCATAGTGTATAGTTGGTCACTGGAGACGGGAGACCTACCAGAAATATGGAAGACGGCGAAAGTGGTCCCAATATACAAAAAGGGCGACAGGCAGGAGGCACTGAACTACAGGCCAGAGTCCTTGACTTGTATACTATGCAAAGTTATGGAGAAGATCGTGAGAAAAAACCTGGTAACACACCTGGAGAGAAGGGACTTCGTTACAAATAGCCAACATGGGTTCAGCGAGGGTAAATCTTGCCTGACAGGCTTAACAGAATTCTACGACCAGGCGACAAAGATTAAGCAAGAAAGAGAAGGCTGGGCGGACTGCATTTTTTTGGATTTTCGGAAAGCCTTTGACACAGTACCGCATAAGAGACTGATACATAAGCTGGAGAGACAGGCAGGTGCAGATGGTAAGGTGCTCCAGTAGATAAGGGAGTACCTAAGCAATAGGAAGCAGAGAGTTACGTGAGGGATGAGACCTCAGATTGGCGTGAAGTCACCAGTGGAGTCCCACAGGGATCTGTACTCGGTCCTATCTTGTTTCAGATGTAAGTAAATGATCTTCCGGATGGTATAGATTCATTTCTCTCAATGTTTGCGGACGATGCAAAAATTATGAGAAGGATTAGGACAGAAGAGGACTGCTTGAGGCTTCAAGAAGACCTAGACAAGCTGAAGGAATGGTCAAACAAATGGTTGTTAGAGTTTAACCCAATCAAATGTAGTGTAATGAAGATAGGTGTAGGGAGCAGGAGGCCAGATACAAGGTATCATCTGGGAGATGAAATTCTTCAAAAATCAGAGTGAGAAAAAGACTTGGAGGTTGATATCACGCCAGACCTGTCTCCTGCAGCCCATATCAAGAGGATAACATCAACGGCATATGTCAGGCATGCCAACAAAAGAACGGCATTCAGAAACTTGTGTAAGGAATCATTCAGAACTTTGTATACCACATATGTCAGGCCAATCCTGGAGTATGCAGCCCCAGCATGGAGTCCATATCTAGTCAATGATAAGATTAAACTGGAAAAGGTTCAAAGGTTTGCCACCAGACTAGTACCCGAGCTGAGAGGTATGAGCTACGAGGAGAGACTACGGGAATTAAACCTCATTTCGCTGGAAGACAGAAGAGTTAGGGGGGACATGATCACCACATTCAAGATTCTGAAGGGAATTGATAGGGTAGATAAAGACAGGCTATTTAACACAAGGGGCACACGTACAAGGGGACACAGGTGGAAACTGAGCGCCCAAATGAGCCACAGAGATATTAGAAAGAACTTTTTTAGTGTCAGAGTGGTTGACAAATGGAATGCATTAGGAAGTTATGTGGTGGAGGCTGACTCCATACACAGTTTCAAGTGTAGATATGATAGAGCCCAATAGGCTCAGGAACCTGTACACCTATTGATTGACGGTTGAGAGGCAGGACCAAAGAGCCAGAGCTCAACCCCTTGCAAGCACAATTAGGTGAGAACAATTAGGTGAGTACAGGTTAAGAATCAATTGGAAATAAATTGCAAAGCCATGGAAGAAGTAAATAAACTTTTAAAAATAGCTATTGAGGAAGTTAAAGTAAATTTAAACATAAATGACTACAATAGGTTAGGTAAGGAAATTCAACAGGAGAAACAGCTTTTGTCAGCACAGATAGAGGAAGTTACACAGGGAATAGAACAGTGCAAGAAAGATATACAACTCACCTATGCACAAGTGGCCAAGGAGAAGGAAAAAATTGAAGAAGCAGTAAATGAAGCCAAACACTGCAGCAACCAAGATAAAACAAACATTAGGCTGGAAGTGAGAAAGGAATTGGCATCTAACCCGAAGTTGGTGCAAAACACAGTTGATTGGAGTAAGTCCCCGATAATTTTTGGCTGCAAAGAAAAGGAGATAACATCTAGGTCAGAAAGAGCTGTAGAAGAAGCAAAAATAGTAGATAAAATTGTTGGTCTCGTGGAAGGTCTTACAACCATAGAGAATGTGTGCGACTACAGGAGAATAGGCGGATATGTAAAAGGGAAAGATCGACCTTTTGATTATCACTCTAAATGGTGCAAAGCAGATGGAAGAAGTACCAAGGAATGCTAGGATATTACAAAGTGACGAGGATGGGAAAGTGTGGTCGTTAAGACGAGATCTTTCATTAGAAGATAGGGAGAAGCATAATAGCACTAGAGATCTGCGATGAGGATGATAAACTAATGATCATAAATGTATATAGTCCACCGCCAAGCAGCACATGATCAAAGGAGGAGCTAGATAGTAAACGAGAAGGTCTTATAACAATAATGAGAGAGATCATAGCGAGAGCAGATAACGATAGTTCACGACTGTTGATAGACGGAGTCTTCAACTTGAAATCCATAGACTGGGAAGCATATGAAGCTAAAACAGAAGATTTTTGGACCCGTAAATTTGTAGACCTCATCCTGGAAACATTCTTGTATCAACATGTTAAACAAGCTACGAGGATGAGGGAAGGGGACGTTCCCTCCATGCTAGATTTGATATTTACCAGGAAGGAGAAAGAGATATTTGACATTCAGTACCTTCCTCCCTTGGGTAAAAGTGACCATGTCTTTTGGGAATAAAGTATGCAATGCGTTATAATCTGGAAGAAAATAAGAAGGTTGATGCAATTCAAAAACCTGACTTCAGGAGAGGACATTATGGCAACCTTAGAAAAATTTTTAGTGAGTATAATTGGACAGACTTGATGCTAGACAAGGAAGTGAATGAGATGTATGTAAAGTTTTGTGAAATATATGATAAAGGCACAAAAAATTTATACCAAAACATAGATGCAGAACTAGGAAACAGGATTGGTTCAACAGAAATTGCGAGAGGGCCAGAGACCAAAAGACACAAAAATGGAATCAATACAAGAAGAGGCCAAACCCCCAAACATACCAGTGATACAAAGATGTGAGAAACAACTACACGGCAGTAAGGAGAGAGGCAGAAAGAAATTTTGAAAAAGGGATTGCAGACAAATGTAAAACAGAACCAGGTCTATTCTATAAATTCATAAACAACAAATTGCAGGTAAAGGATAATATTCAGAGGTTGAAAATGGGAAATAGATTCACGGAAAATGAAAAGGAAATGTGTGAAACACTAAACGAAAAGTTCCAAAGAGTGTTTGTACAAAATAAAATCTTCAGGGAACCAGACACAATAAGAATTCCAGAGAACAACATAGAGCACATAGAGGTGTTCAGAGATGAAGTGGAAAAAATGCTCAAGAAGCTAAATAAGGACAGAGCAGTTGGTCCAGATGGAGTTTCACCATGGGTTCTGAGAGAATGTGTACCTGAGCTCAGCATTCCACTTCAACTGATTTTTCAGGCATCCCTGTTTACAGGAGTTGTAGCTGATGTATGGAAAAAGGCTAATATAGTTCCAATCTACAAAAGTGGAAGCAGGGAAGACCCCCTTAATTATAGACCTGTATCATTGACAAGTGTATTAGTCAAAATATTGGAAAAAATAATTAAAACTAAATGGATAAAACACCTGGAGAGAAATGATATAATATCAGACAGACAGTATGGTTTTCGATCTGGAAGATTCTGTGTACCGAATTTACTCAGTTTCTTTGATCGAGCAACAGAGATATTACAGGAAAGAGATGGTTGGGTTGACTGCATCTATCTGGACCTAAAAAAGGCTTTCGACAGAGTTCCACATAAGAGGTTGTTCTGGAAACTGGAAAATATTGGAAGGGTGACAGGTAAGCTTCTAACATGGCTGAAAAATTTTCTGACTGATAGAAAAATGAGGGCAGTGATCAGAGGCAATGTATCGGACTGGAGAAATGTCACAAGTGGAGTACCACAGTGTTCAGTTCTTGCACAAGTGATGTTTATTGTCTACATAAATGATCTACCAGTTGGTATACAGAATTATATGAACATGTTTGCTGATAATGCTAAGATAATAGGAAGGATAAGAAACTTAGATGATTGTCATGCCCTTCAAGATGACCTGGACAAAATAAGTATATGGAGCACCACTTGGCAAATGGAAATCAATGTTAATAAATGCCATGTTATGGAATGTGGAATAGGAGAACATAGACCCCACTCAACCTATATATTATGTGAGAAATCTTTAAATAATTCTGATAAAGAAAGAGATCTAGGGGTGGTTCTAGATAGAAAACTATCACCTGAGGACCACATACAGAATATTGTGCGAGGAGCCTATGCCACGCTTTCTAACTTCAGAATTGCTTTTAAATACATGGATGGCGATATACTAAAGAAATTGTTCACGACTTTTGTTAGGCCAAGGCTAGAATATGCAGCGGTTGTGTGGTGCCCATATCTTAAGAAGCACATCAACGAACTGGAAAAGGTGCAAAGACATGCTACTAAGTGGCTCCCAGAACTGAAGGGCAAGAGCTACGAGGAGAGGTTAGACGCATTAAATATGCCAAAACTAGAAGACAGAAGAAAAAGAGGTGATATGATCACTACATACAAAATAGTAAGAGGAATTGATAAAATCGATAAGGAAGATTTCCCGAGACCTGGAGCTTTAAGAACAAGAGGTCATTGATTTAAACTAGCTAAACACAGATGCCGAAGAAATATAAGAAAATTCACTTTCGCAAACAGAGTGGTAGACGGTTGGAACAATTTAGGTGAGAAGGTGGTGGAGGCCAAGACCGTCAGAAGTTTCAAAGCGTTATATGACAAAGAGTGCTGGGAAGACGGGACACCACGAGCGTAGCTCTCATCCTGTGACTACACTTAGGTAATTACACACACACACACACACACACACACACACACACACACACACACACACACACACACACACACACACACACACACACACATTAACTGACGGTTGAGAGGCGGGACCAAAGAGCCAGAGCTCAACCCCGGCAAACACAACTAAGTGAGTACAACTAGGTGAGAACACACACACACACACACACACGATAGACTGGGAGAACAAGGAACAGCATGAAGGAGAGGAAACATGGAGAGCCAAACTAATGGAGGTGGTGACAAGAAACTTTCTAAGCCAACATGTCAGGGAACTCACTAGGATGAGAGAAAACGATGAACCAGCGAGACTGGACCTAGTCTTCACTCTGAACGACTCCGACATAAGGGAAATCGGATTTGAGGCCCCAGTAGGAATGAGCGCCCACAGTACACAGGTGTTTAAGTATCTGGTTGAAGAAGGGTTATTAAACTCGAGGAGGGGTACTGAAAAGAAAAGGCTGGCATTCCGAAAGGGAATCTATGAGGAGATAAGAAAATTCCTAACAGATATAGCATGGGAAACAGAGCTCAGGAGAAAGACGACCCAAGGCATGATGGACTACATCACGCAAAAGTGCAAGGATGCAGTAAACAAGTTTGTCCCAGTTCAAAAGAAAAACAATGAAATGAAGATGAGAAACCCATGGTTTAATCAGAGATGTAGGCTAGCTAAGCGGCAAAGTAAAAGGGTATGGAGAAACTATAGGAATAACAGGACACCTGAGAGCAGAGAAAGATACCAGAATGCCAGGAATGAATATGTCAGGATGAGAAGAGAGGCAGAAAGACAATACGAAAATGACATCGCAAGCAAGGCAAAAAAACCTAAATTGCTGCACAGCCACATCAGGAGAAAAACAACAGTAAAGGACCAGGTAATGAAATTAAGAATAGGGGCAGAAGAAATCACTACAAACGACAAGGAAGTGTGTGGGGAACTGAATAAGAAGTTCCATTAAGTTTTCACCTAAGAGTAAGGTGAAATTCCAGAGATAAGGGAGGTAATAGTTAACCAGGAACCACTAGAAGAGTTTGAGATTACCTGTGGGGAAGTAAGAAAGCTTTTACTAGAGTTGGATGTGACAAAGGCTGTAGGCCGAGAAGGACTCTCCCATTGGATACTAAAGGAAGGAGCAGAAGCACTGTGCCTGCCATTTTCCACAGTGTATAACAAATTACTGGCAACAGGAGTACTGCCAGAAATTTGGAAAGCAGCTAACATAGTCCCGATATACAAGAAAGGGGATAGACAGGAGGCACTGAACTACAGGCCAGTGTCCCTAACCTGGATTGAAACTGAGGACGATAGTAGGAGGCTACAAGATGACCTAGACAGACTGAATGAATGGTCCAACAAATGGCTGCTAAAGTTCAACCCGAGTAAATACAAAGTAATGAAACAAGGCGGTGGAAACAGGAGGCCAGGCACAGGATACAGAATAGGAGAAAAAGAACTTCATTAATTGATATCATACCAAACCTGTCTCCTGAAGCTCACATAAAAAAATTACGTCTGCGGCATATGCGAGGCTGGCTAACATCAGAACAGCCTTCAGAAACCTGTGTAAAGAATCATTCAGAATCTTGTATACTACATATGTAAGACCTAGCCTGGATTATGCGGCCCCAACATGGAGCCTGTACCTTGTCAAGCACAAGACGAAGCTGGAAAAAGTTCTGAGTCATGCCACTAGATTAGTCCCAGAACTAAGAGGCATGAGTTACGAGGAAAGGCTGCGGGAAATGCACATTGCGACACTGGAAGACAGAAGAGTAAGGGGAGACATGATCACAACCTACAAAATTCTCAGGGGAATTGACAGGGTATACAAGGATAAACTATTCAACACTGGTGATACGTGAACAAGGGGACACAGGTGGAAAGTGAGTACCCAAATGAGCCACAGGGACATTAGAGAGAACTTTTTCAGTGTCAGAGTAGTTAGTAAATGGAATGCACTAAGAAGTGGTGTGGTGGAAGCTGACTCCATACACAGTTTCAAATATAGACATAACAGAGCCCAGTAGGCTCAGGAATCTGTACACCTGTTGATTGACGGTTGAGAGGCGGGACAAAAGAGCCAGAGCTCAACGTCCGCAAGCACAATTAGGTGAGTACAATTAGGTGAGTACACACACAGGAGAAAAACAACAGTGAAGGAATAGGTAATGAAACTGAAACTGAGGATAGGAGCAGATAAATCCTTTACAAACGACAGGAAGTGTTCGAGGAACTCAATAAGAAATTCTAGGTCAAACAGTAGAGCAAGAAGAAGTCCCAGAGATAAGAGAGGGAATATCTAACTAGACACCAATAAAGAGTTTGTGATTACCAGTGGGGAGGTGCAGAAGCATCTGCAAGAGTTGGAAGTGGCAAAGGCAAGTGGCCCGGATGGAATCTCACTTTGGATACACTTCTTGTTTCTTAATATCATTTGTCGTTCGCTTTCAGTAGATAAACGAAATATGAGATTAAAAACAAGTGGTATACTGTGAAGGCTAATAATAAACAACAGCTCCCCTATGACTCTGCAATATCTCCACTACTCAAACAATTGTGTATTAGCGATAAGACCTATCATGTATGTATAATGACTTACTGTTAATATATAGCCCTTGAAATAGAACATTCTCTGTAACTAGCTGACATTGTAACTATAAGGTGTGAATGATATATGAAATTGTTTATGTAATAATCTAAGTTGAGGTCTGATAAACACCTTTGGTGTCTTCTGTAATGCTTTTTGCGCTAACGCTCACTGGATGAGTATGGGGTGCACAATAAACTAGCTGCCTCCGGCGGCAACAATCAAATCAATCTTGGATACTGAGGACGGAGCAGAAGCTCTGTGCCAGCCACTCGCCATTGCATATAACAAATCACTGGTAACAGGTGAACTGCCAGAAATTTGGAAGATGGCTAATGTAGTCCCGATATTCAAGGGTGATAGGTAGGAGGCACTGAACTACAGGCCAGTGTCCCTAACTTGCATTCCATGCAAGATGACGGAGAAGATTGTGCGAAAAAAGCTAGTAGAACATCTGGAGCGAAAGAACTTTGTAACACATCAGTATTGGTTTAGAGATGGCAAATCATGCCTAACAGGATTAATTGAGTTCTATGACCAGGCAACCAAACTCAGGAAAGAGAGAGAGGGCTGGGCAGACTGCATATTTCTGGACTGCCAGAAAGCCTTCGAAACAGTACCACACAAGAGGCTAGTGCACAAACTAGAGATGCAGGCAGGAGTGAAAGGGAAGGTACTCCACTGGATAAGGGAGTACCTAAGCAACAGGACACAGTGAGTCACTATAAGGGGTGAGGTCTCGAAGTGACGGGGAGTCATCAGTGGAGTCGCACAGGAATCAGTCCTTGGACCTATACAGTTTCTGATATTCATAAATGATCTCCAAAAAGAAATTGACTTGTTCCTCTCAATGTTTGGTGATGATGCAAAAATTATGTGGAGGATCAAGACAGAGGAAGATAGTTTGAGGCTACAAGATGACCTAGACTGTCGGAAAATCCGACACCATTTAATAATATTACATGCAATTGCAGATATTGTTGCTGCATTGTATACACAAGTTTCCTATAGAAAATGTAACTTGTAGTGGAATTTTCCGTCTATAGAAAACGGGATATCATTGCCACATACTATTATAAATTCACCAGCTATTCTGCTGGGAATTATTCTTAAATACATTAGTCTTTGGACTTTACCATCAAAAAACATCTTATTTAAATTAATTTAATTATCACTATTAAAATAGAGTAAATGTGACCCTTCTATCACTTCCTGTCATCTGGACAAAGTAGGCCAGTACTGTCAGTGATGAGGGAGTGGTCAGCCATTGTTGTTTAAGACCAGAGGCACACGGGAGTAAACTTCTCCTGTTAATTTCTCTTGGACGAAGTGTTATGGAAACCAAAGGTCTGCCATCATCAACACGCTGTCAACAATCACAAGGGAAGTGTTCTGCCGAAACCCATTTATCTAATCATTTTTGGCCATTAATGTCAGTAGATAGGGCGTACCGGTTAGAATGCGAACAGCCTCTTAATAAAAGGTAATTAAGCCTTGGTCTTTATACTTCATTATACAGTGTTTTCTCTGATATAGCTGTCATATATTAGGATTCTGACTTTTAGCTAGCGCCCTTTTGACAGGTCAAGAAAAGGAAGCAAACTTTGTGTATCAGTTACTGGGTGATGGAAGCTGCTCACACGAGGAAATTTGATGTCTACATCCTAGTGATATCTGGTGGACTAAGCCTGCTGTGTAATAAGATAAGGAACCTCTTCAATGTATACTAATTTATGTAGTTTAATACTGTAGTTTGATTGGCTGCATATATATATATATATATATATATATATATATATATATATATGCGAACAAGCCTGAATGGTCCCCAGGACAATATGCAACTGAAAACTCACACCCCAGAAGTGACTCGAACCCATACTCCCAGGAGCAACGCAACTGGTATGTACAAGACGCCTTAATCCACTTGACCATCATGACCGGACAAAATGAGGTGATAGCCGAGGCTATTTGAACCACCCCACCGCCGGTACTCGGATAGTAATCTTGGGCATAGCATTTTACCAAATCACCTCATTCTTTGGGGCACACGTGAGGAACACAAATGCGAACAAGCCTGAATGGTCCCCAGGACAATATGCAACTGAAAACTCACACCCCAGAAGTGACTCGAACCCATACTCCCAGGAGCAACGCAACTGGTATGTACAAGACGCCTTAATCCACTTGACCATCACGACCGGACAAAATGAGGTGATAGCCGAGGCTATTTGAACCACCCCACCGCCGGCACTCGGATAGTAATCTTAGATAGTAATCCTGGGAGTATGGGTTCGAGTCACTTCTGGGGTGTGAGTTTTCAGTTGCATATTGTCCTGGGGACCATTCAGGCTTGTTCGCATTTGTGTTCCTCACGTGTGCCCCAAAGAATGAGGTGATTTGGTAAAATGCTATGCCCAAGATTACCATCCGAGTGCCGGCGGTTGGGTGGTTCAAATAGCCTCGGCTATCACCTCATTTTGTCCGGTCGTGATGGTCAAGTGGATTAAGGCGTCTTGTACATACCAGTTGCGTTGCTCCTGGGAGTATGGGTTCGAGTCACTTCTGGGGTAGTTATATATATATATATATATATATATATATATATATATATATATATATAAGCCTATACTTGCATAAACCACAAGTGAAGATAAACAATCTTTGGACAACACCCACCAGTGGGACTCGAACCCAGAAAGCACAACTACCTTCCAGTAGCTGGTATAACTAGTATGCTTTAACCCACTACGCCATCAGACCTTACAAAAGAAGTAGATAGTTCGAGATATATATATCTCAAACATCTCTACCTCCCGAAGGCACCAGATGAGTGAGGGGTCAGTCTGCAATTTTCGTCAAGCCACTGTCAATGTGAGAGAACTCGTGTCCAGCTTATAAGCCTATACTTGCATAAACCACAAGTGAAGATAAACAATCTTTGGACAACACCCACCAGTGGGACTCGAACCCAGAAAGCACAACTACCTTCCAGTAGCTGGCATAACTAGTATGCTTTAACCCACTATGCCATCAGACCTTACAAAAGAAGTAGATAGTTCGAGATATATATATCTCAAACATCTCTACCTCCCGAAGGCACCAGATGAGTGAGGGGTCAGTCTGCAATTTTCGTCAAGCCACTGTCAATGTGAGAGAACTCGTGTCCAGCTTATAAGCCTATACTTGCATAAACCACAAGTGAAGATAAACAATCTTTGGACAACACCCACCAGTGGGACTCGAACCCAGAAAGCACAACTACCTTCCAGTAGCTGGCATAACTAGTATGCTTTAACCCACTACGCCATCAGACCTTACAAAAGAAGTAGATAGTTCGAGATATATATATCTCAAACATCTCTACCTCCCGAAGGCACCAGATGAGTGAGGGGTCAGTCTGCAATTTTCGTCAAGCCACTGTCAATGTGAGAGAACTCGTGTCCAGCTTATAAGCCTATACTTGCATAAACCACAAGTGAAGATAAACAATCTTTGGACAACACCCACCAGTGGGACTCGAACCCAGAAAGCACAACTACCTTCCAGTAGCTGGCATAACTAGTATGCTTTAACCCACTACGCCATCAGACCTTACAAAAGAAGTAGATAGTTCGAGATATATATATCTCAAACATCTCTACCTCCCGAAGGCACCAGATGAGTGAGGGGTCAGTCTGCAATTTTCGTCAAGCCACTGTCAATGTGAGAGAACTCGTGTCCAGCTTATAAGCCTATACTTGCATAAACCACAAGTGAAAGGTCTTTTGTAAGGTCTTTTCTTTTGTAAGGTCTGATGGCGTAGTGGGTTAAAGCATACTAGTTATGCCAGCTACTGGAAGGTAGTTGTGCTTTCTGGGTTCGAGTCCCACTGGTGGGTGTTGTCCAAAGATTGTTTATCTTCACTTGTGGTTTATGCAAGTATAGGCTTATAAGCTGGACACGAGTTCTCTCACATTGACAGTGGCTTGACGAAAATTGCAGACTGACCCCTCACTCATCTGGTGCCTTCGGGAGGTAGAGATGTTTGAGATATATATATCTCGAACTATCTACTTCTTTTGTAAGGTCTGATGGCGTAGTGGGTTAAAGCATACTAGTTATGCCAGCTACTGGAAGGTAGTTGTGCTTTCTGGGTTCGAGTCCCACTGGTGGGTGTTGTCCAAAGATTGTTTATCTTCACTTGTGGTTTATGCAAGTATAGGCTTATAAGCTGGACACGAGTTCTCTCACATTGACAGTGGCTTGACGAAAATTGCAGACTGACCCCTCACTCATCTGGTGCCTTCGGGAGGTAGAGATGTTTGAGATATATATATCTCGAACTATCTACTTCTTTTGTAAGGTCTGATGGCGTAGTGGGTTAAAGCATACTAGTTATGCCAGCTACTGGAAGGTAGTTGTGCTTTCTGGGTTCGAGTCCCACTGGTGGGTGTTGTCCAAAGATTGTTTATCTTCACTTGTGGTTTATGCAAGTATAGGCTTATAAGCTGGACACGAGTTCTCTCACATTGACAGTGGCTTGACGAAAATTGCAGACTGACCCCTCACTCATCTGGTGCCTTCGGGAGGTAGAGATGTTTGAGATATATATATCTCGAACTATCTACTTCTTTTGTAAGGTCTGATGGCGTAGTGGGTTAAAGCATACTAGTTATGCCAGCTACTGGAAGGTAGTTGTGCTTTCTGGGTTCGAGTCCCACTGGTGGGTGTTGTCCAAAGATTGTTTATCTTCACTTGTGGTTTATGCAAGTATAGGCTTATAAGCTGGACACGAGTTCTCTCACATTGACAGTGGCTTGACGAAAATTGCAGACTGACCCCTCACTCATCTGGTGCCTTCGGGAGGTAGAGATGTTTGAGATATATATATCTCGAACTATCTACTTCTTTTGTAAGGTCTGATGGCGTAGTGGGTTAAAGCATACTAGTTATGCCAGCTACTGGAAGGTAGTTGTGCTTTCTGGGTTCGAGTCCCACTGGTGGGTGTTGTCCAAAGATTGTTTATCTTCACTTGTGGTTTATGCAAGTATAGGCTTATAAGCTGGACACGAGTTCTCTCACATTGACAGTGGCTTGACGAAAATTGCAGACTGACCCCTCACTCATCTGGTGCCTTCGGGAGGTAGAGATGTTTGAGATATATATATCTCGAACTATCTACTTCTTTTGTAAGGTCTGATGGCGTAGTGGGTTAAAGCATACTAGTTATGCCAGCTACTGGAAGGTAGTTGTGCTTTCTGGGTTCGAGTCCCACTGGTGGGTGTTGTCCAAAGATTGTTTATCTTCACTTGTGGTTTATGCAAGTATAGGCTTATAAGCTGGACACGAGTTCTCTCACATTGACAGTGGCTTGACGAAAATTGCAGACTGACCCCTCACTCATCTGGTGCCTTCGGGAGGTAGAGATGTTTGAGATATATATATCTCGAACTATCTACTTCTTTTGTAAGGTCTGATGGCGTAGTGGGTTAAAGCATACTAGTTATGCCAGCTACTGGAAGGTAGTTGTGCTTTCTGGGTTCGAGTCCCACTGGTGGGTGTTGTCCAAAGATTGTATATATATATATATATATATATATATATATATATATATATATATATATATATATATATATATATATATATATATATATATATAAATTCAATATAACCCCCCCCCCCTAATGTGTAAGGATCGATTTGTGTGATTATTGCAGAAATACAGTCCACTTAACATCATACAAATTGCTATCGAAATATATAAATTAACGTAAATATAAATTCTATATAAATTCATATAAATTAAATAAATATAAAACTCACAGGTAGGTTCCCACATAGACAAACTGAAGGAATGGTCCAACAAATGGCAACTAAAGTTCAACACAAGTAAATGTAAGGTAATGAAACTAGGAGGAGGAACTAGGAAACCAGTCACTGGAAACCGAATGGGAGATGAAGTCCTTCATGAAACGGACAGAGAGAAAGATCTAGGAGTTGATATCACGCCAAATCTGTCTCTTGAAGCCCACATCAAAAGAATAACGTCAGCAGCCTATGCGAGGCTGGCTAACATCAGAACTGCTTTCAGAAACCTGTGTAAGGAATCCTTCAGAACCTTATATACCATATATGTGAGGCCAATCCTGGAGTATGCAGCCCCAGCATGGAGCCCGTACGTAGTCAAGCACAAGACAAAGCTGGAAAAAGTTCAGAGATATGCCACTAGGCTAGTCCCGGAACTAAGAGGCATGAGTTACGAGGACAGACTGCATGAACTGCACCTCACGTCGCTGGAAAACAGAAGTGATCATTTTGTATGTAGTGATCATGTCTCGTGGAGACATGATTATTACATACAAAATTCTCAGAGGAATTGACAGGGTAGACAAGGATGGGTTATTTAAAACGGGTGGTACATGCACAAGGGGACACAGCTGGAAGCTGAGTACCCAAATGAGCTGCAGAGACATTAGAAAGAACTTTTTCAGTGGCATAGTAGTTAGTAAATGGAATGCACTAGGAAGTGATGTGGTGGAGGCTGACTCCATACACAGTTTCAAATGTAGATATGATAGAGCCCAGTAGGCTCAGGAATCTGTTCATTAGTTTCTTTTCAGGAAAGTGAACATCTGTTGATTGACGGTTCAGAGGCGAGACCAAAGAGCCAAAGCTCAACCCCTGCACACACAACTAGGTGAGTACAACTAGGTGAGTACACACACACACACGCCGGCCCCTGCAGGGGCTGACCTTGCCGTATCTTGGTTTACGTTTGACTAAACGTAGTGGCAAAATGTCATATATTATTAATGCTTTTTCTCCACGTCATTTAAAGTTAATTCATTTTTAACAATTTCTACAAAAGTGAAAGCAGCGCATATTGTTGAAAACATTTAAGCCAATTTGACCTTTAACCTCTATTTGTATCCTTCATATTTCACCCCATGTCTTCCCTTCGTACCAAATAGAAGCAAAATTAATATATTTAAGCATTAGTTATTGTGTCAATAAAATTCTTTATTCTTTATGCAATATTTTCAGACAAAAGGGTGAAGCTAAGGCTTCAGCTGAGAGGTAGTTATGATAACACTATCTACTCTCACGGTTGGGGAGTAGTGGGTGGAAAGGTGACCACTCGGAGAGAACATCTTAGAAATCTACTTGACCTTAAGCGATACTCAGCGGGTTGCCAACCATCTGACTCTTCTCTCACTTATCGTAGCCACTCCGATCTCTTATCCTAGATCCTAGAACAACGGTCTCACTTCATGCAAATCGGCGTTCAATCCCCGACCGTCCAAGTTGATGGGCACCATTCCCTCCTCCCCGTCCCATCGCAAATCCATATCCTGTCCCCTTCCCAGTGCTATATTCACTATGGCTTGGAGCTTTCCCCTGATAATTCCTTCACTTCCCCTAGATTTAATCCATTCCTTACATTCCTTGTGAAATATAGTGACCTTGCCTTAGCAATTTCACTTCATAATTGGGCAAAACTATGGACATGCAGATGGAAATAGTTTTCTGTCGAACAGAACACAAAGAGTAAGTCAACCAAATAAAATCGAGTCCAAGATCAGTTAAGAGCTCTGTACCTCAGGGTAGGTGGGAGGAAATCTTCTTTTCACCTGCTTCATCTGTTCACCTAGCAACAAATAGGTTTGTGACTAACTGTTGTGGGGTGGGGCTCCTGAGCTACCGTGCAGTGAGGACGTGTCGCCTGCTGCTCCGGTAGTTTGAGTCGGTTCTCACTACGTGTAGAGAGCCATGGGGAAGGCTCAGCGCAAGAGGGAATGGAAGCAGCTTTCGGACGAGGAAGGACGGGGGACCGATGTGCAGCAGGCCCCAAAGAAAACTGCTATCGAGGCTTTACCACTTGCTTCTACCAGCAAGTCAGCGGACGTAATGGACCTAGAGAGGACAGCGTCAGTCACACACCAGCCAGTGTCAGTCAATGCTTCTCTGTCCGCAACGCTGCCGCGGGACGGCAGTATGAGTCAGGAGAGGACACCACCAGTCTCACACCAGACATCGCCAGCCTCTGCACTTCTTCCGAAATTCAAGATCATGCAGACCGACCACTTTCCTACAGCATATGGAGTAGTAACGGCGATGGAAAAAGAACAACCAGAGCTCAAACTTTCCATTACAGTCAACCTGAAGGGAGAAATAATACTGACACCTCAAGACCAACAGACTGCACATTACTTAGAGAAGGTAAGAGTCCTGCAGGGGACCCCTGTGTGCTTGGTAAAGCTGGACCCTCCAGAACGACGCACACGAGTCGTGCTTTTGGGATACCCAATCGACTTTCCCCTGGATCCAGTGCTAGAACACAAGCAAGTCCTGAGTGCAGAACGTAGCCACACAAAAGTAGACAAGGCAGCGACGCGTCAGGTTCTGGTGACCGTCATGGGACATGTGCCGGAAACTTTCGGTCTTGGAAATTGGGGGACATACCGACAGAGGCCATACGTCCCGGAACCCCTACGCTGCTTCAGGTGTCAGAAATACGGCCACCATCAGTCACGCTGCACAGGACAGGAGAGGTGCGGAGTGTGCAGCCTGAGACATCCCACCAAAGACTGAATTGCCAAGCACAAGGCAAACCAGACCACAACAGCCAAATGTCCAAATTGTGGAGGCAAACATCATGCCTGGAGCACAACCTGCTCTGCACGGAAACAAAAAGTGCAGACAGCTCAGGCCAGGGTCAACACACTGACCAGCGGTACATCCACCAACACCAACGTCTGGAACACTCGTGCACAGCCACAACAGCAACCCGCTCTCACAGAGCAAAATTTCCCGAATCTGTCAATTCCGAATCAGACATTACACGAAAGTGTTGCAGAAGTCCAGCAAGTGCAAATGAGCAGAAAACACTTACTTTCGGAATCTACTCCCCAGCTATACAGTTTTACCGAGGTCCAGCTGCAAACCATCGTGAAGATCATGGCGGAAACCATTATCAATTGCCTACAGATGACGCAGAACGCCTCACAAGAACAGACTCAAGACATCACTTGTGTGATAATGGACAAGATCGTGCAGCAGACCACAGTTACACGAGAAATAGACAGTCTCCGACAGGATGGAGCACAAGAGGACAAACAACGCAACTTGGACATACTGACTACCGACAACAGTCGGCTAGTCAAGACACCGGAACATCGACATTCACAAACGCAACTGCAAGACGCAGTGACCACCCACGATCAACAGAATCTTCCAACACAGGAGACAGACAACAACAGCCAATGCAGTCTGATCTGCAGCAACGCCAACAAAGACGTATTGAACAGCAGAGATGCGCAGGTTCCGCCAACACAAGAAACGGCCGCGAGCGATCAATGCAGTCCGACTTGCAGCAATACCAACAACAAAGTGATGGACCACAGTTCTGCACAGATTCCAACAATGCCGGGGTTGACCACGGACAATCAATGCAGTCCGACCTGCAGCGCTTCCAACAACATAGCGATGGACCACAGTTATGCACAGATTCCAACAACGTCGGGGATGACCACGAACTATCATTGCAGTCCGATTTGCAGCGACACGACTTGCGAGGCGGAGAATATAGAGGTCGATTCCGAGGAGGAGTTCTAGTAGAACAAGCAACACCACCCGAACCCGTCGTCTGGCCATTACGAATTCTGCAGTGGAACATACAAGGTCTTGGAAATAAAAAACACACACTTCAGGAGGCTGCAATCAGCACGAAAGCAGATATCATCGTTTTGGAAGAAACTCTTTTCCCAGCCACGAAATCCTTCAGATTAGCTGGATATCAGCACTATGTTCTCCCGTATGAGCAGGGGAGACTAAGAGGATTAATGACCCTAGTCAGAAACACCATACCCAGCAAGAAAATAGACTCGGTTTCATGTGGGGATGGAGTAGAGGTATTAGCAGTTATAGTGAATATGGCTAATTTTGAGCTCCTCATATACAACGTCTACAAGCCCCCTAGACGTAAACTAGAAGCAGAGGCAGTGCTTGCCTTGGCCACGCAGGAAAATTTAATTCTTGCTGGAGATTTTAATGCTCATCATCCAGAGTTAGGTGCAACTGGGCCAGCCAATGCAGATGGGCGCCATTTAGCTGCAGCTCTGCGAGAAGTACCTGAAATTACACTTCTCAACACTGGGGAACCCACTCACATTCTAGGAGGTTCCCTTGATCTTACATTCATCTCCACAGCACTCCAGCAACAGGCGATGTGGGAAGTAGACCCGGTGATCACTAGTGACCACTATGCTACTGTCACGACACTCAACCTGGCACGACCTCCTACACCTCCTGCGTGGCCTCGGTGGAATTTAGGAAAGGCCAATTGGAATGTATACCAGGAAGAACTTGAAAAATGGTATGCAACGTACACGCCACCTGAGGATTTGAACATACACGAGACCAATCTGCAGGAAGCCGTTCCAGCTGCTGCGAACAAAGCTATTCCAATCATTATCACAGGTAACACGAAACGAAAGAACTATTGGTTCTATAGTAATGACGTTAAAGAACAGAACCACAGAGTCAATATCTTCAGAAAACATCTAAAGAGAAACCCCACACCAGAAGGAAGAACTCTGCTACGAGCGGTGATATCTGAAGCAAGGCGAGTTTCTCGAGAAGTAAAGGAGGCAAGATGGTTTGAGTGGTGTCAAACTCTAAATGAACATAGTAGCCTTGGCAAGATATGGGGTCAGATTAAAACTATATCAGGTCGACCAGCCCGGCCACAGGCATGTATTCAACCATTGCAGGAGGCTGAGAGACTTGCTCTCCAATTTGCAGAAAGAACAGCTTCATATCAGCTTCCTGCAATGGTCCGAAGGCAGCAAGAACACTTAAAACAAGAGAGGATGACAGTCATTCATGAGGGCATAGCTATAAATGACGAATGTGACTGTCCCTTCACCGAACAGGAACAAAGCAGAGCCAAAAAAGGTGGTAAGGACACTGCTCCAGGTGCTGATAACATTACATACTCAATGATCGCACATGCAGGTCCTGCTGGAGACCGAGGGATGTTGGACGTCATCAATGCGTCTTGGCAGCAAGGCAAACTACCGCCCTCTTGGAAGAAAGCAGACATCATACCGATTCCTAAGCCGAATGAACCTGGCAATTACAGACCCATTTCCTTAACATCATGCGTTAGTAAAACTGCAGAACGGATGGTCTTAAATAGGCTACTGTGGAAGACTGGAGACCTTCATAAACACATATTTGGCTTCACTAGAGGTGTAGGTACTGCCAACTGCATAGCAACATTACTAGGAACAGTTAACTCGGGTCCAGCTATAGTGGTCTTCCTTGATCTGGAAAAAGCATTTGAACTTGCAAGCCCGCCAGCAATACTACACACCTTAGTTAAAAAAGGTGTGAGGGGGAAAATGCTAGCATGGATTCACGATTACCTAAGTCACAGGTATGCCAGAGTAAAGTTGCAAGGACAAGTGTCGGACTACCACTTGCACGAGAATGGGACTCCACAAGGAGGAGTCCTCAGTCCTAGTCTTTTTAACATCCTTATGGAAAACCTTGTTACCATGTCCTTTACAGAAGGGGTTACATTGCTAAGCTATGCTGATGATCTAGCATTAGTCGTTACGGGTCCTTCACTTCTAAATAAAGCTCAAGGTGCTTTAGATCAAGTGACATCTGAATGCAGTGTTTTAGGGCTAAAAATATCTGCACAGAAGTCTAAGGCGATGAGACTCGGTGGCAAGGCTCCAGACAGGCACCTACGCATTCAGGACATTAACCTTCAGTGGGTTCCACAATATCGATATCTCGGAGTGTGGATTGATTTTAAGATGACATTCAATAAGCAAATTCAATATCTAAAGGAGAAAGCAAAGTCACGAATAAATATAATGAGAGCAATCACAGGGCCCCGTCTAGGAGCGGGACACAGAGTGTTGAGAATGTTTTACATACACGCCGTTCGTTCCCTGGTTGATTATGCAGCGCCTGCCTTACTCACTCTTTCTCCTGGTCAGTGGGCAAACGTTGAGGTTCTTCAAAATGATGCATTGCGAGTCATAACAGGTGCTCCCAGATGGACTAAAATCCTGAACCTAAGACTAGAGACAAAGCTAACGTCGATTGAAATAAGGGTAAAGGGGATTGCTGCGTGCATGCTGACCAAGATATTGACTAGACCTAGAATCAGTTCACTTAAAGATTTGATCACTGGAGCACTAACTCTGGACAGAAGAGCCTCCAATAGCAACAGGTGGACCCATTGTGCGATAAACGCCATCGATACGTTCGATATGGCAAACACAGTCACTGAGAGGGGTGTCGACGACATACATGCAGACTTTGTTATGCAAGCCCCTTGGGAATCTCTGCCAGCAGACTTTCAGATTATGGCTCTTGACGGAAAGAAGACCCAGACACATCCTCATCTGCTACATCACATTGCACAGATGCATATCGAAGCAAATATGGCATCCAACAGCTTCACTTACTTCACGGATGGGTCAGTAGACCAGCAGGGACAGGAAACCGGAGCTGCAGTTAAAGCAGGAAACTCTGTATATAGTTGGAGGCTCTCAAATGGGTGTTCGACTTTACAGACTGAGATGCTAGCCATTCAAAAGGCTTTGGAACATGCTCTTGCTGAACACCACCAACACGTTATCGTCCATACAGATTCGAGAACCGCCATTGAAACCTTGCAACAGGAACACATATGTGATAACATCCATCTGATCACCAATGTCTTATCATTCATGCACACACTCCACCGACAAGGCCGACGGGTGCTTATCAACTGGGTGCCAAGTCATGTGGGACTATTAGGTAATGACATTGCAGACGAAGCTGCAAAACTTGCTACTAAGAGGAGGAATGTAGACATTTCCATACCACCGAGTCTCTCCCAGATGAAGAAAGTGATTCGAAACAGAGCAATGCGAAGGCTGTACAGTGACCACGACGCAGCAGTTGCAACATCAGGATCTGCGGGTTGGTACAAGAATTCCACCAACTACGAACCACTTAGTTTGATGAAAGGGAGCAGTAGAACAACAGAAGTGCACTTACATCACATCAGGCTTGGATACCCATGTGCATGGGAAATAGGCTTACGGGTTCCGGAAGGTGAGAGGAAATGTCAACACTGTGGAGAAATGCCCGACAGACCACTGGAACATTATCTAACACAGTGCACAGTTACAAACCCGTTAAGATTTCACCTTCGATTCGACAGAGCAGAGGAAGTTGTTAAACACATATGGCAAAATCTTACTGAAGCGACCATACGGGTCATACATACTCATCCTCCGCCCAGGTAAACCAGAAACGAGCATCACTTAGTGGGCCAGCCAGAGGCTTAGGGCCCGCGCAGGATTATCCCTGCTAAAAAGAAAAAAAAAAAAAAAAAAAAAAATGTTGTGGGGTCGCATCCCGGGCAAGGGTTCAACACAGCTTACTTTCGAGAAAAGTTCGACATTTCCGACCAACAAAATCAATAATTACTTAACCTTACCTAGTTCCATTTTGACAACCTTTTGTCGGTGTCCTCAGAGGTGGAGGTTATACTTGGGGCTACATAACGACTCACATATTATATGAGGAAAAGTTGTATCAGTTAACTTGGCTGTATTCCAGCACATGTTGACTGTCCTTATTCCAGCATATGTTGACTATCTTCATTCCAGCATATGTTGAGTGTCTTTATCCCAGCATATGTTGACTGTCTTTATCCCAGCATATTTTGACTGTCTTTATCCCAGCATATGTTGACGAACGTCAAGACAAGACAGTCGTATCTTTAAGAGAAACGTTCACTACATAACGTAAGGGTCCCCTACATAGAGCCCCCATGTTGTAGAGCCCCATGATGTACAGCCCCATGATGTACAGCCCCATGATGTAGAGCCCCATGATGTACAGCCCCATGATGTACAGCCCCATGATGTACAGCCCCATGATGTACAGCCCCATGATGTACAGCCCCATGATGTACAGCCCCATGATGTAGAGCCCCATGATGTACAGCCCCATGATGTAGAGCCCCATGATGTAGAGCCCCATGATGTAGAGCCCCATGATGTAGAGCCCCATGATGTAGCGCACCATGATGTAGAGCCCCATGATGTAGAGCTCCATGATGTACAGCCCCATGATGTACAGCCCCATGATGTAGAGCCCCATGATATAGAGTTCCATGATGTAGAGCCCCATGATGTAGCGCCCCATAATGTAGCGCCCCATGATGTACAGCCCCATGATGTAGAGCCCCATGATGTAGAGCTCCATGATGCAGAGCCCCATGATTTAGAGCCCCATGATGTAGAGCCCCATAATGTAGCGCCACATGATGTAGAAGCCCATGATGTAGAGCCCCATGATGTAGCGCACCATGATGTAGAGCCCCATGATGTAGAGCCCATAATGTAGAGCCCCATGAAGTAGAGCCCAATGATGAAGAGCCCCATGATGTAGAGCCCCATGATGTAGAGCCCCATGATGTTGAGCTCCAGGGCATAGAGCTTAAAGATGTAGAGTTCCAAGACTCAGATTTCCTCTACGTCGTAGAATTCTATTCCAGTTGTGTTATCCTGCAGGGATACGCCGTTGTTGTCCTGAAGGCTGCAGGGATACGCCGTTGTTGTCCTGAAGGCTGCAGAGATACGCCGTTGTTGTCCTGAAGGCTGCAGAGATACGCCGTTGTTGTCCTGAAGGCTGCAGAGATACGCCGTTGTTGTCCTGTAGGCTGCAGAGATACGCCGTTGTTGTCCTGAAGGCTGCAGAGATACGCCGTTATTGTCCTGAAGGCTGCAGTGATACGCCGTTATTGTCCTGAAGGCTGCAGAGATACGCCGTTGTTGTCCTGAAGGCTGCAGGGATACGCCGTTGTTGTCCTGAAGGCTGCAGAGATACGCCGTTGTTGTCCTGAAGGCTGCAGAGATACGCCGTTGTTGTCCTGAAGGCTGCAGAGATACGCCGTTGTTGTCCTGAAGGCTGCAGAGATACGCCGTTATTGTCCTGAAGGCTGCAGAGATACGCCGTTATTGTCCTGAAGGCTGCAGAGATACGCCGTTGTTGTCCTGAAGGCTGCAGAGATACGCCGTTGTTGTCCTGAAGGCTGCAGAGATACGCCGTTGTTGTCCTGAAGGCTGCAGAGATACGCCGTTGTTGTCCTGAAGGCTGCAGAGATACGCCGTTATTGTCCTGAAGGCTGCAGAGATACGCCGTTATTGTCCTGAAGGCTGCAGAGATACGCCGTTGTTGTCCTGAAGGCTGCAGGGATACGCCGTTGTTGTCCTGAAGGCTGCAGAGATACGCCGTTGTTGTTCTGAAGGCTGCAGAGATACGCCGTTGTTGTCCTGAAGGCTGCAGGGATACGCCGTTGTTGTCCTGAAGGCTGCAGGGATACGCCGTTGTTGTCCTGAAGGCTGCAGAGATACGCCGTTGTTGTTCTGAAGGCTGCAGAGATACGCCGTTGTTGTCCTGAAGGCTGCAGGGATACGCCGTTGTTGTCCTGAAGGCTGAAGGGATACGCCGTTGTTGTCCTGAAAGCTTTCAGGGATACGCCAACAACAACAACATTTCCACTGGGTACTGTTTACATCAATGTAAACTGCGGGAGGTATCCACTTCAACCGGGTACTGTTTACATCAGTGTAAACTTGACATTTCCCTGATATCCTAAACATTGTGTCCCAGGACCTGTGGTGCCTTGAGTGACAATGTAGAGTGAGGTCTACCTCTCCTGCCTCATCTACAGCCTCGAGGTACCCAATAAGTTATATAAGTCAACAATTCTTACCGAATTTAAGGTTGTGGATGTTGGAGTCGACATTTGCCTCAAGTGATGAGTCTGAGGATGTCACCCCGAAGGTGGGAACGGCTGCCTCTGTGTGTCTTTGACGACCAGAATATTTGTACATGTTTTACGTGAAGGGATCTTAAGGAGATGGAGGGAATGAACCTCGCTGAACAGGATTCGTTATGGAATAGTTGTCTCTGTGCCTGGCTTTAGTACTGTGCGCCAGATACAGACATTACTCAAAAGAGGGCTCTGTGCAGCAGACATAGACAACACCCACCAGAGAGCTCTGTGTACCAGACATAGACAACACTCACCAGAGGGCTCTGTGCAGCAGACATAGACAACACCCACCAGAGGGCTCTGTGCTCCAGACACAGACAACACTCACCAGAGGGCTCTGTGTACCAGACACAGACAACACTCACCAGAGGGCTCTGTGCAGCAGACATAGACAACACCCACCAGAGGGCTCTGTGCTCCAGACACAGACAACACTCACCAGAGGGCTCTGTGTACCAGACACAGACAACACCCACCAGAAGGCTCTGTGCACCAGACACAGACAACACCCACCAGAGGGCTCTGTGCTCCAGACACAGACAACACTCACCAGAGGTCTCTGTGCAGCAGACACAGACAACACTCACCAGATGTCTCTGTGCTCCAGACACAGACAACACCCACCAGAGGTCTCTGTGTACCAGACACAGACAACACCCACCAGAGGGCTCTGTGTACAAGACACAGACAACACTCACCAGAGGGCTCTGTGTACCAGACACAGACAACACTCACCAGAGGGCTCTGTGTACCAGACACAGACAACACTCACCAGAGGTCTCTGTGTACCAGACACAGACAACATTCACCAGAGGGCTCTGTGTACCAGACACAGACAACACTCACCAGAGGGCTCTGTGTACCAGACACAGACAACACTCACCAGAGGTCTCTGTGCTCCAGACATAGACAACACCCACCAGAGGGCTCTGTGCTCCAGACACAGACAACACTCACCAGAGGGCTCTGTGCTCCAGACACATACAACACTCACCAGAGGTCTCTGTGTACCAGACACAGACAACACCCACCAGAAGGCTCTGTGTACCGTCTGATTACGAACATGTTCCCAACGCTTTCAACCCAACAACTTGGTCATGTTTCGAACAATTTTTTCATATATAAGGGAAAGTATTTCAAGATAATATTACAGATTAGTTTCCTTGTTGGCACAAAACATTCCCATTCACTACAGTTGTTATATTCGAACAATATCCAGTGTGACGGCTTCCTCGAGAATCACAAACATCTCTGAAGTGTAAACAACGCCCAAGTGTTGAGTGTAAACACAATATATAACGCTGTACATTAATTCAACTGCTGTGTGAGAGGTAATGTTTACAGCGAGTCGTAGAGGACCACCTCCTTCACATCAAGGCTGAGCTGCTATTTCCCTGGGATGTTAATCAGTTTTTGAGAATATTTTGAATATTCCTGTTTAATATCCGCTCTTATATATACAGGACGATTTTTTATTGTCAAACCCAAAAATATGTTTTCAGAGGCACTGACCAAATTTTTATTTTCTCTCAGAGACGTGCACTTGAGGCAGATTCTGAAGGGATAGGAAATATTATGATCCAAAGACCCCAGACACTCTGGAGTTCCCAGGGGCAGCTGGCCAGCTCTTGTTCCCTCACTCAAAAACATGTTGGGGGTGTGGGCCCCTACCCGGAAGGTTTTGTTGACGGGGATATGAAGCTGGACTATTCAGAGGCTGGTGTGGTGTTGGTCGAGGGAGTGGAGGCGAGGGACTTCTTGGTTGGAGGGCGGAGTTGTCTCTCTGGCGGTACCACAGGCCAAGGGGGCAGTATAAAGCAATTTTCTTTCTATTGAAACTAGCTTTATACAACCATTATTGAAGCTAGTTGTATTCAGTCATTACTGATGCTAGGAGCACTCAGCCACTACTGAAGCTAGCTATACTCTGCATATACTGAAGCTAAATGTATTTCTTGCCTTTATTGCCTCCGGTTGTACCCTGACTTCACTGGAGCCAGCTGTACCCTGCCTTTACTGAAGGTACCAGAATGCGACCACTAGTGGACCTTTCAGCCCCTCTATGACTCTTAGACCCTCCCTACCTTTCAGAAACATTATGCCCTTCCAACCCCCAACTCCCCCCTAGCTGTCCAGATCCCATCCGTCTCCCAAACACTCCTCAGACCCTCCTCAGACCCCTAGATAAAATGTGAACTCTGCTACCAGAGTTTCCAAGAAGAGTCACAAGGTGTGGTACACCAATACCGATGGGGTATCCAATAAAGCAGGAGAAATAAAATAAATAATTAGTGAGGCAGACGCTGACATAACTGCAATAGTGGAAACTAAAATAAATGACGTGATCTCGGATTCAATCTTTCCAGGGGGGTACCAAGTGATAAGAAAAGAAAGGACACAGAGGAAGAGAGGGGGAGTGGCACCCGCAATAAAACGGAAAGCGAAGTTTGAAGATCTGGAAAATCAGGGTACCAATGAAATCACAAACACCATACATGGAACTCTGACAGCAGATGGGAAGACTTTTGTGATCTTGATAATCAACAGTTCCCACCAAACAGTAGAAGTCCCAGGCTGGAGTATGATGACAACAACAAGACATGTATAGATGAACTGCAGAGGGAAGCAACAACAGCTCCCAGAATGAGAGCATTTGAGCACCTGGTAAAGCTAGGAGTAATCTCCCAAAAAAGAGCTAGAAACAAGGGGCTGGTGAACCGAAATGGAAATTATTAGATGAGATAATTCCTAAGAGAAATATCAGAAAAATAACAAAACTAAATATGTGGAACACAGAACTCAGAACTCAAACAGTACAAGACATGACGGACTATGTCACCCAAAAGTTTCAGGAAGTAGTAAGCAGGTTTATCCCGGCCCAAAAGGAAACAAATTAGAAGCAAAAGAAGAATCCGTGGTTTAATTGGGCATGTATGAAAGCAAAGGGACGGAACAAAAGGGCGTGGAGAAACTTCAGAAATATCAGAACACCAGAAAGCAGAGAGAGATACCAGAGAACCAGGAATGAATATTTCCTTGTGAGAAGAGAAGCTGAGAGACAGTATGAAAGTGATATAGCAAATAAAGCCAAGACCGAACCAAAACAGCTCCACAGCCACATCAGGAGCTCCACAGTCACAAGAGTGAAAGAACAGGTGATGAAACTTAGAACGGGTGAGAACAGTTACACAAAACATGACAAAGAGGTGTGTGAAGAACTCAACAAGAAATTTCAGGAATTCTTCACAATAGAATGAGACGAAGTCCCAGAGCTAGGAGAGGTGGCAGTAAATCAAGAGTCCTTGGAAGGGTTCGAAATTTCCCGAAATGAAATTAAGAGGCGTCTGTTGGATCTGGACGTGAGAAAGGCTGTTGGTCCGGACGGAATCTTACCATGGGTACTAAGCAAATGTGCAGACGTACTTTGCTTGGCATTCTCCATGGAACATAGTTGGTCACTGGAGACGGGAGACTTACCAGAAGTAAGAAATATGTCTAATGTAGTGAGCAAGATGTGATCTGGATGTGAGCCAGGCTGTTGATCCAGACGGGATCTCACCATGGGTACTGAAAGAGTGTACAGAGACACTTTGCTTGCCATACTCCATAGTGTATAGTAAGTCACTGGAGATGGGAGACCAATCAGAAATATGGAAGACGGCTAATGTGGTCCAAATATTAACGAATGGTGACAGACAAGAGGCACTAAACTACAGACCAGTGTCCTAAACTTATATACCATGTAAGGTGATGGAGAAGATCGTGAGAAAAAACCTAGTAACGCATCTAGAGAGAAGAGACTCCATGACACAGCACCAACATGGGTTCAGGGAGGGTAAATCTTGCCTCACTGGCTTAATAGAATTCAACGATCAGGGTGACAAAGATTGAGCAAGAAAGAGAAGGCTGGGCAGACTACATTTTCTTTGACTTTCGGAAAGCCTTGGACACAGTATCCTGTAAGAGGCTGGTGCATAAGCTGGAGAAACAGACAAGAGGAACTGGTAGGGTGCTCCATTGGATAAGTAGAAAACCTAAGCAATGGGAAGCACAGAGTTACTGTGAGGGATGAGACCTCAGATTGGAGTGAAGTCACCAGTGGAGTCCCACAGGGTTACTCGGACCTATTATGTTTCTAATATACATAAATGATCTTCCAGAGTGTGGGGAAAAATGCCGGGATTAATGTGAGAGGAGAACTACTAGGGACTTGTACTGTACTAAATTAAAAATTACTGTATGCAAAATTAATTGAACTAAATTCTAGCTAGGGTCGTAAATCCTAGCTCCCCTTTTCCTAAGGACAGACTGTGGGCTGTAAGGGGCAGGTGTGGGTGAATGGAGAGGTTAATTGAAGATCCACTGTCCACCTGCAGGCAATTATCTCACTTCAGCTTGTATTTTTAATACAAGGATAAGATTTTAATAAAATCAGTTCTATGACTAAACACTGGTTAAGTTTAAATTAGGGATTTAAACATGTACACAGTCCAGCCTAGCACCATAACTATTAACAGCCTATATTCATTTACAATAAACACAACAATTTAAATTGTGGAAGTATATTACATGACCTTAAATGTGGTCTAAGTACTAGTAACTGAGTACAAGAGATTAAATTCAATTAGATAAACTTACATGATAACTAAGTAAGCAATTGTTAACTTAATCTATATGTTCAAGTATATATATGTAGATATATTCAATTTATAAAAAGAGATTCAGTCAGTCTGACTGAAATTCTTCCCAGACTAGGAACACTTATGAAGCAGTTAATTTCACGAGTGTCCAGGATCCTGGAAAAGATTCAGTTGCTACAATATTAACAAACATACTGAAATATGAGGCGTTGCCTCACCCTGTAACCGACAGACAGGCTTGTTGGATATATTAAAGTTATACAAGCATACAATTGGCCAATTTATACACTAAATAACATTCAATATACTTCTCTGACTGCTGGGTGCCTGTTTGACAAGTGTGCCAGACTGGATAACTCTCTTGTCAAGTTTAGGCACGATATTTTATATCACAGCTTTGCTGTAGATGGTTCTGGTAGTGTTGCTATGTGATTATGTCCTTAATTGTGTTTGCAGTTAGATGATAGGTGATGATGGTGGAGGTGGAGACGGTGTCACTCTGTGTGCTCCACTTTACACTCATATATAGAAATTTTCTAGGAATTTTTCTTTGTAGATATATTGTCCAGGTACTCCCTCAGTTCTAGAGAGTAATCACTGGTGACAAAGATATGTTATTAAAGTGTCCTTTACCAAATAATGTTCGTAAGGCACCGTATCACATGTTCACTGTAAACACACGCTTTCTGTGTTAGGAGCCCCATAGGTCGCTTACTCCCGAGTTGGCTCCTCTATTCTTTTTTGGAGAACGTAGCCTTCAATGAATATTGATTGATTATTTTTACTCATTAGACATATGATTGAGATAAGATGTGATTATAATAAGATTAGACATAAGATTTAAAGATTATAAGTAGTACTTGCTAGCACTATTGATTCTTATTAAAGATTTGATTTAATCCATACCGGAAATCGATTCAATTGTTCCAATAGTTTTTTAATTAAGAAATCCTTCTAGAAGCTTCTGGATCCTTGAGAAATCACGCATAAAGTCACGTAGGCAACCAAGGGCCCTATGGTCGTACGTGATCATAGACATTGCCATGTAGGATCCAGATATATAGTGAAACTGTAGAGATTCTGATATGATTTTGTTATGATTTAGATATGATATAGAAATAATACATTTCTTAGATAATAATATAGATATAGTGGGAAAAAATTTCCCACACAGAGGATATAGACTCATTCCTTTCAATGTTTTCTATGGAGTCAAAATTATGAGAAGGATTAAGAAAGAGGAGGACAGTATGAGGCTTCAAGAGGACCTGGACAAACGGAAGGAATTGTACAACAAATGATTATTAGAGGTCAACCCGAGGAAATGTAATACAATGAAGATAGATGTAGGGAGAAGGAGGTCAGATAGAAGGTACCATTTGAGAGATGAAGTTCAACAAGAATCAGAGAGAAAGGAAGACCTGGGCGTTGATATCACGCGAGACATGTCCCACAAAGCTCAAATCAAAAGGATAACATCAGCGGCATATGCTAGATTGGCCAACATAAGAACTGCCTTTAGAAACTTGTGTAAGGAATCGTTCAGGCCTTGTATACCACTTATGTAAGACCAATCTTGAAGTATGCGGCTCCGGCATGGAGTCCATATCTAGTCAAGCATCAGACTAAACTGGAAAAGGTTCAAAGGTTTGCCACCAGACTAGTACCCGAACTGAGGGGTATGAGCTACGAGAAGAGACTACAGGAATTAAACATCGCGTCACTAGTAGACAGAAGAGTTGGGGGGGACATGACCACCACATACAAGATTCTCACAGGAATTGATAGGGTAGACAAAGACAGACTATTTTAACACCAGGGGCACACGCACTAGGATTAAATGCAATTAAATCCTTGTAAATACAACAGTCCTATTAATGTATAATAAATGAACTGTAGATTCTATAAATTCTTAAGCCACTCCCCATAACACATTTTGGGGGTTATTCTTTAAGATTAATTTATATAATGTATGTAATGTATAATAAATTTGATAAATGATGAAATAAGAAATTCATGTATAAATTATCAATCTTATCATCAGAAATCATTCAATTAAGCAAAGAAATGTTTTATGAAACTATAAGAACGAAATAACAGCTTAGCTGTATGATGAAATAGTAGCATACGTCTGGCAAGAATCGTCACAGAAAATTGTTGCCTCAGGATATCCTTGGAACATATGACCGAGGTTGAAGCTTATTTCCTTTCTTGACAACAAGACACAGGTTGTTATTTGTTTGTGGGCATGCATGCAGTATGACGACAAACGTCTTATCTAATATTATTTAGTGATCACAAACAATAAAAAAATATGGGAACTTGGCTGTTTGCCGATACTGGTGTCTGAGAAATGAGGAAGCTGCTCCGTCACTCTAATGTCTGCAGAAGCAAGGATGACGCAATAACGAGTCGGTAATTCTAGCGAGCTTCCAGACACTCTCTCTCTAAGAATAATGGCTGCTTCTCCCTCTCTTCTCGGTTTGCGCATGCATGGTAGTATGGAGTGTGGGATAGGAGTAAAATTCTACGATAATTCGCTCAACGATGCGAGATAATGAAGATATGGTTCATCATAAGAAAGCTAATATTAATTAAATTCTTGTTATGTGACAATATGAAACGAGGTTCACATAGACGTAAAAACTAAAGGGAAAATTTATTCCTCCATGAATGCCCGGTGATAACAGTTTATAGCTGTATAATGTGATCTCAGCAAACAATGTTATATTACTGGATCAATGGTGAATATATTATCAGCTAATAATTCTTATAAAAGAATTCTGAAATAAAGGAGAATTTATCACCATTCTCGCGAATGTAAATGTTTTTTCCTCAGTTCCTCTTGCCCGAAACGCTATGCGTGCTAGTGACTTTACAAGAATGTAAAATCAACTCGATTCCTATGTTCTCTGTTAATCCCCAATGTACCTTCTTGTATATAAGTAAATAAATAAATAAATAAATAAAAGTTAAGTGAGCTGATGCAACAAGGCAATGAATACTAGGAAACTTTTGGTATACCTACTCTGCAGTATAACATGAAATAATTGTATTACACTACTTGTTAGTAGTATTAGTAAAATATAATGGTTAGTGCAAGAATTGCTTCTTGAAGTACTAAAGGTTAGTAATTAGGTATTGAATGATTATGACGCCTGGTACAGGAAATACATCCTATTGTTTTGGGGATTAGTAATTAAGTGTTGGAAATTTCCAAAAACAGGTGGAAAGTGAGTGCCCAAATGTGCCATAGACATATTAGAATTTTTTTCAGTGTCAGAGCAGTAGACAAATGGAATTCATTAGGAAGTGATGTGGTGGAGGCAGACTCCATACACAGTTTGAAATGTAGATATGGTAAAGCCCAGTAGAATCAGAACCCTGTACACAAGTTAATTGACAGTTGAGAGGCGGGACCAAAGAGCCAAAGCTCAAGCCCCCTCAAGCACAACTAGGTAAGTAAGCACACACACACACCGGTGGCTGAGCGGACAGAACACAGGACGCGTGATTTTGTGGTTCTGGGTTCGATTCCGGGCGCCGGCGAGAAAGAATGGGCAGGGTTTCTTTCACCCTGATTCGCCTGTTACCTAACAGTAAATAGGTACCTGGGAGTTAGTCAACTGTCACGGGCTGCTTCCTGGTGTGTGGTTGTTGTGTGGGGAAAAAAAGTTGTAGTTAGTAAAAGTTGATTGACAGTTGAGAGGCGGGCCGAAAAAGCAGAGCTCGAATCCTGCAAGCACAACTAGATGAACAAACACACACACACACACACACACACACACACACACACACACACGTGTGTGTGTGTGTGTGTGTGTTAAAAGAGTTACAGTAAGGGGTGAGAAGTCGGACTGGCGAACAGTAACAAGTGGAGTACCACAAGGATCGGTACTGGGACCAATTCTATTTCTTGTATATGTTAACGACATGTTTACAGGAGTAGAGTCCTACATGTCGATGTTTGCGGATGACGCAAAGTTGATGAGAAGAGTTGTGACAGATGAGGATTGCAGGATCCTCCAAGAGGACCTGAACAGGTTGCAGAGATGGTCAGAGAAATAGCTACTGGAATTCAACACGAGCAAATGTAAAGTTATGGAAATGGGACTAGGAGATAGGAGACCCAAGGGACAGTACACAATGAAGGGGAACAGCCTACCTGTGACGACGCGCGAAAGAGACCTGGGTGTGGACGTAACACCTAATCTATCTCCTGAGGCACATATAAATAGGATAACGACAGCAGCGTACTCTACTCTGGCAAAAGTTAGAACATCATTCAGAAACCTAAGTAAGGAGGCATTTAGGGCGCTTTACACTGCCTACGTGAGACCAGTCTTAGAGTATGCCGCCTCATCATCCAGTCCCCATCTGAAGAAGCATATAATGAAACTGGAAAAGGTTCAGAGGTTTGCAACGAGACTCGTCCCAGAGCTACGAGGGATAGGGTATGAGGAGCGCCTGAGAGAACTGTGCCTTACGACACTAGAAAGAAGAAGGGAGAGGGGGGGACATGATAGGAACGTATAAAATACTCAGAGAGATTGACAGAGTGGACATAGACGAAATGTTCACACGGAATAGTAAAAGAACGAGGGGACATGGATGGAAGCTGGAAACTCAGATGAGTCACAGAGATGTTACGAAGTTTTCTTTTAGCGTGAGAGTAGTGGGAAAATGGAATGCACTTCAGGAACAGGTTGTGGAAGCAAATACTATTCATAATTTTAAAACCAGGTATGATAGGGAAATGGGACAGGAGTCATTGCTGTAAACAACCGATGCTCGACAGGCGGGATCCAAGAGTCAATGCTCGATCCTGCAGACACAACTAGGTGAGTACACACACACACACACACACACACACACACACACACACAGGGGGCCTCGTAGCCTGGTGGATAGCGCGCAGGACTCGTAATTCTGTGGCGCAGGTTCGATTCCCGCACGAGGCAGAAATAAATGGGCAAAGTTTCTTTCACCCTAAGTGCCCCTGTTACCTAGCAGTAAATAGGTACCTGGGAGTTAGTCAGCTGTCACGGGCTGCTTCCTGGGGTGTGTGTGTGTAATGTGGAAAAAAAAAAAAAATAGTTAGTAAAACAGTTGATTGACAGTTGAGAGGCGGGCCGAAAGAGCAAAGCTCAACCCCCGTAAAAACACAACTAGTAAACACAACTAGTAAACACACAAGAAAGCCTTTGATACAGTGCCACACAAGAGGCTAGTGCGAAAGTTGGAAACGCAGGCTGGAGTGAAAGGGAAGGTACTCCGGTGGATAGAGGAGTACCTAAGCAACAGGAGACAACGAGTCTGTGTGAGGGGTGAGGTCTCAGATTGACGAGACGTTACAAGTGGAGTCCCGCAGGGGTCAGTCCTTGGACCTATACTGTTTCTGGTATATGTAAATGATCTCCCAGAGGGTATAGATTCGTTCCTCTCAATGTTTGCCGACGATGCAAAAATTATGAGGAAGATTCAAACAGAGGATGATAGTAGGAGGCTACAAGATGACCTAGATAGACTGAGTGAATGGTCCATCAAATGGCTGTTGAAGTTCAACCCGAGTAAATGCAAAGTAATGAAACTAGGCAGTGGAAACCAAACCTGTCTCTTGAAGCCCACATAAAGAGAATAACGTCTGCGCATATGCGAGGCTGGCTAACATCAGAACGGCGTTCAGGAATCTGTGTAAGGAATCATTCAGAATCTTGTACACAACATATGTAAGACCAATCCTGGAGTATGCGGCCCCAGCATGGAGCCTGTACCTTGTCAAGCACAAGACGAAGCTGGAAAAAGTCCAAAGGTATGCCACTAGACTAGTCCCAGAACTAAGAGGCATGAGTTATGAGGAAAGGCTGCGGGAAATGCACCTTACGACACTGGAAGACAGAAGAGTAAGGGGGGACATGATCACAACCTACAAAATCCTCAGGGGAATCGACCGGGTAAACAAGGATGAACTATTCAACACTGGTGGGACGCGTACAAGGGGACCCAGGTGGAAACTGAGTACCCACATGAACCACAGAGACGTTAGAAGGAACTTTTTCAGTGTCAGAGTAGTTAACGGATGGAATGCATTAGGCAGTGATGTGGTGGAGGCTGACTCCATACACAGTTTTAAATGTAGATATGATAGAGCCCAGTAGGCTCAGGAATCTGTACACCAGTTGATTGACAGTTGAGAGGCGGGACCAAAGAGCCAAAGCTCAACCCCCGCAAGCACAAATAGGTGAGTACACACACACACACACACACTCACACAGGTCAAGCGGGATGGTAAGACAACAGAATGAAGCTGGAGGAGAGGGACTGGACGAGTCATTCATGGAGATGATTGCTAAGGCATGAAAGGAAGTCAGTGGGGAATTGAAGGACCTGAGGGAAACTATATGTAAGCTGCAGATAGAACTAAGTGCAGCATAAGAGGAGATAAAAAGCCTGAAAACAGGCCCTCATCAGACTCTGGCCCAGGGGACCAACCCCCAGGTGCCAGGAGATGTAGCAATGGCAGGGAGCCCTACAATTGGCCCAACCTTTGCTGAAATGCTCAAGAGCCCAGGAGCAATGTCCACAGTCAAGGAAGTTGTAATGAAAGCAGTAACCTCACAGGAGGCAGCTAGATGCACAAGCCAGCTAATGGAAAGGAAAAGAGCTGTAGTAGTGGTAGGTGTCAAGGAACAAGAGGGCTCCACAAGGGAGGAAACGAGGACTAAAGACAAAGCTGCAGTGGCAGGGATATTAAAGGAGATAGGAATGGAAGGGGCTGAACGAGACATAGAACAGTTTTTCCGGATTGGCCAGTACAACAGAGACAAAAAGAGATTGATCAAGGTAGTATTCAAGAGCGAGGACATCAAAGAGGACATCCTAGTAAGGAAGAGCAAACTGAGGCATGCAAGGATCTACAAAGAGGTATATGTTCAGAGGGACATGACCAGAGACGAGATAGTAAGGGCAGCAGATGCAAGGAAAAGGCGCAAGGAGAGGGAAGAGAGCCAGGGAACCTCATCCTCCAACCCAGCAATCCCAGAGGGGAGTGGGGAACCCCAATCCAGCAACCCAGGAACCCCAGGGGGGAATGCAACACCCCAGCCCACCACCCAATAGGGCCATCCCTACCCCCCAGCACAAACCCTTCCTTGCCCCTGCACAATGCCCATCATGAAACCCAAATCCTCCCCCTCCCTTTACCCCAAGTAGCCCCTGCTTTCCCAGCCCCTGGTCTTCTCCCTGCCCCAAGCAGGCCTGAGCAAGACCAAAGCCCTCTATCCCCCACTCCACCTCCCTCCAAACCCCTGTCAACTACACCGCAGGAGGGCGTGCCCTCTCCCCAAGCAATCCCTGCTCCCTCACCCCCAGGACTTCTTCCTGCCCCAAGCAGGCCTGAGGAAGACCTAAGCCCTCCAACCCCCACTTCACCTCTCCCTGAACCCCTGGCAACTACCTCACAGGAGGAGGAGCCTACCCAAGTAGCAATGACCATAGAACAACCTCCTACACTTGTAGGGAGTGTGGGTGAAATTGGATATAAGAAAGTGAGCTTAAAGGTAATGTACTCAAACATTGATGGGATTACCAATAAAGCAAGTGAACTGGCAGAAAGGGTGCAAGAAGAAAACCCTGATGTAATAGGACTAACGGAAACAAAATTGTCAGGAGTCATAACAGATGCTGTGTTTCCAAAGGACTACTATATAGTAAGGAAAGAGAGGGAAGGGAGAGGAGGTGGAGAAGTGGCCCTGCTGATAAGGAAGGACTGGAGTTTTGATGAGATGGAAATTCCGGGCTGTGACGGATTCAGAGATTACATAACAGGAACTATAACAATGGGTGGACCTAAGATAATAGTGGCAGTCATTTACAACCCTCCCCTAAATGACAGAAAACCTAGACAGGAGTTTGATAGGAACAACATGGCAACCATTAATATAATAGAGAGAGCAGCTTCAGTTGCCTGCAGGAATGGCTCAAGACTCTTAATCATGGGTGATTTCAACCATGGAAAGATAGACTGGGAGAATGGGGACCCACATGGTGGTGCAGATACGTGGCGAGCTAAACTCTTGTAAGTGGCAACAAGGAATTTTCTAAGCCAGCATGTCAAGGAACCCACAAGAATGAGAGGCAATGATGAACCAGCTAGACTCGACTTGATATTCACCCTGAATGAGTCAGAAATCAGGGAAGTCAAAGTTGAAGCCCCCATAGGAATGAGTGACCACAGTGTACTGACCTTTGAGTACTTGGTGGAGGTAGGGATAACCTACCCAAGGATGGGAGTGGAGGGGAAAAGACTGAATTACCGAAGAGGAAAATATGACGAGATGAGGAACTTCCTCAGGGGAATACCATGGGAAACAGAACTTAGAGACAAGAATGTGCAGGTCATGATGGATTTTGTCACCCAAAAGTGCCAGGAAGCTGCAGACAGGTTTATCCCCGTCCAAAAGGAGAAAAACGAAAAACAACAGAAAAACCCATGGTTCAACCAGGAATTTAAGGTAGCAAAACAACTGAGTAAAAGAACATGGAGAAACTACAGAAATAACAGAACACCAGAGAGCAGGGAGAGATACCAGAGGGCCAGAAATGAGTACATCAGAGTGAGGAGGGAAGCAGAGAGACAGTTTGAAAATGCCATCGCAAGTAAAGCCAAGACCCAACCAAAGCTGCTCCACAGCCATATCAGGAGGAAAACAGCAGTGAAGGAACAAGTGATGAAGCTGCGGAAAGGGGAGAACAGATACACAGAGAATGACAAGGAGGTGTGTGAAAAACTCAACAAGAGATTCCAGGAGGTCTTCACAATAGAACAAGGAGAAGCCTCTGCACTAAATGAGGAGGCGGCAAACCAAGCAACGTTGGAGGAATTTTACCTCACCAGTGATGAGGTCAAAAGGTGTCTGCTGGAGCTGGATGTGACAAGGCTGTTGGGCCTGATAGAATCTCACCATGGATACTAAAGGAAGGTGCAGAAGCACTAAGTGTGCCACTCTCTATGGTGTATAACAGGTCACTGGAAACAGGAGACTTACCAGAAAGTTGGAAGACAGCTAACGTGGTCTCAATATACAAAAAGGGTGACAGACAAGAGGCACTGAATTACAGGCCAGTTTCGTTAACTTGTATACCATGCAAGGTGCTGGAGAAGATCGTGAGGAAAAGGCTTGTAGAGCATCTGGAGGGAAATAACTTTGAAACGCACCACCAACATGGGTTCAGAGATGGTAAATCGTGCCTCACAGGTTTAATTGAATTTTATGACCAGGCAACGAAAATTAGGCAGGAAAGAGAAGGGTGGGCCGACTGCATTTTCCTGGATTGCCAAAAAGCCTTTGACACAGTACCCCATAAAAGGTTGTTAAAAAAGTTGGAGCAACAGGCAGGAGTAAAAGGGAAGGTGCTCCAGTGGATAAGGGAGTACTTAAGCAACAGTAAACAGCGAGTAACGGTGAGGGGGGAGACATCAGAGTGGCGAGATGTCACCAGCTGAGTTCCACAGGGCTCAGTACTTGGACCCATCCTGTTTCTAATATATGTGAACGATCTTCTAGAGGGTATAGACTCATTCCTCTCGATGTTTGCTGATGATGCAAAAATTATGAGAAGAATCAAGACGGATGAAGATAGACAGAGACTACAGGATGACCTGGATAAACTGGAGGAATGGTCTAGAAAATGGCTGCTAAAGTTCATCTCGGGAAAGTGTAAGGTGATGAAATTAGGCGAAGGTAGCAGGAGGCTGAACACAAGGTATCATCTGGGAGGGGAAATCCTGCAAGAGTCAAATAGAGAGAAGGATCTGGGGGTTGATATCACACCGAACCTGTCCCCAGAGGCCCACATCAAAAGAATATCATCAGCGGCATATGCTAGACTGGCCAACATAAGAACTGCCTTCAGAAACTTGTGTAAGGAATCTTTCAGAACCCTGTATACCACTTATGTAAGACCAATCCTGGAGTATGCAGCTCCAGCCTGGAGTCCATACCTAGTTAAACACAAGACAAAGTTAGAGAAGATTCAGCGGTATGCCACCAGGCTCGTCCCGGAACTGAGAGGATTGAGCTACGAGGAAAGGCTAAAGGAGCTGAACCTCACATCCCTGGAAAACAGAAGAGTAAGGGGAGACATGATAACCACCTACAAAATTCTCAGGGGAATTGACAGGGTGGACAAAGACAAACTCTTCAGCACGGGTGGGACACGAACAAGGGGACACAGGTGGAAACTTTGTACCCAGATGAGCCACAGAGACGTTAGAAAGAATTTTTTCAGTGTCAGAGTAGTTTATAAATGGAATGCACTAGGGAGTGATGTGGTGGAGGCTGACTCCATACACAGTTTCAAATGTAGATATGATAGAGCCCAGTAGGCTCAGGAATCTGCACACCAGTTGATTGACAGTTGAGAGGCGGGACCAAAGAGCCAAAGCTCAACCCCCGCAAGCACAATTAGGTGAGTACACACACACACACACACACACACACACACACACACACACACACACACACACACACACACACACACACACACACACACGGTTGAGAGGCGGGACTTTGACGGTTGAGAGGCGGGACCAAAGAGCCAGAGCTCAACCCCCGCAAGCACAATTAGGTAAGTACACACACACACACACACACACACACACACAACAAACTGAAACGAATATCAAGGGAAATGGGAGGCTCATGTGGGAACTAGTTTCTGACACAAAAGTGTGAAAAACACTCCGCTCTACCTACACGGAGACAACTCACTAACCCCCACCCCCTCCCAACAGAGCAGAGACTGTAAACACGCTGCCTCCCGACCATATGCATGTAACAGTCCCTCTATAATCCCCCCAAACACCCTCGCCATCCCCACACACCCTCGCTATCCCCTCCCTCTCTCCCACCTCCTCCCCCCCTTCAATACACACTCAAACACACCTACCTCCCTACCCCCCCCCCTCTCTCTGTCTCTCTCTCTCTCTCTCTCTCTCTCTCTCTCTCTCTCTCTCTCTCTCTCTCTCTCTCTCTCTCTCTCTCTCTCTCTCTCTCTCTCTCTCTCTCTCTCTCTCTCTCTCTCTCTCTCTCTCTCTCTCTCTCTCTCCCTCTCACTCTCTCTATCGGGCAAAACATGGATGGGACACGAACTCGGGCTTCCACACGCAGGATGTCAATCGCGGCTGGAACAATTTCAGAGGAAGGGGTGGAACAGGAAGCCGGGATGAAGGGAGTATTCCAGCAAATGTGGGAGGAATTCAGTGAAGAACTGAGGTTAATGAGGGAGACAGTTGCCAACCTGCTGGATGAACTAAGGGAAGCAAAGGAGGAGATAAGAAGCCTGAAGGAGACTTCTCCACAATACCAGACACACACCGTGCCTCAGGGAGACAGGAATGCTACTGTGGAGGGGACCTCCACACCTCAGCTCTCATTTGCTGAAATACTTAAAACGAGCCCTGAAGCTAGGTCTGCCGTTAAGGAAGTTGCCCTGGAAGTGGCTTCCTCTCAGGAAGCGGCTAGATGTACCAGCCGGCTGATAGAGAGAAATAGAGCAGTAGTAGTAGCATGCATTAAGGAGCAAACAGGGACCAGACCAAAGGAGCGGAGAGACAAGGACAAAAACATGATTAAAGAGATCCTTAAAGAGGTGAGGATGGAGGGAGCTGAGCAAAATGTTGAAAAGGTTTTCAGGCTTGGAAAGTACAACAAGGACAGAGACCGAATGATAAAGGTGGTTTTCATGAGCGAAATCGCGAAAGAGGAATTATTAGAAAGGAAGTGCTGTCTAGCAAGTGGAGAGAAGTTCAAAAGAGTATTCTTGCAGAGGGATATGACAAGGGAAGAGAGAATGCAAGCAGCAGACGCGAGGAAGGAGCGCAGGGAGAGAGAAAGGAATCAGGGAGCCACACCCCCGATCCCTACAATCCCAGAGCAAACCGGGGAACCCTCCTCAAACAGTGCATTAGCCACAGGGAGTGCGGCACCACCCCATCATTCCACCCAACAAACACCCTACCTGCCCCAACCCCTGTCAGCCCCCCACTAAGTACCCACCTAAGGCACCCCTCTCCTCCCACTCACCCCCCTCCTCCCACTCCCCCCTCCCCCCAGGACCTCCCTTCTCCCCCATCCCCCAAGCCCTCCCTTCTCCCACATGCCCTTCCCTCCCTCCCACCCACAAGCCCTCCATTCTCCCCCACCCCCCTAAGCTCCCCACTCTCCCCCACCCCATCTAAGCCTTCCCCTCTCCACCACTCCCCAAAACCCTCCCCTCTTCCTCAACCACCTCAGCCTTCCCTTTCCCCCCACGCCCCCCAAGCCCTCCCCACTTTATTGCCCCCCCAAAACCCACCCCCCCAACCCTCCCCCCTCACCCACTCCCCCTACCCTCCCCCTCCCCCCCTCACCCACTCCCCCTACCCTCCCCCTCCCCCCCTCACCCACTCCCCCTACCCTCCCCCTCCCCCCCTCACCCACTCCCCCTACCCTCCCCCTCCCCCCCTCACCCACTCCCCCTACCCTCCCCCTCCCCCCCTCACCCACTCCCCCTACCCTCCCCCCTCCCCCCTACCCCCCCCAAGCCCTTCCTCCTCCACCAGTCTCCCCATACCAGATCCTCCCAGCTCCCGCTCACCCCAGACCCCACAGGTCCTCCCCAGAGGAGAAGCAGAAGAGAGTTAGTTTCAGGGCAATGTACTCGAACATAGATGGGATCACAAGCAAGGCAAGTGAACTAAGGGAAAGAGCACAAGAAGTGAACCCAGATGTAATTGGACTCACTGAAACAAAACTCTCTGGAATCATAACGAATGCCGTGTTTCCCCAGGAGTACACAATAATAAGGAAAGAGAGGGAAGGTAGGGGAGGAGGAGGAGTGGCCCTACTCATGAGAAAGGAATGGAGTTTTAAGGAGATGGCTATCCCGGGCTGTGAGGGTTTCAGAGACTACATAGCAGGCACCATGACAATGGGAGGACCAAGGATAGTAGTAGCAGTAATATATAATCCTCCACCAAATGACAAAAGACCCAGTCAAGAGTACGAAAGCAACAACATGGCAGTTAACACTATAATTGAGAGGGCAGCCTCTTCTGCCTGTAGAAATAGATCCCACCTGCTCATCATGGGGGACTTCAATCACGGCAGGATTGATTGGGAGAACAAGGAACCGCATGGAGGCGAGGATACGTGGAGAGCCAAACTACTGGAGGTGGCGACTAGAAACTTCTTAACCCAGCATGTCAGTGAACCCACAAGGATGAGAGGAAACGACGAACCAGCGAGACTCGACCTGCTTTTCACCCTGAACGACTCTGACATAAGAGAAATCAGTTTTGAGGACCCAGTAGGAATGAGCGACCACAGTGTATTGGTGTTCGAGTACCTGATTGAAGAAGGGTTATTGAACTCGAGAAGGGATACCGAAACCAAAGGGTTAGCATACCGAAAGGGAAACTATGAGGAGATAAGAAAATGCCTAGCAGATATAGCATGGGAAACAGAGCTCAGGGAAAAGACGGCCCAAGATATGATGGAATACATCACGCAAAAATGCAAGGATGCAGCAAACAAGTTTGTCCCAGTCCAAAAGGAAAACAGTGAAATGAAGATGAGAAACCCATGGTTTAATCAGAGATGTAGGCTAGCTAAGCAGCAAAGTAAAAGGGCATGGAGAAACTATAGGAATAACAGGACACTGGAGAGCAGAGAAAGATACCCAGAATGCCAGGAATGAATATGTTAGGATGAGAAGAGAAGCAGAAAGACAATACGAAAATGACATCGCAAGCAAGGCAAAGACTCAGCCTAAATTGCTGCATAGCCACATCAGGAGAAAAACAACAGTAAAGGAACAGGTTATGAAATTAAGGTTAGGGGCAGAAGGATTCACTACAAACGACAAGGAAGTGTGTGAGGAACTGAATAAGAAATTCCAGGAGGTCTTCACCTTGGAGCAAGGAGAAATCCCAGAGATAAGAGAGGGAATAGCTAACCAGGAACCACTTGAAGAGTTTGAGATTACCAGCGGGGAAGTAAGGAAGTGTTTACTAGAATTGGATGTGACAAAGGCTATAGGTCCAGATGGAATCTCCCCTTGGATACTAAAGGAAGGAGCAGAAGAACTGTGCCTCCCGCTCTCCATGGTGTATAACAAATCACTGGCAACAGGGGAACTGCCAGAAATTTGGAAAGCAGCTAACGTAGTCCCGATATACAAGAAAGGGGATAGACAGGAGGCACTGAATTACAGACCAGTGTCCCTAACCTGCATACCATGCAAGTTGATGGAGAAGATTGTGCGAAGAAAGCTAGTGGAACATCTGGAGCGAAAGAACTTTGTAACACAGCACCAACATGGATTCAGGGATGGCAGGTCCTGCCTCACAGGGTTACTTGAATTCTACGACCAGGCAACAAAAATAAGGCAAGAAAGAGAAGGGTGGGCAGACTGCATATTTTTGGATTGTCAGAAAGCCTTTGACACAGTGCCACACAAGAGGCTAGTGAAAAAACTGGAGATGCAGGCTGGAGTGAAAGGGAAGGTACTCCGTTGGATACAGGAGTACCTAAGTAACAGGAGACAACGCGTCAGTGTGAGGGGTGAGGTCTCAGATTGGCGAGACGTTACGAGTGGAGTACCGCAGGGGTCAGTCCTTGGACCTATACTGTTTCTGATATATGTAAATGATCTTCCAGAGGGTATAGAATCGTTTCTCTCAATGTTTGCCGATGGTGCAAAAATTATGAGGAGGATTGAAACTGAGGACGATAGTAGGAGGCTACAAGATGACCTAGACAGACTGAGTGAATGGTCCAACAAATGGCTGTTGAAGTTCAACCCGAGTAAATGCAAAGTAATGAAACTAGGTGGTGGAAATAGGAGGCCAAACACAGGATACAGAATAGGAGATGAAGTACTTAATGAAACGAACAGAGAGAAAGATCTAGGAGTTGATATCACACCAAACCTGTCTCCTGAAGCCCACATAAAAAGAATAACGTCTGCGGCATATGCGAGGCTGGCTAACATCAGAACAGCGTTCAGGAACCTGTGTAAGGAATCATTCAGAATCTTGTACACCACATATGCAAGACCAATCCTGGAGTATGCGGCCCCAGCATGGAGCCCGTACCTTGTCAAGCACAAGACGAAGCTGGAAAAAGTCCAAAGGTATGCCACTAGACTAGTCCCAGAACTAAGAGGCATGAGTTACGAGGAAAGGCTGCGGGAAATGCACCTTACGACACTGGAAGACAGAAGAGTAAGGGGAGACATGATCACAACCTACAAAATCCTCAGAGGAATCGACCGGGTAAACAAGGATAAACTATTCAACACTGGTGGGACGCGAACAAGGGGATACAGGTGGAAACTGAGTACTCACATGAGCCACAGAGACGTTAGAAGGAACTTTTTTAGTGTCAGAGTAGTTAACGGATGGAATGCATTAGGCAGTGATGTGGTGGAGGCTGACTCCATACACAGTTTTAAATGTAGATATGATAGAGCCCAGTAGGCTCAGGAATCTGTACACCAGTTAATTGACAGTTGAGAGGCGGGACCAAAGAGCCAAAGCTCAACCCCCGCAAGCACAAATAGGTGAGTACAAATAGGTGAGTACACACACACACACACACACACACACACACACACACACACACACACACACACACACACACACACACACACACACACAGTGTCAGAGTGGTTGACAAATGGAATGCATTAGGAAGTGATGTGGTGGAGGCTGACTCCATACACAGTTTCAAGTGTAGATATGATAGAGCCCAATAGGCTCAGAAATCTGTACACCTGTTGATTGACGGTTGAGGGGCGGGACCAAAGAGCCAGAGCTAAACCCACATAAACACAACTAGGTGAATACAACTAGGTCAGTGCACACACAAGAAATTCCCTTCCACAGATAAGAGAGGGAATAGTTAACCAGGAACCACTAGAAAAGTTTGAGATTACCAGTGGGGAAGTAAGGAAGTGTTTACTGGAGTTGGAAGTGACAAAGTCTATAGGCCCAGAATCTCCCCTTGGATACTAAAGGAAGGAGCAGAGGCACTGTGCCTGCCACTCTCCTTTGTGTATAACAAATCACTGGCAACAGGGGAACTGCCAGAAATTTGGAAAGTAGCTAATGTAGTCCCAATATACAAAAAAGGGAAGAGACAGGAAGCACTGAACTAAAGGACAGTGTCCCTAACCTGCATACCATGCAAGTTGACGGAGAAGATTGTGCGAAGAAAGCTAGTGGAACATCTGGAGCGAAAGAACTTTGTAACACAGCATCAACATGGGTTCAGGAATGGCAAGTCCTGCCTCACAGGGTTAATTGAATTCTACAACCAGGCAACAAAACTCAGGCAAGAAAGAGAAGGGTGGGCAGACTGCATATTTTTGGATTACCAGAAAGCCTTTGATACACAAGAGGGTAGTGAAAAAGCTGGAAATACAGCCTGGAGTGAAAGGGAAGATACTCCAATGGATAAGGGAGTACCTAAGTAACAGAAGACAATGAGTCACTGTGAGGGGTGAGGTCTTATATTGGCGATTCGTCACAAGTGGAGTCCCACAGGGTTCAGTCCTCGGACCTATTCTGTTTCTGATATATGTAAATGACCTCCTAGAGGGTATAGACTAGTTTCTCTCAATGTTTGCTGACGATGCAAAAATTATGAGGAGGATTGAAACAGAGGATAATAGTAGGAGGCTACAAGATGACCTGGGCAGATTGAATGAATGGTTCAACAATTGACTGCTCAAGTTCAACCCAAGTAAATGCAAAGTAATGAAACTAGGCGGTGGAAACAGAAGGCCAGACACAGGATACAGAATGGGAGATAAAGTACTTCAGGAAACGGACAGAGAGAAAGATCTAGGAGTTGATATCACACCAAACCTGCCTCCTGAAGCCCACATAAAAAGAATTACGTCCGCGGCATATACGAGACTGGCTAACATCAGAACAGCATTCAGGAACCTGTATGAGGAATCATTCAGAATCTTGTATGCCACATATGTAAGACCAATCCTGGAGTATGCGGCCCCAGCATGGAGCCCGTACCTGGTCAAGCACAAGACGAAGCTGGAAAAGGTTCAGAGGTATGCCACTAGACTAGTCCCGGAGCTAAGAGGCATGAGTTACGAGCAAAGGCTGCGAGAGATGCACCTTACGACATTGGAAGACAGAAGAGTAAGGGGAGACATGATCAATACCTACAAAATCCTCAGGGGTATTGACAGGGTTGACAAGGATAAACTATTCAACACTGGTGGTACGCGAACAAGGGGACACAGGTGGAAACTGAGTACCTAAATGAGCCACAGGGACGTTAGAAAGAACATTTTCAGTCAGAGTAGTTAACAGGTGGAATGCATTAGGCAGTGATGTGGTGGAGGCTGACTCCATACACAGTTTTAAATGTAGATATGATAGAGCCCAGTAGGCTCAGGAATCTGTACACAGTTGATTGACAGTTGAGACGTGGGACCAAAGAACCAAAGCTCAACCCCCGGCAGATCATATAGGTGAGTACACACACACACATATACACCCACACACACACACTCTCACACGTTAAGCTTAATAACTCCTGATTCGGCAGCCCAACCACATGGGCTAGACGGTAAAGCGACGGTCTCGCTTCATGCAGGTCGGCGTTCAATCCCCGACTGTCCAAGTGATTGGGCACCATTCCTTTCCCCCCGTCAAATCCCAAATCCTTATACTGAGTGCTATATAGTCGTAATGGTTTGGCACTTTCCCATCCTGACAATTCCCCTCCCCCCCCCCTACCCCAGCTGCCCTAAGAGAGGAGGAGGAGGAGGAGGAGAGAGGCGGGTGTAGCAAGAGAGTTGAGAGGAGCGCTCAGTTCTCTAATATCGGAGACCAAGGCTATTACGCCAAATGAGATAATTATCGTTCTCCGAGTCTTATTACCAGTAAATGCTGCCTGCTTCACGCTAAATGAAATTCTTATTTTTGAGGGAGTGTGAGTGATCTTTTGTGATCAAAAGTTGGTCGCAGAGTCTTTCTCAAGTGTGTGTGTGTGTGTGTGTGTGTGTGTGTGTGTGTGTGTGTGTACTTACCTAATTGTACTTACCTAATTGTGCTTGCGGGGGTTGAGCTCTGGCTCTTTGGTCCCGCCTCTCAACCGTCAATCAACTGGTGTACAGATTCCTGAGCCTATTGGGCTCTATCATATCTACATTTGAAACTGTGAATGGAGTCAGCCTCCACCACATGTGTGTGTGTGTGTGTGTGTGTGTGTGTGTGTGTGTGTGTGTGTGTGTGTGTGTGTGTGTGTGTGTGTGTGTGTGTGTGTGTGTGTGTGTGTGTGTGTGCGTGTGTGTGTGTGTGTGTGTACTCACCTATATTTACTCACCTATATGTGCTTGCAGGATCGAGCATTGACTCTTGGATCCCGCCTTTCTAGCTATCGGTTGTTTACAGCAATGACTCCTGTCCCATTTCCCTATCATACCTAGCTTTAAAAGTATGAATAGTATTTGCTTCCACAACCTGTTCCCCAAGTGCATTCCATTTTTCTACTACTCTCACGCTAAAAGAAAACTTCCTAACATCTCTGTGACTCATCTGAGTTTCCAGTTTCCACCCATGTCCCCTCGTTCTGTTATTATTACGTGTGAACATTTCATCTATTTCCACTTTGTCAATTCCCCTGAGTATTTTATATGTCCCTATCATATCTCCTCTCTCCCTTCTTTTCTCTAGTGTCGTAAGGTTCAGTTCCTTCAGCCGCTCTTCATATCCCATCCCTCGTAGCTCTGGGACAAGCCTCGTCGCAAACCTCTGAACCTTCTCCAGTTTCTTTATGTGTTTCTTCAGGTGGGGGCTCCATGATGGCGCGGCATACTCTAAGACGGGTCTCACGTAGGCAGTGTAAAGCGCCCTAAAAGCTTCCTCATTTAGGTTTCTGAATGAAGTTCTAATTTTCGCCAGTGTAGAGTACGCTGCTGTCGTTATCCTATTTATATGTGCCTCAGGAGTTAGATTAGGTGTCACATCCACTCCCAGGTCTCTTTCTCGAATCGTTACAGGTAGGCTGTTCCCCTTCATTGTGTACTGTCCCTTTGGTCTCCTGTCACCTGATCCCATTTCCATAACTTTACATTTACTGGTGTTAAACTCCAGTAGCCATTTCCCTGACCATCTCTGCAGCCTGTTTAAGTCCTCTTGGATGATCCTACAATCCTCGTCTGTCACAACTCTTCTCATTAATTTTGCGTCATCTGCAAACATTGACATGTATGATTCCACTCCTGTAAACATATCATTTACGTAAATTAGAAAGAGGATTGGTCCCAGCACCGATCCTTGAGGTACTCCACTTGTTACTGTTCGCCAGTCCGACTTTTCGCCCCTTACCATTACCCTCTGGCTCCTTCCTGTTAGGTAGTTCTTCACCCATACTAGGGCCTTTCCGCTTACTCCTGCCTGCCTCTCAAGTTTGTATAGCAGTCTCATGTGCGGTACCGTATCAAAGGCCTTTTGGCAGTCAAGAAATATGCAGTCTGCCCAGCGTTCTCTGTCCTGCCTTATCCTTGTTACTTTATCATAGAATTCTAAAAGGTTTGTTAGGCATGATTTCCCTGTCCAGAACCCATGTTGGTGCTTGTTTACAAACCCAATGCTCTCCAGGTGCTCAACAAGTCTTAGCCTAATTATTCTTTCAAGTATTTTGCAGGGGATGCTTGTCAGTGATACGGGTCTGTAGTTAAGTGCCTCCTCCCTATCACCCTTTTTGAAAATCGGTACGACATTTGCCTCCTTCCAGCAACTGGGCAATTCTCCCGACATAAGTGACTCATTAAAGATCATTGCCAGAGGCACGCTGAGAGCCTGCGCTGCCTCTTTGAGTATCGACGGTGATACTTTGTCTGGTCCAACAGCTTTATTTGCATCCAGTGTTGTCAACTGTTTCATTACATCCTCTGCTGTCACCTCTATATCCGATAGTCTTTCATCTTGGGTAATCTCTTCTAACAATGGGAGCTGCTCAGGCTCGGTTGTGAACACTCCATGGAATTTTGCATTCAGTACCTCGCAGATTTCCTTGTCGCTTTCTGTATACGCCCCTTCTGTTTTCCTCAGTCTTGTCACTTGGTCATTTACCGACATCTTCCTTCTTATATGGCTATGTAGTAATTTTGGTTGCTTTTTCGCTTTGACTGCTATATCGTTCTCATAATTTCTTTCCGACACTCGTCTTATGTTAATGTAATCATTCCTAGCTCTGTTACATCTAATCCTGTTGTCCTCTGTCCTTTGTCTTCTGTACTTCCTCCACTCCCTCCTGCTTCTCACCTTTGCTTCCTGACACTGTCTATTAAACCATGGGTTATTATATTCCCTCCTGCTTTTTTCCTTTATTGTTGGAATAAATCTATCTTCAGCCTCCTTGCATTTCAATATGACTTGGTTCATCATACCTTGCACTTTTTTTCCTCTAAGTTCTTCCTCCCACTGCACTTCTCCCAGGTAGTCCCTTATCCTTCTGTAGTCCCCTTTTCTGTAATCAAGTCTCCTTTCCTGGACCTCTTGTCCTTTGGTCACAATTTTAAGCTCCATCATGTAGTCAAAGACTAGGACACAATGGTCACTAGCTCCTAGTGGTATTTCATGTTCCAACTGCTCGATGTCTTCTACATTCTGAGTGATAATGAGATCTAATAGGCTGGGCGTATCCCCTCCTCTTTCCCTAGTATCTTCTTTCACATGCTGTGTTAGGAAATTCCTGTCAATAACGTCTACCAGCTTCGCTCCCCAGGTCTCCTCCCCGCCATGGGGATTCCTCGTTTCCCAATTTATCTCTCCGTGATTTAGGTCCCCCATGACCAGCAGCTTCGCTCTCATTCTATGCGCTAAAGTTGCTGCCCTCTGCAGTTCATCCATACATGTCTTGTTGCTGTCCTCGTACTCCTGCCTGGGCCTTCTACTGTTTGGTGGGGGATTGTAGAGTATCAAGATTACAATCTTCTTCCCATCCACTGTCAGAGTTCCATGTATGAAGCTTGTGCTTTCATTGGTACCCGGATTTTCCAGCTCATCAAACTTCCATTTCCGCTTTATTAGTAGTGCCACTCCTCCTCCCTGTCTCTGTGTCCTTTCTTTTCTTATCACCTGGTACCCCTCTGGAAAGATTGCATCCGAGATCATGCCATTTATTTTAGTTTCCACTATTGCCACTATGTCTGGGTCTGCCTCACTAACTCTTTCTTTTATCTCTTCTGCTTTATTGGCTACCCCATCAGCATTGGTGTACCAAACCTTGAGACTCTTCTTGGAAACTCGGGTGTCAGAGTTCCCCCTTTCACCAGGGGTCTGGGGGGAACTGGGGGGTGTCTGGGGGGCAAGTGGGGGCTGTGGGGGTGAGTGGGGGGGTGCTAGGGGGGTGCCTGGGAGTGCCTGGTAGGCGAATGGGGTCTGGGCATCTAGGGGGGTAGGAAGGGCATAATGGGTCTGAAAGTTAGGGGTCTGAATAGTATAGGGGGGTTGAGAAATAGAGTGAGACTGAGAGTCAGATAGAGGTTGAGAGGTTGGGGGGAAGAGGGATACTGAGGGCGGAGAGCTGAGATGAGAATGGAGCATGGGTGCTGGGAGTGGAAGAGAGGGTATATTAGTTAGGGGGGAATCGGGGGTAGGTGGGGGTTTTGGGGTAGAAGAGGGGAAGAGGGAGATGGGGGAAGGTGTTAGGGGGTCACAAGGTGAGGGGGTTAAATGTGGGCTGGAGGTGCATAGGAGGGGTGAGGGTTGGGTGGGGTTTGGGGGTGAGTGGAAGAGGGGTGCAGTGGAAGCTGGGATGGAGTAGATGGAATTGAAGTCAATGGGGTAGAAGGGGCAGGGGAGTGGGAAGGGGTATTTGGGGAGGGGGGATGGGAAGGTGGGTTTGGGGAGGGCATGGCTTGACCCACTGGGGTCGCTGACAAGTGTGATGTAGCAGGGGCAGGGGAATCGTTGTGGAGGTGCAAATGTGGAAGGGACAGGGGGGTTGTGGGAGGCTGAGGCAGGGGGGATGTATAGGAGGGCTGAGTTGGGGAGGATGCGACCTGGGAGGTGACCTGGGAGGTGCCCTGGGAGGTGACCTGGGATGTGACCTGGGAGGTGAGTGTGTGTGTGTGTGTGTGTGTGTGTGTGTGTGTGTGTGTGTGTGTGTGTGTGTGTGTGTGTTTGTGTGTGTGTGTGTGTGTGTACTCACCTAGTTGTGCTTGCGGGGGTTGAGCTCTGGCTCTTTGGTCCAGCCTCTCAACTGTCAATCAACTGGTGTACAGGTTCCTGAGCCTATTGGGCTCTATTATATCTACACTTGAAACTGTGTATGGAGTCAGCCTCCACCACATCACTGCCTAATGCATTCCATTTGTCAACCACTCTGACACTAAAAAAGTTCTTTCTAATATCTCTGTGGCTCATTTGGGCACTCAGTTTCCACTTGTGTCCCCTAGTGCGTGTGTCACTTGTGTTAAATAGCCTCTCTTTATCAGCCCTGTCGATTCCCTTGAGAATCTTGAATGTGATGATCATGTCCTCCCTAACTCTTCTGTCTTCCAACGAAGTGAGATTTAATTCCCGTAGTCTCTCCTCGTAGCTCATACCTCTCAGCTCGGGTACTAGTCTGGTGGCAAACCTTTGAACCTTTTCCAATTTAGTCGTATGCTTGACTAGATATGGACGCCATGTTGGAGCCGCATACTCCAGGATTGGTCTGACATGTGTTGTATATAATGTTCTGAAAGATTCCTTACACAAGTTTCTAAAGGCCGTTCTTTTGTTAGCCAACCTGGCATATGCTGCTGTTGGTATCCTCTTGATATGAGCTTCAGGAAACAGGTCTGGCGTGATATCAACCCCCAGGTCTTTCTCTCTCTCTGACTCTTAAAGTATTTCATCTCCCAAATGATACCTTGTCTCTGGTCTCCTGCTTCCTACCCCTATCTTCATTACATTACATTTGCTTTGGTTAAACTCTTACAGCCATTTGTTCGACCATTCCTGCAGCTTGTCCAGGTCTTCTTGAAGCCTCAAGCTTTCCTCCTCTGTCTTAATCCTTCTCATAATTTTGGCGTCGTCAGCAAACATTGAGAGGAATGAGTCTATACCCTCTGGGAGATCATTTACGTATATCAGAAACAGGATTGTTCCAAGTACAGAGCCCTGTGGGAATCCACTAGCGACTTCACGCCATTCTGAGTTCTCACCCCTCACTGTAACTCTCTGCTTCTTATTGCTTAGGTACTCCCTTATCCACTGGAGTGCCCTACCAGTTACTCCTGCCTGTTTCTCCAGCTTATGCATCAACCTTTTAAGGGGTACGGTGTCAAAGGTTTCCGACAGTCCAAAAAATGCAGTCCGCCCATCCTTCTCTTTCTTGCTTAATCTTTGTCACCTGATCGTAGAATTCTATCAAACCTGTAAGGCAAGATTTACCCTCCCTGAACCCATGTTGATGGGTTGTCACGAAGTCTCTTCTCTCCAAATGTGTTACTAGGTTTTTTCTCACAATCTTCTCCATCACCTTGCAGAGTATACAAGTTAAGGACACGGGCCTGTAGTTCAGTGCCTCTTGTCTGTCACCATTTTTGTATATTGGTACTACATTAGCAGTCTTCCATATTTCTGGTAGGTCCCCCGTTTCCAGTGACCTGCTATACACAATGGAGAGTGGCAAACAAAATGCTCCTGCACACTCTTTCAATACCCATGGTGAGATTCCGTACAGCCCAAAAGCTTTTCTCACATCCAGCTCCAATTGGTGCTTCTTGACCTCATCTCTTGTAATTTCGAACCTATCCAAGGTCACAAGGTTTGCTGCCACCTCTCCTAGCGCCGTGACATCTCCCTGTTCTATTGTAAAGGCCTCCTGGAACCTTTTGGTGAGTTCTTCACACACCTCTTTGTCATTCTCTGTGTACCTGTCCTCGCCCACCCTAAGTCTCATCACCTGTTCCTTCACTGATGTCTTCCTCATGATGTGACTGAGCTTTGGTTCGGTCTTGGCTTTATTATTTATATCATTTTCATACCTTTTCTCAGCTGCTCTTCTCACACTGACATACTCGTTCCTGGTTCTCTGGTATCTCACTCTACTTTCTGGTGTTCTGTTATTACGGAAGTTCCTCCATGCCCTTTTGTTCAGCTCCTTTGCTTTCATACATTCACTATTAAACCACGGATTCTTCCTCTGCTTCTCTGATTTTTCCTGTCGGGCTGGGACAAACCTGCTTACAGCCTCCTGAAATTTTTGGGTGACATAGTCCATCATGTCTTGTACGGACTTGGTTCCGAGTTCTGTGTCCCTATGTATATCCCATAGGAATTTATTCATCTCCTCATAGTTTCCCTTTCGGTACGCCAGCCCTTTGTTTCCCAGTTCTTTTTTGGGGGTGATAATTCCTAGCTCAACCAAATACTCAAAGCTCAATACACTATGATCACTCATTCCCAAGGGGGCTTCCAACTTAACTTCCCTATACCCTTATGTGTGTGTGTGTACTATTTTGTATTTGTATTTACTACTTGTATCCGCAGAATCGAGATATTAGCTCTTGGACCCCGCTTTTCAAACCAATATATTTTTCCGTTATTATGTCTTCTACATATATTTCTCTTACACACGCACACATCCCCAGGAAGCCGCCCGTATCAGCTGTCTAACTCCCAGGTACTTATTTACTGCTAGTTGAACAGGTACATCAGGGTGAAATAAACTCTGCCCATTTGTTTCTACTTCCGCCGAGAATCGAACCCGGGCTCTTAGGACTACGACCCTCAGGCGCTATCCACACAGCCGCAAGGCCCCTTATACTGAAACACACTGAAACATTCACACACACACATTCACACAGACACACATACACACACTCACACATACACACACTCACACATACACACACACACACATACACACACATACACAGTAGGCAAAAGTTAGAACATCATTCAGAAACCTAAGTAAGGAGGCATTTAGGGCGCTTTACACTGCCTACGTGAGGCCAGTCTTAGAGTATGCCGCCTCATCATGAAGTCGCCATCTGAAGAAGCTTATAATGAAACTGGAAAAGGTTCAGAGGTTTGCAACGAGACTCGTCCCAGAGCTACGAGGGATGGGGTATGAGGAGCGCCTGAGGGAACTGTGCCTTACGACACTAGAAAGAAGAAGGGAGAGGGGGGACATGATAGGAACGTATAAGGTACTCAGAGGGATTGATAGAGTGGACATAGACGAACTGTTCACACGGAATAGTAACAGAACGAGGGGACATGGATGGAAGCTTGAAACTCAGATGAGTCACAGAGATGTTAAGAAGTTTACTTTTTGCGTGAGAGTGGTGGGAAAATGGAATGCACTTCAGGAACAGGTTGTGGAAGCAAATACTATTCATAATTTTAAAACCAGGTATGATAGGGAAATGGGAAAGGAGTCATTGCTGTAAACAACCGATGCTCGAAAGGCGGGATCCAAGAGTCAATGCTCGATCCTGCAGACACAACTAGGTTAGTACACACATACACACATATATATACATACACACACACATACACACACACACACACACGCACACACACACACACACACACACACACACACACACATACACACACACACACACACACACACACACACACACACACACACACACACACACACACACACACACACACACACACACACACACACACAACACGATGCACTACTACAAGACATGATGGACTATGTCACCCAAAACTGTCAGGAGGCAGTAAACAGGTTTATCCCGGCCCAAAGGGAAAAATCCGAGAAGCAAAAGAAGAATCCATGGTATAACAGGGCATGTATGGAAGCAAAGGGACTAAACAAAAGGGCGTGGAGGAATTTCCAAAATACCAGAAAACCAGAAAGCAGAGAGAGATGCCAGAGATCAAGTAATGAGTATGTTAGTGTGAGAAGAGAAGCAGAGAAAAATTATGAAAATTATATTGCAAGCAACACCTAGACCGAGCCAAAGCTGCTCCACAGTCACATCAGGAGGAATACAACAGTGCAAGAACAGGTAATGAAACTTAGAACAGGCAAGGATAGGTATACAGAGAATGACAAAGAGGTGTGTGAAGAACTCAACAAGAGGTTCCAGGAGGTCTTCACAACAGAACAAGTTAAGGTCACTGCACTATGAGAGGGAACAATAAACCAGGCGGTCTTGGAAGAGTCTAAAATTTCGAGAGATAAGGTCAAAAGAAACCTGCTTTATCTGGATGTGAGAAAGGCTGTTGGTCCAGACGGGATATCACTATGGGTATTGAAAGAGTGTGCAGAAGCACTTTGCTTGCCTCTCTCCATAGTGTATAGCAGGTCACTGGAGACGGGAGACGTACCAGAAATATGGAAGACGGCTAATGTAGTCTCAATATACAAAAAGGGTGACAGACAAGAGGCAGTGAAATACAGGCCAAAGTCCTTGACTTGTATACCATGCAAGATGATGGAGAAAATCGTGAGAAAAAACCTAGTAACACATCTGGAGAGAAGGGACTTCGTGACAAATCGCCAACATGGGTTCAGGGAGGGTAAATCTTGCCTTACAGGCTTAATAGAGTTCTACGACCAGGTGACAAAGATTATGCAAGAAGGAGAAGGCTGGGCGGACTGCATTTTCTTGGACTCTCGGAAAGCCTTTGACATAGTATCCCATAATAGGCTGGTATATAAGCTGGAGAGACAGAGCAGAAGTAACTGGTAAGGTGCTCCAATGGATGAGGGAGTACCTAAGTAATAGGAAGCAATTACAGTGAGGGGTGAGACCTCAGATTGGCGTTAAGTCACCAGTGGAGTCCCAGAGGGCTCTGTACTCGGTCTTATCCTTTTTCTAATATACGTAAATGATCTTCCAGAGGGTATAGACTCATTCTTCTCAATGTTTGCTGCCGATGCCAAAATTATAAGAAGGATTAACACAGAGGATGGCAGCTTGAGGCTTCAAGATGACCTAGACAAACTGAAGTAATGGTCGAGCAAGTGGTTGTTAGAGTTTACCCCAAGCATATGTAATGTAATGAAGATAGATGTAGGGAGCAGGAGACCAGATACAAGGTATCATTTGGGAGATGAAATTCTTCAAGAGTCAGAGAGAGAGAGAGAAAGACTTGGGGTTGATATCACACCAGACCTGTCCCCCTGAAGCTTATATCAAGAAGATAACTTCAGCGGCATACGCCAGGTTGGCCATCATAAGAACGGCATTTAGAAACTTGCGTAAGGAATCATTCAGAACATTGTATACCACATATATCAGATCAGTCCTGGAGTATGCAGCTCCAGCAAATCTAGTCTAGCATAAGACTTAACTCGAGATGGTTCAAAAGTTTACCATCAGACTAGTACCCGAGCTGAGAAGTATGAGCTACGAGAAGAGACTACGGGAGTTAAACCTCACGTCGCTGGAAGACAGCAGAGTTAGGGGGGACATTGTCACCACATACAAGATTCTCAAAGAAAAGGATAGGGTAGATAAGGACATACTATTTAACACAAGGGGCACACGCACTAGGGGACATAGGTGGAAATTTAGTGCCCAAATGAGCCACAGAGATATTAGAAAGAACTTTTTTAGTGTCAGAGTGGTTGACAAAAATAATGTATTAGGAAGTGATTTGGTGGAGGCTGACTCCATACACAGTTTCAAGTGTAGATATGATAGAGCCCAATAGGCTCAGGAACCTGTACACCTGTTGATTGACGTTGAGAGGCGGGACCGAAGAGCCAGAGCTCAACCCCCGCAAGCACAGCTAGGTGAGTACTACTAGGTGAGTACACACATACTTGTGTGTGTGTGTGTGTGTGCACTAGGGGGCCGGTGGCTGAGCGGACAGCACGCTAGACGCATGATCCTGTGGTCCCGGGTTCGATTTCGGGCGCCGGCGAGAAACAATGGGCAGAGTTTCTTTCACCCCTAATGCCCTGTTACCCAGCGGTAAATAGGTACCTGGGAGTTAGTCAGCTGTCACGGGCTGCTTCCTGGGGTGTGTGTAGCTTAAAAAATATAGTAGTTAATAACAGTTGATTGACAGTCGAGGGGCGGGACAAAAGAGCAGAGCTTAACCCACGCATGCACAACTAGGTGAATATAACTAGGTGAATACACACACACAGATTTGGTAACACCTCTGTGAGAGACTGACCATTCCAAATCTCACCCCTTACCTTCCTATGTCCCCACTCCTCCCTAAACCCCTCCCCCTAGGCACAACCCCCCCCCCCAAGTGTAACATACACTCTCGCACCTCCCCCACTCTCACCCTTTCTCACTCTCTCTCACCCTCTCTCAATCTCTCACCCTCACTCTTTTTCTCTCACTCCCTCCCACCTCCCCTCTCTCTCTCTCACCATCTCTCTCCCCCTCTCTCAGAGGGGCAGACAGCAGCGGAGACTCTAGAAAAATTACTCATCACAGCAACAGAGACTCTAGAAGAATTACTCATCACAGCAGCGGAGACTCTAGAAAAATTACTCATCACAGCAACAGAGACTCTAGAAGAATTACTCATCACAGCAGCAGAGACTCAAGAAGAATTACTCATCACAGCAACATAGACTCTAGAAGAATTACTCATCACAGCAGCGGAGACTCTAGAAAAATTACTCATCACAGCAACAGAGACTCTAGAAGAATTACTCATCACAGCAGCAGAGACTCTAGAAGAATTACTCATCACAGCAACAGAGACTCAAGAAGAATTACTCATCACAGCAGCAGAGACTCAAGAAGAATTACTCATCACAGCAACTGAGACAGTAGAAGAATTACTCATCACAGCAGCAGAGACAGTAGAAGAATTACTCATCACAGCAGCAGAGACAGTAGAAGAATTACTCATCACAGCAGCAGAGACTCAAGAAGAATTACTCATCACAGCAGCAGAGACAGTAGAAGACTTGTTGCAACAGCAGAGACTGCAGAAGACTTACTAATTACAGCAGCAGTGCGCCACTGTCTGCTGTGTGGTGTAGCCACACTCGACACGACAGTTAAGTGCAGACAGACAGCCTGTAAAGTCGTCCCCCAGCGGGCCGTGACACAATGAAAGTCCTTGTTATGGAAATCCAGAACGACCATTCACCCTCTGACAATAACAACGACATCGAAGCCAAAGTTTACTACGGGAATGGCTGTTGTGAGCGGCTCAACAGCCCGCTGCTGTTTTTGTTTTAATTCGTTTTAGTGAATGACTACTGGGATCAGCAGTGACTGTTACTGGAACCCACTATAGAGACAGCTGGGGGTCAATACTCACCAATGGTAGGACCCCCACTAGTGGCTGCTGGGTCAGTACTATCCGTTGTGGGACCTCAGCTTTGACTGCTGAGGTCAGTACTAATCCATTTGGGACCCACTAATGACTGCAGGGGGTCATTACTTACCCTTTTAGAACCCCCAATGGTTTCCTGAATACATTATATGGTTCCTCTGGCATTTTTCCTTTCCCCCCTCCGCTGGGAGGATATAAATAGGAGCTGCCTCGTATGGGCCGATAGGCCTTATGCAGTTACGTTTATTGTTATGTTCTTATATTCATCATCCTTTCCTCTCCTCATGCCCACGATTCCACGATCTTCAAGTGTTCATCGCTCGGGATGAGTCTCCTCATGGATCTTGCCGCATCTGTGAGAGCGGACACAAAGAGCTGCTTAGTAATACTATGAATCAAAGAATTCATGTCTTCCAGATCGTCTGGAAGAATTGTTTGGAGACAAAGTACTCTTCTGGAAAAATATTATGAGGTGTAAGTGGTCTTCTGGAGGAATAGTATGAGGTTTAAGTGGTCTTCTGGAGGAATAGTATGAGGTTTAAGTGGTCTTCTGGAAGAATAGTATGAGGTTTAAGTGGTCTTCTGGAAGAATAGTATGATGTGTTAGTGGTCTTCTGGAAGAATAGTATGAGGTTTAAGTGGTCGTCTGGACGAATAGTATGATGTGTAAGTGGTCTTCTGGCAGAATACCATGCGGTTGAAGTGGTCTTTTGACATTCTTAACGAAATATGCAGAGATACAAACCTACTCATGCGACCTACTCAAACACAAGTAGATGGAGAACGTTCTCAGGTATGGCTACAGAATAGATCCAAAAGTACGAGATATAAATTACTTAAGACTGAAGAGTTAGGTGAAACATAATTACTTCATACAAAATTCACAGGGGAATTGATAGGGTAGATAAAGAAAGATTATTTAATATTGGTGGTAAGCAATAGGGGATACATAGGGAAACTTAGTACCCAAATGAGCCACACAGACGTTAAAAAAGAATTCTTTCAGTATCAGATTAGTTAACAAGTTGAATGCACTAGACAGTGATGTTGTGGATACGGACTCTATGCACAGTTTCAAAAGCAGATATGATAGTGCCCAGTAGGCTGAAGGATCTTTACACCATTTGATTGACAGTTGAAAGGGGGGACGAAAGAGCCAGAGCTCAACCCTCGCGGGCACAATTGGGAGAATTCACACGCGTACAAGGATGCAGATGCTCTGATTTTTTGTCCAGTCTCTGGTTGGGAGCCAATCCTTCTGTCTGGGGTTCTAGCTGATTGTTCATTGTGCTGCTACTAGTCTGTCCTCGCTCTGTATCTTTGCTATGTGGGTGTTGCAAGTGTAAGAACAACACCCACATAGAAATAATACAGTGCAAATATAAACACCAGGTGGCACGACAAACAGGCAGCTGGAACACAAGGCAGAGCCCGCGCAACACACGACAAAATTGCGACGTAGCTACAGCGATTGAACAAGTTTTAATCATGAAGTGAAGCACCTGTTCCGGAAGTGTTCGAACAAAATCAGTTGTGAGTCCAGCCCGTTCTTCAAACAAAGAGCCAAAAGTGATTCCATGCACCCGCTTAACGCCCTGTTTATGAATGAAAAACGGTTTACACACAACTCACAACTGTTGAGGTTCGAACACTTCCGGAACAAGTGCTTCACTGACGAATTTTGTTCGAACCACAACGCAATAAAGGCTTCACCCACGTACTACAAATAGAAATAATCGCCAACAGAACCTAAACACCTAACCTTACCTAACCTATGTCCATATATGCTAAATCTGCTAATATATTATAATATTAATTTATATTTGGGAAAATTTCCGTTTTCAGTGAACAGCATGTTAAACCTTATGAATGCGTCTGTGGGGTCTACTGCTGGATGGAATGGACCTGAGTCGAGGACGGGTTGAGTAGTGGGTGAACCATTATTCATTGATAAACAGGGGATTTGGTGGGTGCATGGAATCCCTTTTTGGTCTTTGTTTGGAGGGCGGGTTGACTAAATTTTGTTACAATTCCATTTCAATGTTTCCAATTGTACTGACAAATTGAATTTTCAAAGATTTCGATTTTTTTTATTTTTATTTATTTATTTTGTGTGAAATTGCATTGGAATTCAGCTGTTATTTACCATACAATTCATTTCATGTGTATAATTATAGATACCATGCCTGTGACAGGTAAAAACATGTTTTTTTTTTAAACAGCGCCATCTGTTGAACATAAGAGCAACAACTGCTATAGTAAATATGTTACGATTCCATTCCAATGTTTCCAATTTCATTGATAAATTAAATTTTCATAGATTTCGATTTATTTTCATTTTGATTTAACTATTTTGTGTGACATTGCATTGGAATTGAGCTGTGTTGTTTACCATGCCGCTCATTTCTTTATTACAGTTAATTTTGTTATTTTTTCATTTCGTTTTTTTAACTGTTTTTCTTATATTTCAGTGATGGGAACATCCGATCATTTGATGTTCCCAATTTTCTGATGGAAAACTCAGATGATTTGGGAATGCATTGGACGAGGGAGTGGGGAGTGAAGGGGAGAACGAGGGGACAGGAGAGGGGGTAATGGTGGGGAGGATGAGAGGACGGGGGAGTTGGGGATGGTGGGGACGAGGGGATAGTGGAATGGAGAATGATGACGAGGACAAGGGAACAGAGGAGTGGGGGATAGTGGGGTGGACGAGGGAGGGGGAATGGAAAGGAGGACAAGAGGACAGGGGAGTGGGAGATGGTGGGGAAGATGAGGGGATGGTGGAGTGGGGAATGGTTTGGAGGACGAGGGGACGCTGGAGTGGGGGATGGTGGGGGAGGACAAATTGACGGAGGAAGGAGGGAATGGTTGGGACGACGAGGGGACAAGGGAGTGAGGAATGGTTGGAAGGACGAGGGGACGGGGGAGGAGGGACGGTGGGAAGGACTGGGAGACAGGAGAAGGTTGCTGTGGTTCAGCGTGAGCCACAGCAACACGTGGCCGGGTACAGCTTTGTAATAAATAATAAAATACGAGAATACACTTACACACACATAAATACACGTTCTTTAAGTCTGTCCTACATAAATAGTATTCGAGGTATTTTTTAATACATAAGGTGATTTATGTGCGTTTACAAAGGATGAAGGAAATTCCGAACACTTTACGCATCACACATACATACACACATCTATATTTAAACATATACATATTCATTTATCCTCTTCTATGAGAGAGAAGGTTAGCTCCTATTGAAACTAGTGTGCTATTATAATCTCAAGTTTTAGTTACATCACTTATATTATATAACTGATGCATTATATAGTCTGTCTTGGGTACAGTTCCAGTATAATATAAAATGTTCCAGTATTCAAATAGTATTTACAGAGAATAGCTCAACCCAGGGGGACGAAAGTCAGTCAATATGGGACATTCTACAATGTAATGTTCAAGGGAATGCATGTTTTTTCTTTTACAAAGTTAACACATGAAGTACTTTACACTTTCACAAAGTTGACACATGAAGTACTTTACACTTTCACTAAGTTGACACATGGTGTATTCGACACTTTCACAAATTTGACACATAGTGTATTCGACACTTTCACAAAGTTGACAAATAGTGTATTCGAAATTTCTGTTCTGAGAAACCTGCCAGGACACATCTATATCCCAGGAGTGTTCTATCCACTATAACATCCACATTGCCGAGTACCTGCTCTATCAGTTCCATATATAAATGTCTCCTCACGGAATCCACCATAATAATTAATGCTACAGGTTTATAGTCTTGACCAATCCACACACTAGAAAATGAAGGGACGACGACGAAGGGACCCTTGCCAGAGGTCGTCGACCTCTGGCAAGGGGTCGACGACCTCTGGCAAGGGGTCGACGACCTCTTGCAAGGATCGACGACCTCTGGTAGGTGTCAGAGGTCGTGGACGCCTGCCAACGGTCGTCGATCCTTGTCAGAGGTCATCGACCCTGGCCAGAGGTCGTCGATCCTTGTCAGAGGTCGTCGACCCCTTGCCAGAGGTCGTCGACCCTTGCCAGAGATCGTGGACACCTACCAGAGGTCATCAGCACCTACTAGCGGTGGTAAAATAGCTTTAAAAATATATTGGCTTGGCTTCAAACTATTGTATTTGCATGATATGCAAGATTGCCATTTTACCGAATTGTTATAACACAATTGAGGATCAATATAATCTGAGTTGGGTATTGACACGTACGTCACTACGTGTTCTATCGGGACGGGGATCGAAGCAGTGTGTCAGGGAGCTTCTATATCAAAGTCTTCCAAGTCCGAAATACATTCTGTTGGAACCCAGAGATATCAAACCCTGGAAAACGTTGAATATTGACAGAAGGATCTCGCAGTGTTGATCTGCCAGGCTCCGACACCCCTGGTTAGCTGCTGCTGTATTATGACTAAACCCGTAGCCAGTGTTGGTAGACTAGTGTTGGTAAACCAGACCCGTTGCCAGTGTTGGTAGACTAGTGTTGGTAAACCAGACCCGTTGCCAGTGTTGGTAGACTAGTGTTGGTAAACCAGACCCGTTGCCAGTGTTGGTAGACTAGTGTTGGTAAACCAGACCCGTTGCCAGTGTTGGTAGACTAGTGTTGGTAGACTAGTGTTGGTAAACCAGACCTGTTGCCAGTGTTGGTAGACTAGTGTTGGTAAACCAGACCCGTTGCCAGTGTTGGTAGACTAGTATTGGTAAACCAGACCCGTTGCCAGTGTTGGTAGACTAGTGTTGGTAGACTAGTGTTGGTAAACCAGACCTGTTGCCAGTGTTGGTAGACTAGTGTTGGTAAACCAGACCCGTTGCCAGTGTTGGTAGACTAGTATTGGTAAACCAGACCTGTTGCCAGTGTTGGTAGACTAGTATTGGTAAACCAGACCCGTTGCCAGTGTTGGTAGACTAGTATTGGTAAACCAGACCCGTTGCCAGTGTTGGTAGACTAGTGTTGGTAAACCAGACCCGTTGCCAGTGTTGGTAGACTAGTATTGGTAAACCAGACCCGTTGCCAGTGTTGGTAGACTAGTATTGGTAAACCAGACCCGTTGCCAGAGTTGGTAGACTAGTATTGGTAAACCAGACCCGTTGCCAGTGTTGGTAGACAAGTATTTGTAAACCAGACCCGTTGCCAGTGTTGGTAGACTAGTATTGGTAAACCAGACCCGTTGCCAGTGTTGGCAGACTAGTATTGGTAAACCAGACCTGTTGCCAGTGTTGGTAGACTAGTATTGGTAAACCAGACCCGTTAACAGAGTTGGTAGACTAGTATTGGTAAACCAGACCTGTTGCCAGTGTTGGTAGACTAGTATTGGTAAACCAGACCCGTTGCCAGTGTTGGTAGACATGTATTGGTAAACCAGACCCGTTGCCAGTGTTGGTAGACTAGTATTGGTAAACCAGACCCGTTGCCAGTGTTGGCAGACTAGTATTGGTAAACCAGACCTGTTGCCAGTGTTGGTAGACTAGTATTGGTAAACCAGACCCGTTAACAGAGTTGGTAGACTAGTATTGGTAAACCAGACCTGTTGCCAGTGTTGGTAGACTAGTATTGGTAAACCAGACCTGTTGCCAGTGTTGGTAGACTAGTATTGGTAAACCAGACCCGTTAACAGAGTTGGTAGACTAGTATTGGTAAACCAGACCTGTTGCCAGTGTTGGTAGACACGTATTGGTAAACCAGACCCGTTGCCAGAGTTGGTAGACTAGTATTGGTACACCAGACCCGTAGCAAGTTCGCAGGCCTGAGTTATGTAGTGACAACACCCATGATGACTGTGGGCAGACTAGAGGCACTAGCAGTGGTGGCAGCAGAGACCTGTAGGCAGCAGAGACCTGTAGGCAGCAGAGACCTGTAGGCAACAGAGACCTGTAGGCAGCAGAGACCTGTAGGCAGCAGAGACCTGTAGGCAACAGAGACCTGTAGGCAACAGAGACCTGTAGGCAGCAGAGACCTATAGGCAGCAGAGACCTGTAGGCAACAGAGACCTGTAGGCAACAGAGACCTGTAGGCAACAGAGACCTGTAGGCAGCAGAGACCTGTAGGCAACAGAGACCTGTAGGCAGCAGAGACCTGTAGGCAACAGAGACCTGTAGGCAACAGAGACCTGTAGGCAGCAGAGACCTGTAGGCAGCTGAGACCTGTAGGCAGCAGAGACCTGTAGGCAACAGAGACCTGTAGGCAACAGAGACCTGTAGGCAGCAGAGACCTGTAGGCAGCAGAGACCTGTAGGCAACAGAGACCTGTAGGCAGCAGAGACCTGTAGGCAGCAGAGACCTGTAGGCAGCAGAGACCTGTAGGCAACAGAGACCTGTAGGCAGCAGAGACCTGTAGGCAGCAGAGACCTGTAGGCAGCAGAGACCTGTAGGCAACAGAGACCTGTAGGCAACAGAGACCTGTAGGCAGCTGAGACCTGTAGGCAACAGAGACCTGTAGGCAGCAGAGACCTGTAGGCAGCTGAGACCTGTAGGCAGCAGAGACCTGTAGTCAACAGAGACCTGTAGGCAGCAGAGACCTGTAGGCAGCAGAGACCTGTAGGCAGCAGAGACCTGTAGGCAACAGAGACCTGTAGGCAACAGAGACCTGTAGGCAGCTGAGACCTGTAGGCAACAGAGACCTGTAGGCAGCAGAGACCTGTAGGTAGCAGAGACCTGTAGGCAGCAGAGACCTGTAGGCAACAGAGACCTGTAGGCAGCAGAGACCTGTAGGCAGCAGAGACCTGTGGGCAGCAGAGACCTGTAGGCAGCAGAGACCTGTAGGCAGCAGAGACCTGTAGGCAACAGAGACCTGTAGGCAGCAGAGACCTGTGGGCAGCAGAGACCTGTAGGCAGCAGAGACCTGTGGGCAGCAGTGGCGACCAGACTCTATAGCCAGTAACTGTCCTACTTGTGCTGGTAGGGGGATGAACTTCGGCTCTTTGGTCCCGCCTCTCAGCTGATGCACAGGTTCCTGAGCCTTTTGGGCTCCATCGTGTATCTACATTTGAAACTGTGTTTGGAGTCTGCTTCCACCACATCACTGCCTAATGTATTCCATTTGTTAACTTCTTTGACACTGAAAAAATCTTTTAAGTTTCGGTACTAGGTTTCCACTTGTGTCCTCTTGATTGTGTACCACCCGTATTATATAGTCTCTTTTAATCCAGTCAATTCCTCTGAGAATTTTGTATGCAGTATTCATGACTCCCTTAACTTTTGTGTCATCCAGTGACATGAGGTCTAATTCCTGTTACCTATACTCGTAGCTCATGTCTCTCAGCTCCGAAACTCATCTGGTCATAGATTAGTTCCGAGCATCAACCGGGTATACCTCGGAACTTTCTCTAACGTCGTCTTATGTTTGACATTGGTCTGACATTTGTGATATATAAGGATCTGAATGATTCATTGCACATATTTCTAAAAGCCTTAGGGTAACCAACCTCGCATATTCTGCTGATGATATCGTTTGGACGTGGGCTTCTGAAGACATGTTATGTGTGATATCAACCCCAGATCTTTCTTTCTTCCAAATTCCTAGAGGAGTTCATCTCCAATTAGATACCGCGTGTACAGCCTCCTGCTCCCTATGGCAATTTTCATTACTTTATGCGAAAAATTCATGTAACCATTTATTGGACCATTCATTCACTTTCTCCAAATCATCTTTTCGTCTTTTGCTATTATCCATTATCTAAACACTTCTCATCATTTCTACATAATCAGCAAACAAAGAGTGGAATGAGTTTATACCCTCTGGAAGGTCGTTCCTTCCAGACGTATATGAAACTCAAAATGAGTATGAGAATAGAACCCTGTTGGATTCCTCTGGTAGCATCTCTCCATTCTGACATCAACAACCTCACAGTAACTCGCTGTTTTATGTCTCATAAGTAATCCCTTATCCACTGCAGCGACGAACTCGTTTCTCGTGCCTGCTTCTCCAGCTTATGCATCAGCCTTTTATGGAGTAATCTGTCAAGGGCTTTCTAGGAGTAAAAAAATATGTTGTGTGCTTACTCTTCTTATTCTCGCCAATTTTTGTAGCCCTGATTATAGAATTACATTAAATTTGTGAGGTAAGATTTAACATCCCTGAACCCATGTTGTGTGGTGCGTTAGAAAGTCCCTTCTCTCCAGATGTACTACTAGCTCTTTTCTTAGTCTTCTCCCTCACTTGGCATGGTGTACAAGTTAGGGACAACGGCCCATAGTTCAGTGCTTCTTGCAGTTCTCCTTTTTGTATATTGGGAGGAAGAGGAACATTATGGTTTATCAAAATTAAAATGTAAAAGCAAAGACGGGATCAAACTGGGCCACACTGAAACCATGTAGTTTGATTCAAATTAAAATAAATAATAATTTAAAACTAGAGTTATAAACAGGCCACCAAACTCTGAAATAATGGAAACGAAGAGTGTGTCTGATGAAATATTAAGAGCATTTAGGACAATAATTGAAATTTGAGCGACTTTAATTTTAATCGAATAAACCGGACTAACAAAACAGGAAACATCAGAAAAGAATAATTTGTAAGAGTTAGTTGATGATTGCTTCCCTAAACAACATATTAAGGAACCTTCATGAGAAAATAATATAACAGAGAGAGTTAATTAACACAGAGACAAATATATTACATTAAAATAATGAATGAACAAGAGAACAGCGGCCACATGGAGTTAGATTCAATGTTGCATTGAAGAGACATGCAAGAGAAAGCACTGTTAGAATGCACGTTTTCCGAAAAACTGATTATGAGGAATTACGTTTATGAGGAAGTGTAGATTAAACAACCATAAGCACGGGAGGTAGGTTGTTCTTGGGAGGTGACGTAACAAGAGATCATTATATATAGACTCAAATTATAACATTTAAAACAAATCTTAGCAAATCCCAGGAGCATTTTATATAACTAACGAATTGAGTGGGTCGAATAGTTGTGAGCCAAAATGATATTCAAGAAAATAAGGAACCTCATAGGTAAAAAGGAAGCTTCGTACAAAAGAATTACAAATGGGGAAGTTAATCTAGAATATCTATTTATCGTACTATGTGACAATGTTACCGCCATCTGGTGACTGCACTTGTCCCCATTTTCTGTGCCCCGGTGGAAGGCTGAGGTCTCACTGACACAGGTGTCGTTTCCTTCGGATTATATGATTTTCTTTCCTGAGAGGTGATGTGAGAGGGACGGTGGACGGTGGAAGGCAGTCCACCAGGAGTGGCCAGCAAGGGCAGTCCACCAGGAGTGACCAGCAAGGGCAGTCCACCAGGAGTGACCAGCAAGGGCAGTCCACCAGGAGTGACCAGCAAGGGCAGTCCACCAGGAGTGGCCAGCAAGGGCAGTCCACCAGGAGTGACCAGCAAGGGCAGTCCACCAGGAGTGGCCAGCAAGGGCAGTCCACCAGGAGTGGCCAGCAAGGGCAGTCCACCAGGAGTGACCAGCAAGGGCAGTCCACCAGGAGTGGCCAGCAAGGGCAGTCCACCAGGAGTGGCCAGCAAGGGCAGTCCACCAGGAGTGACCAGCAAGGGCAGTCCACCAGGAGTGACCAGCAAGGGCAGTCCACCAGGAGTGGCCAGCAAGGGCAGTCCACCAGGAGTGACCAGCAAGGGCAGTCCACCAGGAGTGGCCAGCAAGGGCAGTCCACCAGGAGTGGCCAGCAAGGGCAGTCCACCAGGAGTGACCAGCAAGGGCAGTCCACCAGGAGTGGCCAGCAAGGGCAGTCCACCAGGAGTGGCCAGCAAGGGCAGTCCACCAGGAGTGGCCAGCAAGGGCAGTCCACCAGGAGTGATCAGCAAGGGCAGTCCACCAGGAGTGATCAGCAAGGGCAGTCCACCAGGAGTGACCAGCAAGGGCAGTCCACCAGGAGTGACCAGCAAGGGCAGTCCACCAGGAGTGACCAGCAAGGGCAGTCCACCAGGAGTGGCCAGCAAGGGCAGTCCACCAGGAGTGACCAGCAAGGGCAGTCCACCAGGAGTGACCAGCAAGGGCAGTCCACCAGGAGTGACCAGCAAGGGCAGTCCACCAGGAGTGACCAGCAAGGGCAGTCCACCAGGAGTGACCAGCAAGGGCAGTCCACCAGGAGTGACCAGCAAGGGCAGTCCACCAGGTGTGGCCAGCAAGGGCAGTCCACCAGGAGTGGCCAGCAAGGGCAGTCCACCAGGAGTGGCCAGCAAGGGCAGTCCACCAGGAGTGGCCAGCAAGGGCAGTCCACCAGGAGTGGCCAGCAAGGGCAGTCCACCAGGAGTGGCCAGCAAGGGCAGTCCACCAGGAGTGACCAGCAAGGGCAGTCCTCAGAAATGCAAGGCTTGTTTCGGTCAGAACAAGAAGGGCCTGGTTGTTTAAGACAGTGAACTGTGGTAACCAGCGAGCTATTGGTGTTGGAATGATGTAACCCGGGGTGCCCAAGTTGTGTTCATAGATGGAGTGAACATCTGTCAGTCCTCTAGGTTAAGGTTAATTTCAGGTTAAGCCTTGAGAGGAAGCCAGCCAACGTGTTGCTGGAGTTAGTGATGAGGCACTGTGATAATACTGAGGAGAACTGGCCCGTGACTTGTGGGAAAAGCGTACTCGCCGGCGTGAGTACCTCAGAAGGGCACACTGGGGAGGAGCCCTAAAGTGTTGTGTTAGAAAGGCTCACTGTGATAGAAGATCACAGAGGAGTTCGTGGTGTTGTATGTGCAAGTGACACATATGGTGTTATCTGCGGTGTATAGATAATATATTTCCTGTAAATAATTACTTGTACATTATTTGTAAGTACATGTGGTGATGGTTTTGGTTTAATGTTGTTCAACCCCCCCCCCCCCCCAACACTTCCGCATTTGGTTGTCTGTCACTGCTCAGTTCTTTAATAACTTCACCCTGACTTGAGGTTGGATCTGTGAAGATAAGAGCAACTAGGTCCCTATATACAGAGATGAACCGAACCGAAGTTACTGTCTGAGTCCGTAACATACTAACCTAACCCGAGTTTCTTCAGAGAACGTCGCTTTTCGCACGTATGTGTTACATAAGGCCAACGAATGTCGTACTAGAAAATGAAAGCGGATCCCCAAAGTGACGTACAGTCCCGTTTTCTGTTTTGGGTCCTCTGGTAGGTTAGGAGAGACCACTTTAAATTGATAACTTTTCTGACGCTGGGAAACCTTTTAAGATGACGGGCTGACTAATTAGAAACGTTTAAAAACACATAAGGAAAGCAAAAATATTATTTTGAATTACGTATTTCAGGTCTGGTAAAGACAAATCAAGAAGTAAATTTTTTAGATATATCAAAGATTAGGAAAAAGACTGGGCCATTAACAACTGAGACGGGTTAGGTAGCTGTTAATAATAACAAAAGTGGGTGACATTATAAGTACTTTGTATTTACTACAGAATAAAATATTTTATTAAAATATTAATTAGGTTAAATTGGCCTCCTGCAACTCCTAAATTCTTATCTTTCTTATAATATATTATTCTTATGGTGACTGAGACCTGAGGTAAACCATAGTCGTTCATCGTTCACCATGCCTGAATCAATTGGAACAATATCCGAAGAATATTCTCTCTAATTTGGAAAAAAAAACAATTAATTTAAAGACGGATGAAAAATGCAAATATTTTGAAACTCGATATTTTTTTCAGATTTTAATCAAATTTCTCCATTGGAAAAGTTGAGCGACATATTAGCAAAGCTTCAATGAATCGTTTCTTACTTAACTCTCCAAGAAGCTTGTACGGTAACGGTAATAATTCCGATACTGTGTAGCTGCATGTATCCTGGCTGCCTGCTTAGTACACTGGGCAGCTGCATGTATCCTGGCTGCCTGCTTAGTACACTGAGCAGCTGCATGTATCCTGGCTGCCTGCTTAGTATACTGGGCAGCTGCATGTATCCTGGCTGCCTGCTTAGTACACTGGGCAGCTGCATGTATCCTGGCTGCCTGCTTAGTACACTGGGCAGCTGCATGTATCCTGGCTGCCTGCTTAGTACACTGGGCAGCTGCATGTATCCTGGCTGCCTGCTTAGTACACTGGGCAGCTGCATGTATCCTGGCTGCTTGCTTAGTACACTGGGCAGCTGCATGTATCGTGGCTGCCTGCTTAGTATACTGTGCAGCTGCATGTATCCTGGCTGCCTGCTTAGTACACTGGGCAGCTGCATGTATCCTGGCTGCCTGGGGGATCTGATGGGCAGCTGCACGTATCCTGGCTGCCTGAGAGATCTGTTGGACAGCTGAACGTATCCTGGCTGCCTGAGAGATCTGTTGGACAGCTGCACGTATCATGGCTGCCTGAGAGATCTGTCGGACAAGTGCACGTGTCCTGCCTGCCTGAGAGATCTGTTGGACATATGCACGTATCCTGGCTGCCTGAGGGATCTGCTGGACATATGCACGTATCCTGGCTGCCTGAGGGATCTGTTGGTCAGCTGAACGTATCGTACTATTTAAATATAGTAAAGATCTTTACTACTCGAAAGAAATGAAAACAAATCCACGAAGGAAATGGAATTACAAGAAATCTATCAATATGAGATGTTGACCATATGGCGGAGGGGAGCCGAGAAGAGCAGTTGAACATAATTAACGAATCTCAAGCCAAAGACATCTTCAATTGGAAGAAAATGAAACTATGTTGACTTGACGTGTTGAACGCGTTCCCAAAATGGAGTAATATAGGGAGTTGCTTCCTATTGGTTCTTGTATCAAAGGGAATCTTTTGGAGAACACTTTCTCGGTGTTATCGTACACCGAACTGGAGCATCATAACAGGATAGCAGTGCACGATGATTTGTGATGTGCTCTGGTAAGGCGCCATGTTTTGAGAGCATCGTACCTCAGACACGTCAGAAGGGAACTATCAGGAGAAAGCATCAAGCCATCACGACTATATAGCACTGGGAAGAAGGGATCAGGATAAGGATCTGGGATGGGACGGGGAAGAGGCATGGTGCCCAACCGCTTGGACGGTCGGGGATTGAACGCCAACCTGCATGACGAGAGATCGTCGCTCTACCGTCCAGTCCAAGTGGGTGGGTAGCAAGCATTGAAGCGGTTTTGTTAACCAGGAGCATTGAAATCTAGACAACGCCAGCAATATAACGTCAATATTATGGGGCTTTTAAAGCCCCATACTAATCCATAGGGTTTTTAACGTTGTGGTCGATAGAATGAAAACCCCGCTGCCTTAACTGAGGTCATCTTGAGGTTATCTTGAGATGATTCGGGGCTTAGCGTCCCCCGCGGCCCGGTCCTCGACCAGGCTTCCTTTTCGTTACACACCCTCAGGAAGCAGCCCATAGCAGCCGTCTAACTCCCAGGTACCTATTTACTGCTAGGTGAACAGACGCATCAGGGTGAAAGAAACTCTGCCCATGTGTTTCCGCCTCCGCCGGGGACTGAACCTGGAAACTAAGGACAACGAATCCCGAACGCTGTCCACTCAGCCGTCTGGCCTCTGTGACGACAGGTTGCAGTTAGAGAAATTAATCAGTACCGATTAATTTATAGTATTTCCTTTGCTGCTAATATTGCGTCATGTTGTCGTTTAGTTGCAGAACCGCAAATATGAATTGGGATAAATGATGTAGGCGATGAGTCACAATAACGTGGCTGAAGAGTGTTGACCAGACCTCACACTAGAAGGTGAAGGGACGACGACGACGTGTCGGTCCGTCCTGGACCATTCCCAAGTCGATTGAGAATCGACTTGAGAATGGTCCAGGACGGACCGAAACGTCGTCGTCCCTTCACCTTCTAGTGTGTGGTCTGATCAACATAAATGATGTATTTTCAAAGCAATGGATGATATTACCTATATGTGACTACACACGTCACATGTGCTGCATACAGTCATGCAACACGCGAGATGAAGGGGCCTCGTAGCCTGGTGGATAGCGCGCAGGACTCGTAATTCTGTGGCGCGTGTTCGATTCCCGCACGAGGCAGAAACAAATGGGCAAAGTTTCTTTCACTCTATGCCCCTGTTACCTAGCAGTAAAATAGGTACCTGGGTGTTAGTCAGCTGTCACGGGCTGCTTCCTGGGGGTGGAGGCCTGGTCGAGGACCGAGCCGCGGGGACACTAAAGCCCCGAAATCATCTCAAGATGAAGAGAGCCACTGCTGCTGGAGGCTGGCTCGGCGGGGCACCCATCAGCAGCTGGTGGTCGCTGCCAGGCCCCCACCTCGTTCCCCACCCGTCTCACACTGCAAACTCTTCTAACTCGTTATCTTTATTCTTTTAATATATGTTATTTATAATAATTCCAATTGTCTCTTATTTATATTGTTTCTAAAACAATATTTTTAAATCATTATAAAAAATAATTTAAATATTATAAATAATGGGGGATATCATTACTATCAATATTAGAAATGTTATTATCGACAAATCCACGAGGGTTCGAACCCATGCGCTGGATGTTCCCAGAAGCGCTCTAGTCAACTGTACCATTGAAGCCTAGCCAGGGTTTCACACAACTTTCCCGGTTAGGCTTCAATGGAAGCCTCGGGAGCCTCGTGGGTGCAATTGCACTCCAGGTTGCAATTTTTTTGACCATGTTGTGGTGCAGTTAACTAGAGCGCGTCTGGGAACACCGAACCTATGAGAAGAATTCGAACCTGTGCTCTAGATACTCCTACTCTCTTGCAGTGAAGAGAAGCGGTGGAGGTAGAATTCGTAGACTACTAAGCCAAAGTGCATAAACGGGATTGAATCCTAGTTTAGCTTCCATTAAAGTCTCAGGATTCATAGAGGATTCAGTTAAATCCCAGGTTGCAATATTTTTTAACGTGTCGTGGAGTAGTGGTCTAGGGCGTTTGGTTGGGAGTACCCAGCCCATAGGTTCGAATCCTCCCCACGGCTCCTACTAATATTCTAATTGATATATCATGTTAATGTGATTTCTTTGTGCATTTTTATTATTACTGATAATATTATTATTAATAATGATTAGGAGGGGAGAGCCTGGCGAGGGCGTTACTTTGGTGGACTGGGAGTTGTCTCAGTAACTGTGTGAGTAGCAACAGTAGTTGTCTCAGCAACAACAGTAGTTGTATAAGTAACAACAGTAGTTGTATAAGTAGCAATAGTAGTTGTATAAGTAGCAACAGTAGTTGTATAAGTAACAACAGTAGTTGTATAAGTAACAACAGTAGTTGTATAAGTAACAACAGTAGTTGTATAAGTAACAACAGTAGTTGTATAAGTAACAACAGTAGTTGTATAAGTAACAACAGTAGTTGTATAAGTAACAACAGTAGTTGTATAACAACAGTAGTTGTATAAGTAACTCAGCCGGTCCTCATAAACAATGGTTAGTTGCTCGTTAAACCAGCGCCAAACAATGACAGTAATCGGACACATTGTAACAAACTAGGCTGGTTGTAAGAATTATCCAGAGTGGTTTATCGACAAAAGAGAATGGGAAGCTGAGCCGCGTGGTGACCTGGGACCTGACCCCAGGGGAATTCGCGGTGAAAATAACATCGACGCTTTGTTCATAGCTTCGTATAATGAAGCATCCTATAGTATTCAGTAATTTAGAGAAATTAGCTTTTATTCATTTTGTATTAAAATTGTATTGTATAATAGTACTGGGTACAATATCAAGAGTATTCTAATTATTGAGTAAGTCACCATCAGTGACGTCACGAATCAGATCTAAGTTGTAAGGCGGAGTGACCGGCGGTCATAGGTCATCAGGGTTGACATGTCTACTATTTCTCAAAGTTCAATTAACCATTTTGGGGATCGGGAACAGCTCTGCCGTTAGATGTTTGTGTAATTTAATTTCAGTAAAATAATTCAACCAGTCTGGATCAATTCAGTACAAACAGAGGTTAATTGTTATAACTTAAACCTTGCTAAGTAACTGGGTAAGCGATGCGGAACAATACAATGCTCTAGTCTGGGGTAGACCAGACGAGGAAGAGATCAGTGTGGACTCCCGATCAACTGGGAGAGGTCATCCATCTTACCTCTCCCAAGGCCAGCCCCCAACATCTAGCTGGTTGCCCAAGGTATAGCTGCTATGGTTATGTATAGGGATAGTCTCATTGCCATTCAGGTCAAGTAGGGAGTGTTAAAGTGACAGGGAGTGAACATATTTAGATTTTGTTTTAGTTTTTCTTTTAATAAATTAATTAGTTAATATTTTGCATTTTATTATTTCCATGTGTTATGTGAACTTGTCCTGGTCACGTGGTCCACACGAGGTAAAGTTGGATTGGGCGCCGATTCTAACATCGAATCGGAATTCATCATTCCCGTCTAATTAATTCCACACTTACGAACTCTCAAGGTCATCGGTTATAGTGGGGATCAAGCCCCAAGGTTGATTAATTAGCATGATCGATCCAGACCTCGATCATTGCTCTGTGTTGCTGGTCTGGTGGTGGCGGTGGAGGCGACTCTAGGGTTTTGCTCAAAGCCTAGGTCACGTCATACGGGGTGTAGAATCCTAAGTCGGTCAATCGTCTTAGGACCACGTGGCGTGGAGTTGGCTTTGGTAAAAGTTTTGGAGTCCCTTGTAGAGAATAAAGAGTAAGAATACGGGTAGAGGGGGAAAAGGAGGAAAGAGAAGTAGAGAGAACCCTAACCCGTGTTACAACATCACGAACAGTGCCTCGCTGACTGTTCCATCACGGTCCCTAAATGCTTCACCAACGTACCTCAAACAGCAGCAGCAGCTGCCACCAGAAACAAAGAAACCAGCCTAACCTAATTTAGGCTAAATTATACACCAAATTAACATAAAATAATATTATTTTATGTTGCAAAATAACAATTATGAATGCACATTACGTTAAATTTTATGACTTTGGGGTCGGCGCCTGAGGACAGGATTCATTTTGATCAGAATTTCCTTTCCTTAATTTGCTCACGAGGGAACGTAAACCACTTGGGCTGGACGGTAGAGCGACGGTCTTGCTTCATGCAGGTCGGCGTTCAATCCCCGACCGTCCAAGTTGTTGGGCACCATTCCTTTCTCCTTGTCCCATCCCAAATCCTTATCCTGACCCCTTCCCAGTGCTATATAGTCATAATGGCTTGACGCTTAATCCTGTTAGTTCCTTTCCTTCCTTTCGAGGAAAGAACATTTGGCATTTGATCACAGATCCCTCAGGATAAAAAAAAATAACCATGTTCAAATTGGAATACACATTCAAAATGCAATAAAATAATTCTGGAAATTGAATCTCAATAAACGAGACAAGGAGTGGATGATATTTCGTTACTCACCATTATATAAATGTCAACGTACGAGTTAATGAGAGTTTATTATTTTGTTCTCATTACTTTTTCTCATCATCTGTTTTTGTATAATGATACACCCAAAAATTATTCGTGCTCATCGGGGCGTTAAATGAGATGTTCAGAGTGCCGGTTGAATTATTGTTATTAGAGTCCACAAGTATTTCTTGAATTTACTCTCAACTGTTAATTAACACGTTTATTCATTCAGTGGGAGAACAGTTACTGTTGTTACTGGTACTACTACCGTTGCTCCTGGTACTACTACCGTTGCTCCTGGTACTACTACCGTTGCTCCTGGTATAACTACCGTTGCTCCTGGTACTACTACCGTTGCTCCTGGTATAACTACCGTTGCTCCTGGTACAGCTATTTTTGCTACTAGTACAACTTCTGTTAGTCCTTGTACTAGTAGCCTACCATTGCTACCAGTAGAACAAACCCTACCCCAAGCAGGGCTAAGCAAGATTTAAGCACTCCATTCCCCTCTGCTATATAGTCGTATTGGCTTGGCACTTTCCTCTGATAATTCCTTTCATTCTTATTCCCCCCCCCCCACCAAACCTCTGGTAGCTACCTCACAGGAGGACGAGTCTACCCAAGAAGCTCTACCCATGGAAAAGCTTCCTACACCAGTGGGAGTGTGTGTGATAATTGATATAGGAAAGTGAACTTGAATGCAATGTACTCAAACATCGATGGGATTAAAAACAAAGCAAGTGAACTGACTGAAAGGTCACAGGAAGAAAACCTAGATGTAACAGGACTCACAGAAACGAAATTGTCAGGCATCAACAAATGCATTGTTTTCACAGGACTGCTATATAAGAAGGAAGGAGAGGGATGGGAGAGGAGGTGAAGGTGTGGCCCCTGCTGATAAGGAAGGACTGGAGATTTGATGAGATGATTATGCTGGGCTGTGAAGGATTCAGAGACTACATAACAGGAACTATGACAATGGGTGGACCTAAGATAACAGTCGCAGTCATTTGCAACTATTTACAACTACTGTTGCTCCTGGCACAGCTACTGTTGCTCCTGGCACAACTACTGTTGTTCCTGAGACAACTACTGTTGTTCGTGGCCCAACTACTGTTGTTACTGGTACAACTACCGTTGTTCCTGGCACAACTACAGTTGCTACTGGTCATTTCCTGTCATTTCACAAGCCTGACACTTTCCCTCCTTTTTCTATATATCACACGATTAAGTATTTCGTGTTTGTACTTACTAATTATCATAAAATATAATTATGAAACAATGGAAAAACATCAATCATGTATTTATCAATTTAAGAGGTTAAAACACTTAGTGCTCACACAATACAACCAGTGAGAAGTGTCACAATAGTATCCACAAAGGGTCAGATGTGAGATTCTTTCGAGGGTGTGAAGTAATTCTTGTCCTGGTGTCGTCTGCCGGTCTATGGCACTGCAACCATGATATGGCTTATGGCTCAGGGGCCAGATTCACGAAAGCACTTACGAACCTGTACATCTTTTCTCAATCTTTGGCGGCTTTGTTTCCAATTATTAAACAGTTAATGAGCTCCGAAGCACCAGGAGGCTGTTTATAACAATAACAACAGTTGATTGGGAAGTTTTCATGCTTGTGAACTGTTTAATAAATGTATCCAAAGCCGTCAAAGATTGAGGAAAGATGTACACGTTCGTAAGTGCTTATGTAAGTGCTTTTGTGAATCTAGCCCCAGAATTCCACTGAACTAAAGGAGGTCCATGTAGTTTAGCAAACATAAGTGTTGATGCATTATTTATGAGAATTCTTGAGCGTGTTGTTGTTATTATCAAGTTCATGTTAGTGAATCTCCTCTCACACTCGGTAGTGCTAAGAGGAATAACTTGTAAACAGCTCAGTAATGGGTGTAAATCTTAGGGGGGGGGGGGAATGCGGCGTCCGTAATCCTCCACATAGTATCTAAAGGCATTTTCTGCAGAGTAAGAAGAAAGCTTAAACCTCTTACAGAGAGATAATTTTTCAGCTTCTCCGTAATTAGGTGGTATTTCATCAGTCCAGTAATCTTGCTCAAGGACACACATTTCACTTAGCAGTAATTTATACATACTTTGAGGCTCAGAAGTTTGGGAGCCTTTCATGGATGTTGTCCTGACCAAACGGTGCTGCAAATTGTTCACAAGACTAGTAAGAAATTTTTGATATTTAATGAAGACTTTTTGTTTTTGCTTGTTATGGTAATTCTTACAAACGTCCCCTTTTCAATTGCCTTTTGAGCTTCTCAAGTTCTAGTGCCAGGTTTATCTTTTAGTCCATGCAATAACTTTTTGGTCCGTTGAATCAGTTTGTCTGAATTCACAATCGAATTAGTGTGTTTCCGTAGACACTCTGACAATAAACCAAGTTCATGCAACGTGTCATCCATTAGAGCTAAATCCAATTGAAACTGTTCTGAAGTTAACGTTTTCAACAGACCTTCATTGGTTTTTCTATCACCTCCAAATCTTGTTTCATTTTTCACTGCTTTTTCAAAATGAAAGCAAAGTGCTTCATAAATTTTTCCACACTGCTGAAACTGTTCAAAACGTGCTGGCCACCCAGGTGAAAGGCCAGCTTTTGTAGTTCCAGTAAGCCAAAGTGATCAGAGTATGGTTTGTCATTCTGAGTTAAATAATATGCAGAACGCAAAACTGAACAGGTTGGCTTTAGATACGAAGCATTCATGGCATCACACAATTTTCAAGAGCATCTTCACTAAGCTAAATTTTCAACACGTAAAACAGTACTCTGAGCTTTCAGTAGTTTATGATTAACAATTTTTTTTCTGAGATACTTCAACGTGTACTTCGATCTGCTCCATAATAGGATACTTAGTACATCTGCCACTCATTTGATAGTCATGAACACTTAGAACTGAAAAGTGTTACATCGCTTATATTTGCACGTACTTTACACCCAAGTTTATCATCCCTGAAGTCTAGCCATGGATAGGTTCCCTTATTTTCTTCCACAGCTCTTCAGTCCAAACACCTGAACAGGGATACAAGTTAAACTTCAAAGCACTATTACTTTCTAAATTGCTCATGGATTCAGTTTGAAAATTTGATCTAGACGCAGTCGAAACACAACTTTTGCCACTTTCACTGTTATCATTATCAGTCTACTGTACGTTATTCTTGTTATACTTCTCATTTTATTTACGAAAGAAGGAAGTCAACATATTTGATTAGAAGCCATGATGGGGTTGTTTGTGTGAAGAAATGTTTCTGTATTAGAGAGAAATTCAGGGACCACCAGCCACCACTTTATTAATGCCACTGAAACACAGACGCTAGAGCCACCCCAAAAAGTACTAGATTATGTAAAGTTGTGTGTAGCAGTTGTGTCGATTTACCTGCCTAATATTTAATACTAAAATATACTATTGTATGAATAAAGAATATCTGTCTAATGAAAATGAACTACTGCTAAAGCCATAAACATTATCACTGAATATTCGTATCCAAAGCGGTAGGTTGGCAACTTTGTCTCATACAGTTTGCCTCACATAAATGGATAGAAAGCGTTTACGGGCGTCGGGTATTATGTCTCCAGATTCATTCCAGGAGCTGTCTAAGCAGACCCCTCCACACCAGGTGGGTGGACAGAATCCCGGACACAAGGTCCTGGAAGGGGCCGGTATTCCCAGCGTCAACACCCTACTACAGTAACCTCTGTCCAGATGGGCAGGCCACGTTGCCAGAATGACTGACAGACGATTGCCTAAACTGTTTGACTGACAGCTATATGGAGAATTATGCCAGGGCATGCGTGCTGTTGGGGGGCAGACGAAACGATCCAACGACTGCTTCAAGGTGACCCTCAAAGACCTGGACCTCAACACCAATACTTGGGAGTCGCTTGCTCAGGACCGTCCAACGTGGAGAAGCAAGTCACCTCAAGGTTCTTTGGGGCAGAAAATAGAGGAACTGCGTACGCAAAGCTAGAGCAACCTCCTCCTCTACAGTAGCACCCGCCACACATGTGTCCCTGTGTGTGGGGTGACACCCACATGTGTCCCCGTGTGTGGGCGACACCCACACGTGTCCCCGTGTGTGGGCGACACCTACATGTGTCCCTGTGTGTGGGGTGACACCCACATGTGTCCCCGTGTGTGGGCGACACCCACACGTGTCCCCGTGTGTGGGCGACACCTACATGTGTCCCTGTGTGTGGGGTGACACCCACATGTGTCCCCGTGTGTGGGCGACACCCACACGTGTCCCCGTGTGTGGGGTGACACCCACATGTGTCCCCGTGTGTGGGCGACACCCACACGTGTCCCCGTGTGTGGACGACACCTACATGTGTCCCTGTGTGTGGGGTGACACCCACATGTGTCCCCGTGTGTGGGCGACACCCACACGTGTCCCCGTGTGTGGGCGACACCCACATGTGTCCCCGCGTGTGGGCGAGCCTCCCCCACCCAGAGTGGTCTCATCCTCCATCACCTGACACACAGCCACCGACCTTCCACCTGATATATTGAAGTCATGATCATCTTCGACTTCTAAGTGAGAACATCATGATGTTGCTACATAAGTGGTCACGCTTACTCTCATTGAGACTTCATAAGTGTTTAAGTAATCTCGTGTCACAGGTCACACTTAGTCTCAGTGACACATCTTAAATACTCGCCTAGTTGTACTTGCCTAGTTGTGCTTGCGGGGGTTGAGCTCTGGCTCTTTGGTCCTGGCCTTCAACCGTATATCTACTGGTGTACAGATTCCTGAGCTTCTCGACGCTCTGTCATATCTTCATTTAAAACCTGTGTATGGAGTCAGCCTCCACCACATCACTTCCTAGTGCATTCCATTTACTAACTACTCTGACACTAAAAATGTTCTTTCTATTGTCTCTGTGGCTCATTTGGGTATTCAGCTTCCACCTGTGTGCCCTTGTTCGTGTACCATTCGTGTTAGATAATCCATCCTTGTCTACCCTGTCAATTCCCCTGAGAATTTTCATGTGGTGATCATGTCTCCCCGAGCTATTCTGTTTTCCAGCAACGTGAGGTGCTTACTTAAGTGCTAAGTAATTCCGGGTCTGTGTTCACACTTACTCTCTGTGTAAAGTTACTGGCCAGCTTTCACCTTGACCTTATGTCATTCTTGCTCTGAACGAAGCGCTAAATGCTTATCAACATTAGCCAGCCATTAAGGCTGTAAGTGAATATTAAATAACAAGAAGCTCGACCATTGACGTTGCCTGCCTCTCGGGGGTATTATTATTATAAACGTTCCTCCCTCACACAATGTCAATATAAACGTTCCTCCCTCATACAATGTCAATATAAACGTTCCTCCCTCATACAATGTCAATATAAACGTTCCTCCCTCATACAATGTCAATAGTAACGTTCCTCCCTCATAAAATGTCAATAGTAACGTTCCTCCCTCATAAAATGTCAATATAAACGTTCCTCCGTCATACAATGTCAATATAAACGTTCCTCCGTCATACAATGTCAATATAAACGTTCCTCCCTCATACAATGTCAATATAAACGTTCCTCCCTCATACAATGTCAATAAAAACGTTCCTCCCTCAAACAATGTCAATAGTTATTAAATCTCACCAATAGTTGTTGGATCTTCGTAGCACGAAATATTGTGGAGATAATTTTGACTAGCAGGAAGGCAGCTTCAGTCTTGCTGCGATGATGGTAATACAGTGACAAGTTTACCAATATGTTACAATGGCCTGAAACTATCCTGGAAATCTAACACAAAACTCAATACGACGACAGCAGTGGTTCCCAGATATCGGAAAATACTATCAGGGTTCGACAAGGCATAAAAGTTGCCACAGTCCAGCAAATGTTGGAACAGGAAGCAGCAGTATAATTCTCCGCCATTCAGACGCTCGCTATCAGAGTGAATAGTTACTAATGCAACCCATCAGGAACGGTGGAACGATTCCTCCCTGCCAGTACACAAGCCGTCTGAGACATTTTCTGGGTGATTTCCGCAGACCCTAAATCTGGCGTCTTGCTGGAGATGTCAGCAGCATCCCTTCATGCTGTACACATTAGAGACTCTCCATACTGGAGATGTCAGCAGCATCCCTTCATGCTGTACACATTAGAGACTCTCCATACTGGAGATGTCAGCAGCATCCCTTCATGCTGTACACATTAGAGACTCCATGATGAAGCTGTCAGCAGCATCCCTTCATGCTGTACACATTGAGGACTCTCGAGACATGCTGAAGACGTCAGCGTTGGTCAAGGGAACGTCAGCTCACTTATACGTTGCTGGGGTACAAATTAACACAGAAGGAGATTGAAAGTTAAAACATGTTTCTTGGATCTTTACATGAACATTCCAAACAATGGTTCTCTAGTTGAGGCAAAGTGAATTGACGACGTACATGACAACGACTAAAGAATCGTTCTTTCTCTCACAGTGGATTCCACCCAACATGGGACTCTTGGTGTTCCACGTTCCTAAGGTTCGTGTACGGCCCCATACACACCCCAAAGCCCTCACTTTATATTTGTTCTCAGTCTCTGCTTCCTATTTTATACAATTTGTTGGTCTATGTGAGGCCCTTCAGCATCCTTTGACTGGGAATAGTAATCCTTAGTGGGTTAGTAAGGCTGATTAGTGGGTTAGGCTTAGTGGGTTAGGCTTAGTGGGTTAGTAAGGCATAACTGATTACCTCCAATGCTCCTGACCTGACCTATATAAGACTCATCTGAAGACTGTTCATAGAGGCTCTTATATTTTACAAGATTGTGCTTTGAAACTAACATAGGAAATTATCATAAAGGAACTATCATGTAAGGAACTCTCTCTTTCTTTCTCTCTCTCTCTCTCTCTCTCTCTCTCTCTCTCTCTCTCTCTCTCTCTGTCTCTCTCTCTCTCTCTCTCTCTCTCTCTCTCTCTCTCTCTCTCTCTCTCTCTCTCTCTCTCTCTCTCTCTCTCTCTCTCTCTCTCTCTCTCTCTCTCTCTCTCTCTCTCTCTCTCTCTCTCTCTCTCTCTCTCTCTCTCTCTCTCTCTCTCTCTCTCTCTCTCTCTCTCTCTCTCTCTTTCTCTCTCTCTCTCTCTCTCTCTCTCTCTCTCTCTCTCTCTCTCTCTCTCTCTCTCTCTCTCTCTCTCTCTCTCTCTCTCTCTCTCTCTCTCTCTCTTCTCTCTCTCTCTCTCTCTCTCTCTCTCTCTCTCTCTCTCTCTCTCTCTCTCTCTCTCTCTCTCTCTCTCTCTCTCTCTCTCTCTCTCTCTCTCTCTCTCTCTCTCTCTCTCTCTCTCTAACACTCTTTCCTTCGCAAATAATCGTGTCGTAAGTTTTTGCGACAAAAAGATACTCCCAAGCAGGCTCTTTCATTTGTCTTTGCTGAAAGCAACTGTTTGAACAAGGCAATGTAATTAGCTGCTTGTTAACCGGCCCGGGGGGCGGGGGAGTTTTCTCTCTGGGGAGAACCGCTCCAGAGGAACACACACCTGTTCTTCCTGCCTTGCTGATACACCTGTTCTTCCTGCCTTGCTGATACACCTGTTCTTCCTGCCTAGCTGATACACCTGTTCTTCCTGCCCTGTTCTCTTCCTCCTGATCTGCTGGAACACTTTAATGTCTGTACTGCTGAGGCTCGCTGTCTGCTTGCCCTGCTTACTTACACCTGTTATTCCAGCCCTGCTTACTTACACCTGTTATTCCAGCCCTGCTTACTTACACCTGTTATTCCAGCCCTGCTGACGCACCTGTCAAGGATTCTCTCCTTTATTCCTGGGTTCCCTTAGGAGGTGAATGCAGTTGTGGACATTGGCTGCAGGGTTGGGCTGGTTATACAATTTCGAAGGTTAGTTTGTGGGGAGAGTTTACTGAATGTTGGTGTGTTGGGGTTTTGGGTTAAACTCGTATGGAGTGGGATGGGGTGATTAACCTGGGGAGGATGGGGGGTGACTGACATGGGTTTGAGGGATTTGTTGGGTGCAGTCACGACAGAGGTTTGGGGTGGGGGTGGGGGGGTTGGGGTCTGAGACCACTCATATAGAGTGTGGGAAGATATGAGACAGCTGGTGGAGAAATGTGCATGGTTGGGGGTGAAGGGTAGCAAGGAGCCGGTCGGCCGAGCGGACAGCACACTAGACTTGTGATCCTGTGGTCCCGGGTTCGATCCCGGATTCCGGCGAGAAACAATGGGCAGAGTTTCTTTCATCCTATGCCCCTGTTACCTAGCAGTAAAATAGGTACCTGGGTGTTAGTCAGCTGTCACGGGCTGCTTCCTGGGGGTGGAGGCCTGGTCGAGGACCGGGCCGCGGGGACACTAAAAAGCTCCGAAATCGTCTCAAGATAACCTCAAGATAACCTCAAGGGTTGGGATCAATGGTTGCAGGGTTGGGGGTCAAAGATTGCAGGGTTGTGGTTAATGAGACCAAAGATTACAATAATTGTATTAACAATCAGCATTATCAGTAAAGAATTACAACAGCCAATCAGTATTTAAAGTGAGATCATGACAATCATTCAAGACTGTCTTGATCTCGGATCGTCCATCTTTTGATGTCATGTTGACCTTAAGGAATCATAGCGTCTTAATACAAGAGACACACACTATTACTCCCACTACCAAGTATTTATATTCACTTCACTAACCACCAATTCGATAGTGGATCAGTACCACCACCAGTACTCTAACCACTGGCATACCCACTTCTTCCCAACTATGCTCACTGATATCTCTTCCACAACCACCAGAAAGACTACCTATCTACAAAGTCTATCTACAATGTCTATGTACAATGTCTTTCTCTTGGTCTGTACCATGAACACCCGTGGTTCACCAGACACCCGTGGTTCATCAGACACCCGTGGTTCACCAGACACCCCGTGGTTCATCAGACACCCGTGGTTCATCAGACAATCGTGGTTCATCAGACACCCCGTGGTTCATCAGACACCGTGGTTCATCAGACACCCCGTGGTTCATCAGACACCCGTGGTTCATCAGACACCCGTGGTTCATCAGACACCCCGTGGTTCATCAGACACCCCGTGGTTCATCAGACACCCGTGGTTCATCAGACACCCGTGGTTCATCAGACACCCCGTGGTTCATCAGACACCCCGTGGTTCATCAGACACTCCGTGGTTCATCAGACACCCGTGGTTCATCAGACACCCGTGGTTCATCAGACACCCGTGGTTCATCAGACACCCCGTGGTTCATCAGACACCCCGTGGTTCATCAGACACCCCATGGTTCATCAGACACCCGTGGTTCATCAGACACCCCGCGGTTCATCAGACACCCCGTGGTTCATCAGACACCCGTGGTTCACCAGACACCCGTGGTTCATCAGACACCCGTGGTTCATCAGACACCCCGTGGTTCATCAGACACCCGTGGTTCATCAGACACCCCGTGGTTCATCAGACACCCCGTGGTTCATCAGACACCCGTGGTTCACCAGACACCCGTGGTTCATCAGACAACAGCGAGCAACGTGGAGGGGGGAGACATCAGAGTGGCGAGATGTCATCAGCGGAGTCCCACAGGGCTCAGTACTTGGACCCATCCTGTTTCTAATATTTGTAAACGATCTTCCGGATGGTATAGACTCGTTCCTCTCAATGTTTGCTGATGATGCAAAAAATATGAGAAGAATCAAGACGGATGAAGATAGACAGAGACTACAGGATGACCTGGACAAACTGGAAGAATGGCCTAGAAAATGGCTGCTATAGTTCAATTCAGGAAAGCATAAAGTAATGAAGTTAGGAGAAGGGAGCAGGAGGCTGAACACAAGGTACCATCTGGGAGGTGATATCCTGCAAGAGTCAAATAGAGAGAAAGATCTGGGGGTTGATATCACACCGAACCTGTCCCCAGAGGCCCACATCAAAAGGATATCATCAGCGGCATATGCTAGGTTGGCCAACATAAGAACTGCCTTTAGAAACTTGTGTAAGGAATCGGTCAGGACCCAGTATAACACTTATGTCAGACCAATCCTGGAATATGCAGCTCCAGCCTGGCGTCCATGCCTAGTTAAACACAAGACAAAGTTAGAGAAGATTCAGCGGTAAGCCACCAGGCTCGTCCCGGAACTGAGAGGAATGAGCTATGAGGAAAGGCTAAAAGAGCTGAACCTCACATCCCTGGAAAACAGAAGAGTAAGGGGAGACATGATAACCACCTACAAAATTCTCAGGGGAATTGACAGGGTGGACAAGGACAAACTCTTCAGCACGGGTGGAACACGAACAAGGGGACACAGATGGGAACTTAGTACCCAGATGAGCCACAGAGACGTTAGAAAGAATTTTTTCAGTGTCAGAGTAGTTAATAAATGGAATGCACTAGGAAGTGATGTGGTGGAAGCTGACTCCATACACAGTTTCAAATGTAAATATGATAGAGCCCAGTAGGCTCAGGAACCTGTACACCAGTTGATTGACGGTTGAGAGGCGGGACCAAAGAGCCAAAGCTCAACCCCCGCAAGCACAAATAGGTGAGTACAATTGGGTCAGACACCGTGGTTCACCAGACACCCGTGGTTCACCAGACACCCGTGGTTCACCAGACACCCGTGGTTCACCAGACACCCGTGGTTCGTCAGACACCCGTGGTTCACCAGACACCCGTGGTTCATCAGACACCCGTGGTTCATCAGACACCCGTGGTTCACCAGACACCCGTGGTTCACCAGACACCCGTGGTTCACCAGACACCCGTGGTTCACCAGACACCCGTGGTTCACCAGACACCCGTGGTTCACCAGACACCCGTGGTTCACCAGACACCCGTGGTTCACCAGACACCCGTGGTTCACCAGACACCCGTGATTCACCAGACACCCGTGGTTCACCAGACACCCGAATTTATCCAGGCGGATAAAGATTTGGGTTGAGACGGTGGGGGGGGGGGAGGAATGGTGCCCAACAACTTGGACGTTCGGGGATTGAACGCCGACCTGAATGAAGCGAGACCGTCGCTCTTTCCAAATGGTTGAACACGTAGATCAATTAGCTTCAATTCTATTGTGAGAAAAGGGTTTAAATCAATAATCGCATATGCCTTCGTTTGCATCTTGTAAAACATGAATTACGGAAGATTAATTTATATTCTCTAGATATTAAAATGATAAAGGAGATATGACAGAAGTTTGCATTCACCACACCTTACTTTCCGGGAAGCACAGAGATATTGGAACAGTTTATCCTTCACATCTCCTGCTCTCCAGGAAACCACAGAGACTCCATTAGTCTGTTCCACCAAATAGTTGATATATTTATTGAGTTTATCATACTGAAATTCATTTTCGCTGGCTCTGCGGCCAACATTGCATGTGTTGTGCATGGCCACTTCTGATTGGCTGGTTCTTATTTTCTGGTCATCGATGCTAGGGCTGTGAGGTATTACCATGGACTGACTTGGCTAAATACTACATGGATGCACACAGAAATCACAATAACCTGATATATCAAATGAACACATCCACTAGGGCCTTGATGAGGGTCGTGGTACAGTTGACTAAGAGCGCGTCTGGGAGCATCCAGCGCATAGGATCGAACCCTCGCCAAGGTTCCTGCGGATTTGTTCTCTGCATGTATGATCATATTCCTGTCAAACTTATCCCCACCAAGTTCACAGTCCTCACAGGAATCCTGAAACTCAGGATCCCTTTGTGAGTGCTTTTTAAATTATTAGCTAATGAATAACACTAATGAATACCTCTTTATTTCGTTCCGAGCGACACATTAATGGCGCTCTGTTACATAAACCTTTGCATTCTAACTCCCTGATTGTTGGGAGTTTACAGTGAGATGATTCCAGTTTTCCAGGCTTGCAAGACAATCTTTTTATTTAGATTTGAGTTATTGCTTCTCTGTTCATTTGTTTGATCTCAAAATACCTTCCGAAGGCTGGTATTTTGGTCGAATGGGTTTCTGGTCGAAACCCATTCTTCTGAAGGTTGGTCGACTCAACATGTGATATAAATGCCTGGGCGAAAAAAAAAAAACGCACTGGCGAACCTATTGCCAGTGTGGGGAAGGCTCATACCCCACATACTGACGGGTATGTTGAAGGGGGGGGGGGGTTATGCAGACTCTCAGTATACCCCACAGTATTCGTCGAGATGTCTTGAGTGGTGGGAGTGACTTCCTAGTAAGCTTCAGGTAAGTTGAAGCTTCAAGAAGTATCAGGCTTAAGGTTCGCTACATAGGAAAGTGCGGGAGGCAAGTGCAAGTTACTGTGTGTAAGGCGTGACAGTGTCTGTTCTGACTTACATAAGACAACTGTCATCAGTGCAGATGTAGGGCGTGCAATACGTACCTGCTCTTCTAGGCAGCTCTTGCACTGAACTCTGACATAACCACGAAGTAACTGCGAATGACGATTATACAATCATAGAGAATTTGATGAACAGGTTAGTAAACAACTAAGTCACAACTGCGCTACAAATAATCGACCCCCAGGCAAAGGCATTGTTGTGTAATATTAAAAATATATTCACGGCATATAATTGACAGGATTGGTAAACATTCCAGTGAGAATGTACGGATTTGTCCTATCATTGGCTATAACAACACCTGGACACCTTCCTTATGTCTGTATGCCTGTTGGTCGGTCTATGTTTGTCCGCAGTTGGAGGGCAGATGCATGGGGCTAGCCATACTCAGTTTCAACAAAGGACTGTTCTGGGGGTATGGGACGGACATAGGCTGGTTGGTGCTGGCCTAAGTTAAATACTTTAAGAAAAATTAATATATATAGACAACCTCCCATGCTATTTTCATGAAGTGATGCTTGAGATATATGGTGTGATTTCCATAGAGTTTTTCAGGTTAGTAATTTTATGAATAGTACAAAATTTCAGGTCTCAGAAAAAATATATTTTCTATATTATTAGAAAGTAAAATATAGTACTTTCTCAGAAAATAATATATATGCTGAGAGACTCATATTTCTTTACCGCTACGTACTGGAATGAAGGACGATGGGAGAATCAAAGATGGGAGAGAAAATTAAAGAAAAAGGAAAAAAGAAGCAAACAAACAGAAAGGAGAAAATTAAAAAAAAAAGAAAAAGAAAAAAAGGATAGCAATTTGAGAAATCTATACATCTGTTTCAGAGGTTCTTGAGGGCAAGGCCGCGGGCAAGGTGGGGGGGGGGGGTTGTGGACGAGATGAGGGGAGAAAGGGGGTCAACGGGAGGGGGGGGGAACATGGGGTGAAGATTGGGAAAGAAGGGGAAGAGACCCAAGGGCAGCCGGGAACCGCTTCTAAACACGTAGAGGGAAATATCTCCCAATTCCCGGTTTGGTGGGGGGGGGGGGGGTGGGGGAGGGGAGTAGAAAAGGGGTAAGGGGAAAAGAGAAGAGGGAGGACGTGGGGAGACGGGAAAAGAAGGGGGTGGGTCAGGGGGGTTTTCCGTTGGCATTTGTGATTCTCCCGACCCCTTGACACTCAGTTACAGCCTCGCTCCTGTGCCAAGTAAGTCCACTACGGGCTCACCATAGCCCGTGCTACTTGGAACTTTTTGTTCCCAGTAGCTGAATCTATAACAAGAACAACCCTGACACTGTCAGGCCCTCGCTGGTGTAGTGTATATGGTACTACGTAGCCAGTGTCATGACCCGGTTGCCTTGGTTCGAATCCTTTCCTCATACTTATAAACTGAGTGCGAACATAAGAATTAAAGAAACCGCAAAAGCTAATTGGCCCATACGTGGCAGCTCCTATTTAAATCGACCAAAATTCATTTATATATATTTCTAACCTTCGCTTGAAACAATCAATAAATGTTACGTCTATTATGTTATCCAGTAATTGGCTCAACAAATCAACAACCTTGTTTCCAAATCAGTATTTACCCAGGTATTTCCTATATCGAAATTTATTCATGCTATATTAAATGTTTCCTATTCTATTTTGTATTGATATATCTAATATCTTATTAATATCTCCCTAGTACTCACCTAGTTGTACTCTCCTAGTTGTACTTGCGGGGGTTGAGCTCTGGCTCTTTGGTACCGTCAATCTACTTGTGTACAGATTCCTGAGCTTCTCGAGCTCTATCATATCTACATTTGAAACTGTGTATGAAGTTAGCCTTTTTAAATCTCTGTTTATATGGAAGGTTTCTGATCTGTAGTATTTGCTTCGTCATCGTGCGTCGAACGCGTTCTAGTGAATTTATGTCCATTCTATAGTCAACTCGTTCACCTACAAAGAACGTCGCATTTCGCTCGTATGCGTTACATTCTATAGTCAACTCGTTCACCTACAAAGACCGTCGCATTTCGCTCGTATGCGTTACATTCTATAGTCAACTCGTTCACCTACAAAGAACGTCGCATTTCGCTCGTATGCGTTACATTCTATAGTCAACTCGTTCACCTACAAAGAACGTCGCATTTCGCTCGTATGCGTTACATTCTATAGTCAACTCGTTCACCTACAAAGAACGTCGCATTTCGCTCGTATGCGTTACATTCTATAGTCAACTCGTTCACCTACAAAGAACGTCGCATTTCGCTCGTATGCGTTACATTCTATAGTCAACTCGTTCACCTACAAAGAACGTCGCATTTCGCTCGTATGCGTTACATAAGGCCAAAAATTGTGGGACAAGAAAATGGAAGCGGCTCGCGAAAGTGACGTACTGTCCCATTTTCTGTTTTGGGTCCTCTGGTAGGTTAGGAGAGGACACTCTAAATTGACCGTTTTCTTGATGTTAGAAAACCTTTGGGAGGACGGGCTGTTATAGTATGGCGACCATAACTGAACTGCATGATCTAAATTGTACCTAGCAAGAGCACGACATAGCTGACACCAGGTGTCTTATTGCAAACCTTTGTAGAAATATATCCAAGTATACTATTTGCCTTATTTCGAACATTTATACATTGAACTTTTGGGTTTAAAATCCTACTAATTATGATCCCAGATCCTCTTCGCAATCTGAGCACCATCCACCTGATATCCTATAACTCTATCCTCCTCACCCATCCTCAGAACCTTACATTTAGCTGCATTAATCTACATCTGCCCATTTTTTGACCATTTCAAAAACCTCTCCATATCATCTTGAAGTGACTGAGTCCAAGTGTGACACAGTACTAGCACATTATGGTAACTCGTTACCACATTACCAACCCTCCACGACCCTGGTACCTTCTTGGAATATGCATGGCAAGGGGCCCACGAGTTCTTTTTTACATTATTTAAAGCTCTCTAGCAAACACTTTGTCTGACCCTGGCAACTTGTTTTCCCTCTAGTTTTTTCTGTGTTGAATAACTTCCCTACCTCATAATCACTAAACTAGTCATCCTGTTTATATTCAGCCGGATAAATGAACCTCCAGCCACACGAGAATGACCATATATTTCCAGCTTAAAATAATGCAATATGAAAAACTGTAACAATTAAACGAATATTAACTGAAAGTAAACATTAACGCAAATAACCCCAGTAGTAGTAATAATAATAATAACAATAAAGACACAAACTTCTCTTCTATCATTAGAAATGTGAGGCTCGAAGCATCACTCCCTGGCTGGGTCTCCGGAATGATATTATGTCTCATTGGGGACTGCATTTTTTGAGGGTCCATGAATATAAAGCAGCTTCCATTAATTTCCATAACATTATTTTGGTATTACATGATATTAAAATGATAATAAGGGGGTAGTATACGAGAGCAATTTACCCATGTCGCTTCTGACGACCTTTTTATGCGAGACTATTATCTGCCTCGTGGCCTGCAGGAGTGCTCGTTACGACCCGCACTATCACAATGCTAACTTTCATAGCCTGATGCTGGGTTACGGCAGAGGCTGCTTTATATGCTCTCCATTATGGGGATTTTCAGTGACTTAACCCACCACATTCCGCATCCTCTCCTACGAGCATAGGCCTATATATTAAACCTCTTTTTTTGAAAACCATGAATAAGTTGATATTTTATTTCGAAGGAAAAACAAATTGAATTGTGTAACATTTACCTGCACATACAATGCATAAAAATGCTATGATCACACTCAATATTATTGAGATATTGAGATGCACGCAATTAAAAGATGGTTTGATATCTTTAGATAATAATCAACATGTTGCCACACACTCTATCGCGGTAGAAAATAACAGGCCTAAGTGCTGTTGTAATAAATAGGTCACATAAGAATACTATAAACCGCCTTTTTTTACAATAAAACAAAATATGACAGAATTTATATCAATATTTTAGCATGATTTTTGCATTTAAAAAAATTGAATACCTTTCATTTAGAATCTGTTGCTGTCTGAGTTTAAAATATACATTTTATAATTTTTTGTTCTTGATGTTTTATGTTTGAAATTATTAAATCTTTAGCAAATTAATTTGAACACCACTGAACATAGTTTGAACACAACAAATATGTACACTGAGAGGTGTATATACCTGCTTCCAAGGAATATATACTGAGAGGTGTATCCTGCTTCCAAGGTATATATACTGAGAGGTGTATATACCTACTTCCCGGGTATTTACACTGAGAGGTGTATCCTGCTTCCAAGGTATATACACTGAGGTGTGTATCCTGTTTCCAAGGTATATACACTGAGAGGTGTATCCTGCTTCCAAGGTATATACACTGAGAGGTGTATATATCTACTTCCCGGGTATATACACTGAGAGGCGTATCCTGCTTCCAAGGTATATACACTGAGAGGTGTATCCTGCTTCCAAGGTATATACACTGAGAGGTGTATCCTGCTTCCAAGGTATATACACTGAGAGGTGTATCCTGCTTCCAAGGTATATACACTGAGAGGTGTATCCTGCTTCCAAGGTATTTAAACATTTCATATAGCAAAAAATTACTTTAATTTTACACAAAATAATAAGAAACAATGACAAAAACCCCTTAACCACTTGGTTTATCTCAATAAAAAAAAATATATATATAAGTGTATTCACGTTACTGACAAAAAGGTGAATGTGACACTTTATACAATGTGTTCTGAATGTCATCCGTCACCCGCTCGTAAGAACGTCAAGGCAAAGAAAGACACAAGCGAACTGAGAGAGCACCAAGAGGTTTCTGATTCACCACAGCCCAAGCCGGGGCTATATATACCTGTGGTGACGTCATGTTGGCGCCACAGAGCCAAAGTATCGGAAGGAAGATCCACTGCAATATGGTACGAACAAGCCACTGGTTACTCCTCTTTCAAGCCTGGCAAAATGATATCCAGAGACATTGCAGTAGCCATACACAGACTCAGACTTGGTTAAAAGTGCTGCTGGGAGGTAATGAACCCAATAGTTAAAGAGTGTCATATCTGTGAAACTGAAGCAGAGGCGCCACTATTGCACTACTTACTGGAATGTGAAGCTACTGAACCCCTGCGCATCAAACTCAACATTAATCCAACGACAGCAGCTGCATTAGATGCACATTCCACCGCGACTACAATGATTAGAAAAGCTGTTGAGGAATGGGACTCATTAGTGAGCATTCTGCATCTACATCCGCCACCAAGATAATGTCAATAAAACAAGATTAAAACCAGTGCACTAAAACAGAAGCGATAAATAAGCAGGGAAAAAGGAGAAGTCCTCTCCTCCATTTTAAACTTTGACCCAAATATCACAGGAAAAAGGTTATCATGTATAACCAAACTCAATTACGGGCTCACCATAGCCCGTGCTACTTTAGAATTTTTGTTCTAAGTAGCTGAATCTAAAACAACAACAACATCATGTTGGCGCTACGGGCTACTCATGCCCGTGCCACCTCTTGGGTGGCTTAATCTTCATCAATCATGTTGGCGTGAAGCTGGGTCCGTGAAAGAGGAACCAGCAAGAGAAGTGGCTGTTTGCTGGTGGTAACACAAGCGGTGGCGGGGTGTAGGTGCACGGCTCTAGTGGATGGCTGGGGGGGGGGGGGGGAGGTGGAGAGACTAGACAATACCGTTTTGGCACGTATTGTTGGTGATTCTTGATGTTGACGGATAAGGTAGAAGAATGCTGAGATGGAAGATGTAAGGAACAGGCAGAATCCAGTGCTATGCAAGGAATAACCGTTACAGGTGTATCCGGCTTCCAGGTATATACACGGAGATTAGTATTTTGTTTCTCTGTATAATACACTGAGGTTTATCGTGCTTCCCAGGTATATACACTGAGAAGTGCATTCCGCTTCTCGGTAATATACTCTGAGATGTATCCTGCTTTCCAGGTATTTCCACTGAGAGGAGTATGCCGCTTCTAGGGTATATACACTCAGAGATTTATCCAGTTTCTCGGGAATATACACTAAGAGGAGTATCCCACTTCCCAGGTATATACACTGAGAGGTGTATCGGCTTCCTGGGTATATACACTGAGAGGTGTATCGGCTTCCTGGGTATATACACTGAGAGGTGTATTGGCATCCCAGGTATATACACTGAGAGGTGTATCGGCTTCCCTGGTATATACACTGAGAGGTGTATCGGCTTCCTGGGTATATACACTGAGAGGTGTATCGGCTTCCCTGGTATATACACTGAGAGGTGTATCGGCTTCCCAGGTATATACACTGACAGCTTGTTTACTTTTGTCCTGGAAAAGGACCGGGAGAAAATTTTCCTTCCTTGGTTTAGACAGTAAACTATAATGTTTGTGTCAATAACCTTCCAGATTGTAATAAATTTTAAACCCAACGCCAAAACCGTATAGAATTGCATCAGGTTTACTGAGCCCTATCAGGATTCTCTGGAAAATCTGCTTCTAAATATCCTGAAGCCTGAAATTCCACGGGTTCGTTCCCATGTATTCGCACACAGCGTTATAGGAGACATGACTGATCACGTAATATACCTAAATATAGCTATTTTAACTATTTTATTTTCCGTGAGGCTTCAACCACCTTGTGTTGACACATATAAAAAGGGATAACGCCCTCACGAAGTAATTAAAAACACAGCCCTCTTACAACTGAAAACTCACACCCCAGAAGTGACTCGAACCCATACTCCCTGGAGCAATGCAACTGGTAACTACAGGACGCCTTAATCCGCTTGACCATCACGGCCGGAAATTTGACTTGTTTGCATTTGTGTTCCTCACGTCTGCCCCAAAGAATGAGGTGATTTGATAAAATGCTATGCCCAAGATTACCATCCGAGTGCCGGCGGGGAAGTGGTTCAAATAGCTTCGGCTATCACTTCCTTTTGTCCGGTCGTGATGGTCAAGCGGATTAAGGCATCCTGTAGTTACCAGTTGCGTTGCTCCTGGGAGTATGGGTTCGAGTCACTTCTGGGGTGTGAGTTTTCAGTCGTCATATATATATATATATATATATATATATATATATATATATATATATATATATATATATATATATATATATATATATATAATATATATATATATATATATATATATATATATATATATATATATATATATATATATATATATATATATATATATAGAAGAGAGACAGACACAGACAGACAGACAGAGAAGTCGAGAGAGAAGTCGGGAAGAAGTCGAGAGAGAAAGTGAGAGAGAAAGAGAGAAAAAGAGAGAGAGAGAGAGAGAGAGAGAGAGAGAGAGAGAGAGAGAGAGAGAGAGAGAGAGAGAGAGAGAGAGAGAGAGAGAGAGAGAGAGAGAGAGAGAGAGAGAGAGAGAGAGAGAGAGAGAGAGAGAGAGAGAGAGAGAGAGAGATAGAGAGAGAGAAGACGAGATTGAACTGTCTAGAGAAACGGACTGAAACGTTCAGGTGATTGATGAATGTTCAAGGCAAGACACGAAATGGAGGAATGTGTTTGGTGGAGCTGCCAGCAGGCTGAGAGAATTAGCGCCTCTTCTGAGGGAGGTTCACGTGATGATGAATCACATCGAACACTCCGGCAACTAGATTGGCATTTTCTTAATGGGACATGATTACAAGATGAGTAATGAACGACGTGAGAATTTTACCTGAGAGATGAGTGAAGACTCAAGAGGCTGACAAACCATTTCTTTCCTCTGTTCTTTCATACTGTTCTCTTCTATCTTCCTCAGCCTCCCTTCCTTCATCACCTTTCTCCTGACAGCTCCCCTCCCTTCACCCCCAGCCAGCGCAACTAGGAGACTAGTTGAATCTCTTGTTGATAGACAGTCGAGAGGCAGGACCAAAGAGCCAAAGCTCAACCCCCTCAAGGACAACTAGGTGAATACAGTCATGGAAACAAGGCTTGGGAGCAAGAATATTGTTCTTCCCTCTGCGACTTGCCCCCATGTCGAGGGATCAGATCCGGGCAGCCAGTGTAGAGAGAACAGAGCCAGTACATCAAAAACCAAACACCAGTAAACAGATTGTGTTCCATTGAAAAATCGCCATAGTGCTGGAAATAAGTTACCATGAGTAGACGGAGCACATAATAAGTGCTCCGAATATGTGCTCCGTCATGAATATGAGTTGAAGTGTGAGGTGCATGTGTATGAGAATACTCCGTCAGGTACATGAATATGATCTGAAGTGTTCATGTTGATATTATTCATTTTAACAAACATGTAACAGCAGGAGTTAAGCACAATGTTATGTTACGCTTGGGCAAACACAGCCAAAGGTCACGAGCGACAGTCTCCTGGTGCCAGATTCACGAAGCAGTTACGCAAGTACTTACGAACGTGTACATCTTTCCTCAATCTTTGACGGCTTTGGTTACATTTATTAAACAGTTTACAAACATCAAAACTTGCCAATCACTTGTTGTTATTGTTATAAACAGCCTCCTGGTGCTTCGGAGCTCATTAACTGGTTCATAATTGTAAACAAAGCCGCCAAAGATTGAGAAAAGATGTACAGGTTCGTAAGTGCTTGCGTAACTGCTTGGTGAATCTGGCCCCTCGATCCTCAGCTGACAATGGTAAGAACAGTGTGAACTGTCCGGGAGATATTTCATCTTATTCCTGAGGGGCTCTCCAGTTAGCGATGGCTATTTACAAAAAGCTTGAAATGATGATCTTTTAACATGTCTAGAATACAATCTGATCTTAAAACTGATACATGAACAGTACAATCATGAAACCTTTACAGGACACATTACAGTCATGACAATAGTATATGAACTAACAGCATCTTAACATTGCTACAGGAGGGAGGGGATTACCAGGGGAAGGCGCCAAGCCATTACGAATATATAGCACTGGGAAGGGGTCAGGATAAGGATTTGGGATGGGACGGGGGAGAAATAAATGATGCCCAACCACTTGGACGGTCGGGGATTGAACGCCGACCAGCATGAAGCGAGACCGTCGCTCTAGCGTCAATTGCCCACTTATCTGCCAACTTTCGTGGCAGATAAAGACTTCTCTATATTGTTATGTGTAAAAACATTATCTGCAGCATCAATCTTTATCTTCGTGGTTGGTCGGACCCTCGTGTGAGATTACACGAGACAGCGACAACAATACCATCAACTTCTTGCCCTCACTTGCAGCCTCAGTAAAGTCTATCTTCCACCGGATTGTAGGTTGTCAACGAGCAGAGATGATATCTTGCAATAGGGAGAGAATGGGTACCAGCGGCTATATCACACATGCAGGCCCTTGAGGTCCACACATGCGGGACCTTGAGGTCCACACATGCAAGCCCTTGAGGTCCACACATGCAGGCCCTTGAGGTCCACACGTGCAGGCCCTCTAGGTCCACACATGCAGGCCCTTGAGGTCCACACATGCAGGCCCTTGAGGTCCACACATGCAGGCCCTTGAGTTCCACACATGCAGGCCCTTGAGGTCCACACATGCAGGCTCTTGAGGTCCACACAATGTAGCTCATTGAGGACCACATTAGATAGGTCTTTAAGGGCCAAAAAAGGCAAGACCTTGAAGACCAAAAAAATTTGGTCCTTGATAACTGTAGAGGGAAGATCCTAGAAGACCATGCTAGGCAGACCCTCGAGAACCACACAAGGAGGCTCCTATAAGGTCCTTGAATGAATATAAACAAACCATCTGTTCCCTTACTCGGAGAGAGCTACAAGCGATCCTCTCAGCTCCGGAGAGGCGTTTGTCTGAAAAGGAATAAAAATCCTTGGCTGAGAGAGTATTCAATATATAAATCATGGGAAAGCCGTATGAAGGAAGCAGAGAATGGATGCACGGGGCGCGGGAATAACGTGCTGTACCAGTTATAGGAACACAGGTCTTGACTGTTCAGGTGTAAGAGCGACCCTAGGACTGGCCTGAGCATTGTGAATGCATACCTCTTTTACACTAAAGGTCAAGTTACGATACCAAGCACTGTATAAATTGCAGTGAAGTTCGTTTGTTGAAATCTATGGGGACAGATATATGGGAGTGTGTGAGGTTTGTGGAGGATGCTCACGAGATGTCTGGAGTTTGTTTTGGACTACGAATAACCTTGTGCAGTTTGTTGAAAGCTACCAGGAGATACCTGTTGGTGTTTGGATATATATATATGTAAATTTGGAGGTAACAGTTTAACATATTAAGTTTTCCCCTGACTTTTGAATACCATATATTTTATAAAACGATAATGTAATTTTCACTTTTTGGTCGGTTCAAAGACAATGTTACATACTTTTTTTATTGCAAACTTTTATATAATTCTCCAGAATTTGGAGGTAGAAGACTGAGATTAATATCATGGGCAGAAAGATGGAAGGTTTAATATATTGAGAAAATGATTAGTTAGAGAGCGATATCTACAGAGGAAACTGGATAAGTGGAAGACGCCGATATACAGAGAAGAGACAGCGGCACAAGTGGAAGATGCATCAATATAGGTAGAATACACAGATTAATACGTGGAATATAAAGCCGTATACGTGATATATGCAACAGTTTACTTACAATATAATCAGTTCGCGTGGAATATTCAAGTCTATGTGGAATATACAGCAGGTTTTGTGGAATATATAGTAGTATATATGGAATATACAGCAGTATAAGTGGAATATACAGCAGTATAAGTGGAATATACAATAATTCAAGTGGAAGATACAGCAGTACAAGAGGGAATTATCATGGAAAAGCGCCAAGCCATTACGACTATATAGCAGCAGTACAAGAAAAGAACACTCGAAAACTAATTGAAAATAGTAATAGTAAATAGTAATAAAGGAAAAGAAGTGAAATATATAGCAGTAAAAAGTGAAGATATGCAGTAAACGTGGAGGATACAACATTACAAGTGGAAGATATAGCAGTACAAGTAGAAGATACAGCAGTAAACATGGAAGATACGGCAGTACACGTGGAAGACACAGCAGTACAAGCAGAAGGTACAGTAGTAAAAGTGTAAGGTACAGAACAAGTGAAAATACATCATTACTTGTAGAAGCTACAGCAGTACAATCGGAAATCAGTACATCTGTTCTTGTGCCATACACAACAGCCCAAGTAGAAACAAACAGATATTCACGAATACTATCGAAGAAATTTAGCATCGAGGAAGGAAAACATTCCGTAACGTAGCAGGAAGTGGAATGTAACGAGACACAAGAGATTTCAGGAGAATGTTTGGAGAGATGAAAAGTATAAAACACTCGAGAGAAGATAATCAACGTTACGTGGTCACAGAGCTCCGCATAACGTCAAGTGCGTTACCTTGGAGCCGGTTCTATCGTTACCAAGCAAGCGGTGAAGGTGCAGGAGAAGGATTCTCAGCATTCATAGTTCCCTTCATATATTCCTTGTGTCTCTGGAGCCATGCTCAATACAGAACAACTCAATACTGTGATTTCGTTATGTTTGGGAATTCCTTCCCAAACATAACATCTAAAATAACGCAGAACAAGAACAAGAAGCCAAATAACACAGCAGAACAGTAGATATGAAAGACAGGACTCTGAGGCGGCCCCAGGGAGGAGGTCGTAGTCTATAAAGTGCAGTATGACCACCAACTTCGAGCAGAGAGTGTGAGGGCGGCCCTTGTGGGAGCAACATACAACAGACGCTCTTGGGGACCCTTGAGGTACTATGGAGCCTGACGGCTGAGTGGACAGCGCTCGGGATTCGTAGTCCTAAGGTTCCGGGTTTGATCCCCGGAGGAGGTGGAAACAATGGGCAGAGTTTTCGATCAATTTTCGATTCCTCCCTGTCCCCATCCGCCTCACAGCACTCTCTCGACGACGCACCCAGCCCTCAGTGGGTCGTCTCTCCGTTTCCTCCCTGCCCTATCAGCTACACAGAAGGTGAATGGCTGTCCCCGTGTGTTCACACCTTGAACAAAGTCATTTCCATTTGCCTATTATGAATATTCGAATTAGGATAAATTGAATTTACTATATAAAACTTATTTGTTAAATTTAGTATTGTGAGTACCCAAACGAGTGAGTACTCAACGAGTGAGTACCTCGCTCGTTGTCATAAGGAGGTGTGAGTCAGTTATTAAAGCCCTTGAACATCTCTTGTGGTTATTGATGATTTGTAATTGAATAATTCATCCTTGATCACTCTAATGAATAATTGTGGATCAATCTGCATCGGATATCACTCGAGGATCAGATCCACAGTAATCGATGTCATTGGCATCCCATCTTAAATCCTTATCCAGATTCCTTCCCAGTGTCATATAGTCGTAATGGCTTTGCTTCCTTCCTCAATGGTCAAAAACAAGTCCTTATCAAAAGATCTTTCAATAATTAGCCGCAAATATTTAACTTCAATGCCAAGCTCATTAAGCAGAGGTGATTGGCAGGGGCCCTCGTAGCCTGGTGGATAGCGCGCAGGACTCGTAATTCTGTGGCGCGGGTTCGATTCCCGCACGAGGCAGAAACAAATGGTGATTGGCAGCAAATGTTAACTTTAATAACAACGTTGCACGCATTGCACCACTCACCCTCGAGTCTTAAGAATGCTTTTTGGCAACAATGTGGTCGATCGTCCCAATATGTAGTAATGGAACAACAGTAAGCTACTTTTTGTACTATTTTGTACAGAGTCCAATCAAAATTAAGCTAAAACCCCTGACTTAAATGCTCCTAGGCCTAGTATAGCACATATATAATAATAATTTAATAATTCATTGTGTAGGGGGACAGTCAGCCAGAGTGTATTCATCCACGTTATGTGTAATTATATGGAGGTATACCGCCCCCCCTTCAAGGACGAGTTATTGACCCCGCCCAGGATGCAACCTCACACCAAGCTGACTAACTCCTGGGTACCTACTTACAACTAGGTAAACAGGTGCATTAGGTGAAGGAAAATGCGCCCAACCATTTCTGTCACACCCGGGACTCGAACCTGGAATCCGCGGTTGTGAATGGAGAACGAATCCGACTGTACTTCCGGGACCCCATGTATAATATGTACTCTAAGTAATGGTAATGACTTCACACGGACATAATAACATAGGTTAAAAACCCCACACTTGTGTATTTGTGAAATTTATGTAAGGACTTTACACCAAGTGTGTCGCACTCTCCTGAGTGTTTTGTTATGGTCTGAGTGTGTGATTAGGACCAGACTTACATCTGAACGTTAAATCAATGATTAGACGTTTGATTAATGTTTTTTTTTAGATATTTAAAGTATCAAATATTTCAATATTTAATATTTTTTAGATATTTAAATATCAAATATTTGTAGATATTTAGACATCTAAACGTCTAATCAATGATTAGACGTTGAGTCTAAGTCTAAGTATGTAAGTCTCGTTGTAATCACACACTCAGACATTGACAAAGCACTCAGAAGAGTGCGACTGACTTGGTGTAAATTCCTTACATAAATTTTAAAAATCACAAGTGTGCATTTGTGTCTTATGTACTGTATTTGGGTTTAGCGTGGATTAAGCCTAAGATGGTTAGGTTAGCTTTTATTAACAATAGAAATATGAAAAATACTTTTTCCGCGTCGTCCAAATTCAGTACTACAAAATTGTGCTATGTGTTGGCCCATCACAACATATGTGTACTTTCTATCACATCGCTACTCTAAGTACTCTCATCTTAGGAAGTTATCTTGAGGTTATCTTGAGATGATCTCGGGGCTTAGCGTCCCCCCGCGGCCCTGTCCTCGACCAGACTTCCTTTTTGTTACACATTCACAGGAAGCTGCCCATAGCAGCTGTCTAACTCCCAGGTACCAATTTACTGCTAGGTGAACAGGTGCATCAGGGTGAAAGAAACTCTGCCAATTTGTTTCCGCCTCCGCAGGGGGATCGAACCCGGACCCTTAGAACTACGAATCCCGATCGCTCTTCACTCAGCCGATCCCTCATGACAGAGGGATCCCCCCCACTTACGTTAAGGTCACAGCAATTTACGTAGGCCACTCTGTTTACATAGAGAATCACTCTGTTTACATTGAGGGTCACTCTATTTACATAATTTACATAATTTACATAGAGGGCCGCTGTATTTACATAGAGGGTCACTTAACATATACTCGGTGAGTTTTGAGTACAAGGGAATTCAGGTATAAATTATTATGATGATTTGTATGCAGTTCGTGATGATTGTCACTAATTATAGATATTATTCAGATGCTCGGTATTTCCAGTGGCCCATTTATATACAAAATAAGTGATTCACAACACTGTCTGGCCATGGTTATGTATATTTTATTGCAGATGGAAGACATTAAGAGAGTGTTTAATGTAATCAGTGCATCTGCCTGTGTTCAGAGATATTATATAATTGTTGTTGTTAATATAATTATTTTTTTATGTTAGAATAATACATTTAGTGTATTTATTCAGTGTGTTAATTATGTTACCTGGGTTTTGGAAGTGTGATCATCCTAACTCGAACTAAGTTAAGAGTTAATTTAATTATGAGATATAATAAAGATGCTAAAATTCAATATTATAGCCTCTGATAGTTTCATGGCAGAGGTGAGAGAACACATGACCAGACATTAGAAAGTTTTTTTCAATGTCAGAGTAGTTAACAAATGGAATGCATTAAGTAGTGATGTTGTGGAGGCTGATTCCATACACAGTTTCAAATATACATATGATAGAGCCCAGTAGGCTCAGGAATCTATACACCAGTTGATTGACAGTTGAGAAGCGGGACCAAAGAGCCAGAGCTCCACCCCCGCAAGCACAACAAGGTGAGTACGTGAGCAGACTAGTGTAGTGTACACAATCCCTGAGTCTTCCAGTGAACACAGAGATGGCTTCAGATCAACCTCATTACAACAATCATGTTTTGAGGGGGACCAATTACTAGCAGTTTCATAACTAAACTATGAAAATTAGTGTTGGTGTTACCGTACACAAACTGATCATATTCGGGTTGCAAAATATTACCAGTTTGGTCAGCTGATGACCTGCTGCAGGGCGCCACCAGCCTCCTTATGACACAGGCCATGAGGAAGCACACAGAGCAGTGAAATTCTCTATGAAATGTTCATATGTAATGCATATCGCTGTTGTATGCAGTGACTGCTCTTTCTGTATGAAAGAGCAGTCAGGAAAGTCTCTTACTCAGAAATTGTTCTGTTAGTTACCGAAGATCACCCAGGATGCTCTCTACACATTCGTATATGTATAATTGCTAAGTTTTATTTTAATTTGGTATATCTGTTCTAGAGCTAGAGCAAATTCAGATTAATTAATCTCTCGAACTAATACACCAAAATACTAAATATCTCATACACTAGCAAACCTACATATTAACATGCTCAGACTAGCACATGGGCGGAAATAATTAGAAATATCTCTCGATATATGTTTACTAATGCATGAAACATGGATTTAAACTATAATCTCAACCTAAATTGCCTCTTCAATTCTTCATTTATTCACCAGATTTAATCACTCAAAACTAATTTTTTTACACAACTTTGGATCCTGGAACTAAGGAAGTTGTCACAGGTAGATGAGGATTGACTGTGCAATTGAATCTAATCAGATCCCATGTATAGCTTCTCCGGGCCTAGTACTCTGTTATTCACAGATAACTAGTTTGCCTCTTGTTTCATCTTGTTGTAGAATAACATTCGTTCCCATACTTGTAACGTATACTCATCTTGGTATCGAACAGTCTGGTTGACCTGACCATCGACTAGTATACCTGGTCAGGGACCGGACCGCAGGGAATTTTATCCTCGAAATCACCGCAAGGTAACTAACTGTAAGGTAACAGCAAGGTAACCGCAAAATAACCGCAAGGTAACCGCAAAATAACCGCAAAATAGCCGCAAAATAACCGCAAAATAACAGCATGGTAACCGCAAAATAACCGCAAAATAGCCGCAAAATAACCGCAAGGTAACCGCAAAATAACCGCAAGGTAACCGCAAAATAACCACAAGGTAAGGAACATAACTCTGAATGAGATGGACATAGTTTATATTACGTTTACAATAGAACTCGAGGTTAGAATGAGGACATTTTCGTGATGGACAACTCAGGCATTACCTATAATATTTCAGTGCCCCAGAACAGTACGTAACACTGGAATAGCACAACAAAACATCGAACCAACACAACGCAACACTTCAATAGCACAAGGGAGAAACAGAACAACATAACATAGAAATATAACACAACAAAGGGGAGAAACAGAACAACATAACATAGAAATATAACACAACAAAGGAGAAAAACAAAACTACATAACAATGACAAAGGAAAACAGAGCATCAGAAAAACACAACATAATACGCAGATACCACAACAGAGCACGAGAACAGATCACAACATGCGGAATAACCAAATGTCGTCGTGTCACTAAAAACATAGCAAATCAAAATAGAAGCATCACAGAAATACAGGTGAGTCTACAGCAACACTGAAATGCAGCTGAGATCACTAAGAAAACGAATACACTGGAGTTCAATGACACATGACCCAACACACACAGGACGTGTTTACCCAGGACTACACTGTAATAAGGAAAGAGTGGGAGGGTAGGGGAGGAGGCGGAGTGGCCCTACTCATGAGAGAGGAATGGAGTTTAAAGGAGATGGTTATCCCTGGCTGCGAGGGGTTTAGAGTCTACATAACAAGCACCATGACGATGGGAGGATCAAGAGTAGTAGCAACAGTGATTTATAACCCTCCACCGAACGACAGAAGACCCAGGCCAGAGTATGACAGAAACAACATGGTAGTTAACAATATAAATGAGATGACAGCCACTGCTGCCTGTAGAAATCGATCCCATCTGCTCATCATGGAGGACTTCACTCACGGAAGCATATAATGGAAGAACAAGGAACTACATGGAGGTGAGGAAACATGGAGAGCTAAACTATTGGAGGTGGCGACAAGAAATTTTTTAAGCCAGCATGTCAGGGAACCGACAAGAATAAGGGGAAACGATGAACCAGCGAGACTCAACCTAGTCTTCACTCTAAACGACTCCGACATAAAGGAAATTGGCTTCGAGGCCTCAGTAGGAATGAGCGACCACAGTGTACTGACGTTTGGGTATCTGGTCGAAGAAGGGTTAAAGTACTCAAGGAAGGAACCTAAAAACAAAAAGCTAGCATTCCGTAAGGGAAACTATGAGCAGATAAGAAAATTCTGTTGATTGCTGGTGTTAACTTGACAATCAACAGCAAATTAATGCACAACTATATTCTACCCACTTCAAGACTCCGTACCAATATAGAAGCATCAAGAGGAAGTATGGGCCAATAGGCCCTTTGCAGTTACTTCCATTCTTCCCCCTCATTTATCCAATTTATACCCATTGCACCGTGTTCTGTCTTGTGTTGGTCAAACGTTTGTTCACTTCATCCAAAACTGTTGCAACATATCACCTCACCCAAATGCGAGTATATAAGACAAGCTGTTCAATGTTTGCATTAAGTAAAACTCTGTTTAGTGTTTTCAGGTTACAGTTGTGTGTGTGTAAACTAAAGTCTTTGAAAATGTAATAAGTTATTACGAAACGCGTTCAAGCGTCGCGTCAGACGAGAAATAAAAATAAATTTTGGAGAATTGATTTTTCAATTACCATCGACAGAAAAAAGAAACAGGAAATATTGAGAAAGTTCGTGTTAGAATTATTAATCTTACTTTTTCGGTCATATTTAACAACATATGTTTACAATAAAGACTGCTCAATAAAGACTTGTGTGTCTTGACATTTCCATACGCATATCCAGGTTTATATTCCCCAATAATCTTTGGCAGGTGGAGTCCTGATTTCTTGGCGTTCACAGTTTCGATACACAAGCCTGGAAACCCACTTCAGCCAATCATTAGCCAGATACCCACACCCACGTACAGACTAGCGAAGCGACTCAACGGCCTGCTGACTCCTTATGTCCCTTGCGCCTTCAGCCTGAAGTCGCCAAAGGAATTTGTTGACTTACTGCGGGGCACACGGGCCACAGGAATAAGAGCCTAGTTGGACGTAGAATCGCTGTTCACCAACGTATCAGTGGACGAGACAATCGGGATGATAGCCGACAGAGTGTATCGTGATCCAGCCTGTACTCCTCTTGACATACCAGAAAATATCCTAAGGAAACTACTCCAAGCTTGTACTAAAGAGGCACCCTTCTTCAGCCCGGATGGGCACATGTATAAGCAAGTAGATGGGGTCGCCATGGGTTCTCCCCTAGGTGTCCTGTTTGCAAACTTCTACATGGGTACCATCGAGCAAAAAGTCTTAGTCGACATGAACTTGAAACCGGCCATATACTGCAGGTATGTTGACGACATTTTTACACAGGTACCTGATGTCAGACATCTGCAGGAGCTGAAGGAGGCATTTGAGCGGAGTTCCGTGCTACGTTTCACTTACGAGATGGAAAAGGATGAGAAGCTGCCCTTTCAAGATGTAACAGTCATGGAAAAGAGCGGAGGTTTCCACACTGCAGTCTACACTAAGGAAACGAACATAGGAATGTGCCTAAATGCCAAAAGCGACTGCCCAGATAGGTACAAGAGGAGTGTTGTTAACGCATATGTCGACCGTGCTCTCAGCCACAGCTCAGAATGGAAGCAAGTCGACGAAGAACTCTGTAGGGTAAGGCAGGTCCTAGTCAACAACGGCTTCTCCAATGGTTTCGTCGAAGACATCATAAGAAGGAAAGTGAAACGCCATGCAACCTCTGAAGAGACAACCAACACAACACCTATACCCCCTGTTAGACTATTTTACAAGGAACTTCTTTTCCACAGCTCATAAAACGGAGGAAAGGGTCCTGAAAGATATTGTTAATAGAAACGTTATCCCTACAGACAAAAATCAGAGGATACAACTGACGATTTACTATAAAACCAGAAAAACGGCCAGCCTACTCATGAGAAACTCTCCAGACACAAAACAGAACGCTTTAAAAGAGACCAACGTCGTCTATGCCTTCAAATGCCCTCTTGGGGACTGTAAGCTCCAAAAAACCCAGTATATAGGCAAGACAACAACATCTCTTTCTAGGCGTTTAACGATGCATAAGCAACAGGGCTCCATTAAGGAACATATAATCTCTTCCCACAACCAAACCATCGCCAGAGAAATCCTAGTAAACAACACAGAAATCATCGATAGATACAGCGATAGCAGGCGGCTTGACGTTTGCGAGGCACTACACATCAAGAAGTCAACACCAGCAATCAACAGCCAATTAATGCACAACTATATTCTACCCACCTCAAGACTCCGCTCCAATATAGAAGCATCAAGAAATATGGACCAATTGGCTTTCTACAATCACTTCTATTCAATAACCATTGTTTCGTGTTCTGTCGTGTGTTGATGAAATTAATACCTTATTAAATACCACCTCACTCAAATGTAGATATAAACAAATCGGAGATGTGTAAGTTCTATTCAGTTGTGTATGTTTAAAGTAAAGTCTTTGAAAATGTAATAAGTTTTACGAAACGCGCTCAAGTGTAGCGTCAGACTTGAAATAAAAATGAATTTTGGAGAATTGATTTTTGAATTACCACCAACAGTGAAAAGAAATGTACGAAAGATTGAGAAAATTCGTGTTAGAATTATTAATCTTACTTTTTCGGTCATATTTAATAATATATGTCTACAGGAAAGACTGCTACCAAAATATATATATATATATATATATATATATATATATATATATATATATATATATATATATATATATATATATATATATATATTGGTGTATACTGGCAGCAGGTTTTCTTTCAAACATGTTTCATTGAATATGACCGCATATTCTGTATTTATTATTTTATGGTTTAGGGCTTCTATCCCTCTAACTATTTTCTTAGCATCAGGGCTTAATTGGAATAGGAGTTCTCCAAAACTCATTTTCGTACTTTTAAGGTGAAGAAAAGAAGTGATTTACTATAGAGTGTATTACACTTATTTGTATAATTTGCACGACGTTTCGAACCTCCATGGTTCATTCTCAAGTGAACAGATCTTACAATACTAGTTGATTTTATACCCGCATTAGGTCAGGTGATAATACAATGAAGGTGAAAAACATGGGGGAATACATAAGGGATAAACATAGGGGCTGCAGAAGGCGTATTGGCCCATACGAGGCATCTCCTATCTAAACACAAAGATTAATCCAGTGTAATTGGCCTGTTATGTTGGCCATTGTCTTCTGTGTTGGCATCGATATGTTCTTGTCTTGTCCTTACTCTCATGGTGGGTAGAGTAAATAGTTCCGTGATTTGGGTGTTCATGGTAGGTCGCTCTATTCTTATGTGAATTGCCTCAAGAATTTGTAATCTTCTTGAATCTTGGGTTTTGTCTATTATGCAAGTATTCTTGTTCAACATTTCTCTTGTTAGAGTAATGTCATGGGCTTGTCTCATGTGATTCCTAGGGGCACCAGATTGAAGATGGCATGTCAAACGCCTCGTCAGCTTGGTCGACGTCATACCTATGTACTTACATTGAAGGTTACATCCTTCGTGGGGGCAAGTGTACATGTATACGACGCTTGACTGCTGTAGAGGGTTCTCCGTCGGCTTCGGGCTGTTTTTGATAAGGAGTTCGGAAGTCTTCTTGGTTTTGTAGAATATTATCAGGTTTATGTTTTGGTTAGGAGTAGTGCTTTTTACTCCTTTACGGATTATTTCTTTCATTATTCTTTCCTCTTTTATATGTTCACTGTGCATGGTTGATTTGTAATATAATTTTATTGGGGGTGTTGTGGTTTCTGTTCTAGGTTCTGAATTATACCAACGGTCCAAGTGTCTTCTTATAGCAGCGTTTATTTCCGCGTTGCTATATCCGTTGTTCACCAATACCTGAGTTACTCTTTCAAACTCTCTACTCACGTTGCTCCATTCAGAGCAGTGGGTAAGCGCTCGACGAATATAAGCATTGAGAACACTGGCTTTGTATCTTTGGGGGCACTCACTTCTACCGTTCAGGCATAATCCTATGTTGGTGGGCTTGGTATATACGTTGGTGCTTAAAGAGGTTCCTGTTTTTGTTATTAGTACATCCAAGAATGGCAGACTGTTATTTTCACTATTTTCATGTGTAAATCGGAGTACTGACTCTCTCTCTAGGTGTCTTTTTAGGTCAATTAGTTCATGTGAGTCTTTTACTATTACGAATATGTCATCTACATAACGGCAGTATACAGTTGGTTTTTGTCTGCTACTGAAGACCCTATCTTCGATGGTTCCCATATAAAAATTAGCAAATAAAACTCCTAAGGGGGAGCCCATTGCTACTCCGTCTATTTGTAAATACATGTCTCCTTGTGGACTGATGAAAGGGGCTTCCTTTGTACATGCTTCGAGAAGACTTTTCAAGTGTGGCTCAGGTATGTCTAATTTGGGGGTGCTCTCGTCTCTGTATACTCTGTCCAGTATCATTCCTATGGTTGTGTCGACTGGGACGTTGGTAAAAAGGGATTCAACGTCTTCACCTTAAAAGTACGAAAATGAGTTTTGGAGAACTCCTATTCCAATTAAGCCCTGATGCTAAGAAAATAGTTAGAGGGATAGAAGCCCTAAACCAGAAAATAATAAATACAGAATATGCGGTCATATTCAATGAAACATATATATATATATATATATATATATATATATATATATATATATATATATATATATATATATATATATATATATATATATATATATATATATATATGTAGCACGAGTATAAAAAATATGACACATACACATGTGCCATGCGGCTACTGTCACCGTATTGACCACATGTATCAACAATACCTGAAATACACATTTGTAATAGACCACGCATTACAAGAAAAAACTAACTGCAGAGTAAAACATCCAAATCAAACAAAGGTCAGGCTTCATAAAGCATGTATCAAAGCGATAGTAAGCGACACACCGAAAGCAATTAAGCAGACAACAAACAGTAAACATTATTTACATCCAAGAGAGAAAATGGCATATGTTTATATCACCTTTTTTTTGGGTGGGGGGGGGGGGGGGGCAAGAGAGAGAGAGAAAAGAAAAACATAAGACAATGAAGCATTTTATCTGAGGAAACGTTGAAGGCGTCCAAGTTCATCAGGGAGGGAAGGCAGTCACATGTTTCTCAGCCAAGTGAAAGGACAAGATGTCGTTTACCCAACTAGCCAAAATCCTTGAGCAGTATAAACTGTCTTTCCCGTCTCTTAATGTTGCACATAACATTACGGAAGTCTTGACACGAAGAGGTTTTAGATGCAGATGTGTTTTGGTAGTTGTATAGTCTGCGACGACATCGAAAACATGCTCTTGTGTCTGACGCAGACGAGAAAGCAGAATGCTGGGGAGGAAGGTCCCGGAAAGCACAGGACAACGGGACTGGCCTTTGGTAAGTTACGGGCTCTTCATTTTAAGCCCGAAATTGAGGAGACGTTCCAGCCCGTGTGCACAACTCCGCCTTTATGGGCTCCCGCCCCTGAGGGCCACGAGTAGGGGCGGACCCAGACGCAGGTTGTGAGGACATCTTTTATAAACTTTCTTGTCTTGTCTCAAGTTATGGGTCGCCACCGTCTCTGCAATCACCAGAGACTCGCTTGATTCGCTTTTTTTCTAATAGAGTGCGAGTCTTCGCTGTGTGTTTTTTCCTGGACCATCTCCGCCTTCTGTATTACAAGATTTTTGTCTTCTTGTGTACGTCAGTTTCTCTCTAATTAGAAAATATCCCTCCACGAGTCCATGCTATGTAAACACCGGTGTTCGCTAGCATCACTTGGGAATTATAATTTGTTGATATTTTTCGGCTGGTCAGGAAGCAATCAAGCGACAGAGCACCGAGCATTAAAGCACTTTAGTAACGGACGCTCAAGAATTCAAGCAACCCTCACTCAAGCGCAGGAACAACAGGCACTCAAGAAAATAAACTCATATATTCCGTCTTTGTTGAATCGTACACTTATATGAGCATGTATTTAAGAAATAATGATCTTGTGCGAATTCTCTGATCAATACCTTGCGCGTTGTGCATAATATTGGCGCTGAATATCTAGCAGCTGGAGTTTGGGAGCAAAGTGCATATCACCATTGTTAAACAATACGGGTTTGATAACATACATATGAAGCAAAGCTTGACTGGGCCCCAAGCTATAAACCACTAAACTCTATGACCCGACCAGGATTCGAAACTCTGTTGCCCGTGATCCAGTCCGTCCTGCAAACAAGGACCCAAAAGTGATTCTGTGCACCTGCCTAAACTCCTTGTTTATGGATGAAAAACGGTTTACACACGACTCAAAACTATTGACGTTCGAACACTTCCGGAACAAGTCCATCACTGACGAATTTTGTTCGAACCACAACGCTGTAAATGCTCACCCCGTCCTCCAAATAAAGACCCAATAGTGATTCCATGGACCAGCCAAACCCCCTGCTTGTGAATGAAAAATAGTTTAGACGCGACTCACAACTGATGACATTTGAACAATTACGGAACAAGTGCTTAACTGACGAATTTTCTTCGAACCACAACGCTGTAAATGCTTCACCCACGTACTACAAATACAAATAATCGCCAACAGAACCTAAACACCTAACCTAACCTATGCCAATATATGCACAATATGATAATATATTATAATATTAATTTATATATGAGAAAATGCCTGTTTTGAATGATAAGCATCAACCCGTTCTCAACCAAAGTCCATTACATCCAGCAGTCGACCCCACAGACGCACTCATAAATTTGAACATGTTGTTAATATATATATGTCGTACCTAATAGCCAGAACGCACTTTTTGGCCTACTATTGATGGCCCGATTTGCCTAATAAGGCAAGTTTTCTTGAATTAATATATTTTCTCTAATTTTTTTCTTATGAAATGATAAAGCTTCCCATTTCATTATGTATGAGGTCAATTTTTTTTTATTGGAGTTAAAATTAACGTAGATATATGACCGAACCTAACCAACCCTACCTAACCTAACCTAACCTATCTTTATAGGTTAGGTTAGGTTAGGTAGCCGAAAAAGTTAGGTTAGGTTAGGTTAGGTTAGGTAGTCGAAAAACAATTCATGAAAACTTGGCTTATTAGGCAAATCGGGCCTTGCATAGTAGGCTGAGAAGTGCGTTCTGGCTACTAGGTACGACATATATATAAATATATATATATATATATATATATATATATATATATATATATATATATATATATATATATATATATATATATATATAGTTATATATATATATATATATATATATGCGAACAAGCCTGAATGGTCCCCAAGACAATATGCAACTGAAAACTCACACCCCAGAAGTGACTCAAACCCATACTCCCAGGAGCAACGCAACTGGTATGTACAAGACGCCTTAATCCACTTGACCATCACGACCGGACAAAATGAGGTGATAGCCGAGGCTATTTGAACCACCCCACCGCCGGCACTCGGATAGTAATCTTGGGCATAGCATTTTACCAAATCACTTCCTTCTTTGGGGCACACGTGAGGAACACAAATGCGAACAAGCCTGAATGGTCCCCAAGACAATATGCAACTGAAAACTCACACCCCAGAAGTGACTCGAACCCATACTCCCAGGAGCAACGCAACTGGTATGTACAAGACGCCTTAATCCACTTGACCATCACGACCGGACAAAATGAGGTGATAGCCGAGGCTATTTGAACCACCCCACCGCCGGCACTCGGATAGTAATCTTGGGCATAGCATTTTACCAAATCACTTCATTCTTTGGGGCACACGTGAGGAACACAAATGCGAACAAGCCTGAATGGTCCCCAAGACAATATGCAACTGAAAACTCACACCCCAGAAGTGACTCGAACCCATACTCCCAGGAGCAACGCAACTGGTATGTACAAGACGCCTTAATCTACTTGACCATCACGACCGGACAAAATGAGGTGATAGCCGAGGCTATTTGAACCACCCCACCGCCGGCACTCGGATAGTAATCTTGGGCATAGCATTTTACCAAATCGCTTCATTCTTTGGGGCACACGTGAGGAACACAAATGCGAACAAGCCTGAATGGTCCCCAAGACAATATGCAACTGAAAAGAAGTTAGTTATATATATATATATATATATATATATATATATATATATATATATATATATATATATATATATATATATATATATATATATATATATATGCTGAAAACATAGCCCGCCTCCTAGCGGTAACAGCACCCCACTCCGGGGATTTCTTATTTGCTGTGCCCAATGCAGCCCTGGGAACTCGCCTCAGTCATGACGCTCTCCGCATTGGAGTTGCCCTTCGCCTTGCCGCCCCCATCCTCACCGAACATAGGTGCATCTGCGGAACTGCGATGGCAGACCAATATGGTCGTCATGGTCTGGTATGTCGTAAATCACAGGGTAAAATTGCAAGACATGAAGAAGTCAACGACATCATCAAGAGGAGCCTCGCCACAGCCCGCTGCCCGGCACAAAGAGAACCACACTTATCCAGACCTAACGACCCTCAGAAGCGCCCTGATGGGGTCCCCTTGCTACCTTGGAAGGATGGTAAGCAAGTGGTATGGGACTACACGTGCGCTGCCACACTGGCCAGTACCTACCTCCACTACAGCACACGTGAAAGCGGTGGTGCTGCTTCTTTCAGGGAATCGCAGAAAATTATTAAATATAGAGGTCTAGCACACTGCTACAGCTTTGTTCCGATCGGCTCGGAGACCCTCGGTTCGTGGGGAAAATGTGCATTGAAGTTCCTGAAGGAATTGGGGGACAAGTTGATCAGCGCTACAAAAGACCAGAGAGCAAAAAGTTTCTTGTTCCAGCGCCTCAGTGTTGCGATTCAGAGGGGAAATGCCTGTTGCGTCTTGGGCACTAGTCCAACTTCAGAGGAATTCGAAGAAGTGTTTGACTTGCAACAATGATCGAACCCGTCTGTGACATATATCAATGTTTCCCAGTGTTGTGTTTTTCAAGAGATCCATAACCTTTAAGCACCTTTTTGCATTATTATTTTTGTATCAACCCATGTATATCTTGTAACCATCAAATGCATAATAAAGCACAAAAAATAAAAAAGGAAGGGGGTGGTAGGAGAAAAGCACACAGAAACTGTATTGGAGGGGATCTAAACATTCCCTCTAATGCGTTATGCGTGGTTTCCTCCGAGGCTATGGGTCCCCCTTCTTCCAGCTAGAGGTGGTACTCCCTTCCATATATATATATATATAAATATATATATATATATATATATATATATATATATATATATATATATATATATATATATATAAATATATATATATATATATATATATATATATATATATATATATATATATATATATATATATATATATATATATATATATATATATATATGTCGTACCTAGTAGCCAGAACTCACTTTTTGGCCTACTATTCAAGGCCCGATTTGCCTAATAAGCCAAGTTTTCCTGAATTAATATATTTTTTCTAATTTTTTTCTTATGAAATGATAAAGCTACCCATTTCATTATGTATGAGGTCAATTTTTTTTTTATTGGAGTTAAAATTAACGTAGATATATGACCGAACCTAACCAACCCTACCTAACCTAACCTAACCTATCTTTATAGGTTAGGTTTGGTTAGGTAGCCGAAAAAGTTAGGTTAGGTTAGGTTAGGTAGGTTAGGTAGTCGAAAAACAATTATTTAATGAAAACTTGGCTTATTAGGCAAATCGGGCCTTGCATAGTAGGCTGAGAAGTGCGTTCTGGCTACTAGGTACGACATATATATATATATATATATATATATATATATATATATATATATATATATATATATATATATATATATATATATATATATATATATATATATATATATATATATATATATATATGTCGTACCTAGTAGCCAGAACGCACTTCTCAGCCTACTATGCAAGGCCCAATTTGCATAATAAGCTAAGTTTTAATGAATTAATTGTTTTTCGACTACCTAACCTAACCTAACCTAACTTTTTCGGCTACCTAACCTAACCTAACCTATGAAGATAGGTTAGGTTAGGTTAGGTAGGGTTGGTTAGGTTCGGCCATATATCTACGTTAATTTTAACTCCAATAAAAAAAATTGACATAATACATTATGAAATGGGTAGCTTTATCATTTCATAAGAAAAAAATTTGAGAAAATATATTAATTCTTGAAAACTTGGCTTATTAGCCAAATCGAGCCTTGCATAGTAGGCTGAGAAAGGCGTTCTGGCTATTAGGTACGACATATATATGTATATATATATATATATATATATATATATATATATATATATATATATATATATATATATATATATATATATTTCATTGAATATGACCGCATATTCTGTATTTATTATTTTCTGGTTTAGGGCTTCTATCCCTCTAACTATTTTCTTAGCATCAGGGCTTAATTGAAATAGGAGTTCTAAATAGTAGAACTCCTATTTCAATTAAGCCCTGATGCTAAGAAAATAGTTAGAGGGATAGAAGCCCTAAACCAGAAAATAATAAATACAGAATATGCGGTCATATTCAATGAAACATGTTTGAAAGAAAACCTGCTGCCAGTATACACCAATATATATATATATATATATATATATATATATATATATATATATATATATATATATATATATATATATACATATATATATATATATATATATATATATATATATATATATATATATATATATATATATATATATATATATATATATATATATATGCAAATAAGCTTGAATGGTCCTCAAGCATTTATGCGACTGAAAACTCCACACCCCAGAAGTGGTACTTTAACCACTCGACCAACCGTGACCATACAAAAGATGATGGTAGCCGAGGCTATTTTCCCCACCTTCCCGACGGCACTTGGTGGTAATCTTGGGCATAGCTATTTCATCAAATCACCTCTCCTTGGGGCCACATGAGCAACACAAATGCAACACAAACACACACACACACACACACGCACACACACACACACACACACACACACACACACACACACACACACACACACACACACACACACACACACACACACACACACACACACACACACACACACACACACACACAAAGCCTTTGATACAGTACCGCACATGAGACTGCTGTTCAAGCTCGAGAGGCAGGCGGGGGTGGGGGGAAAGGTCCTAGCATGGATAAGGAACTACCTAACAGGAAGGAGCCAAAGAGTTACGGTAAGGGGCGAGAAGTCGGACTGGCGAACAGTAACAAGTGGAGTACCACAAGGACCGGTGCTGGGACCAATTCTATTTCTTGTATATGTTAACGACATGTTTACAGGCGTAGAGTCCTACATGTCGATGTTTGCGGATGACGCAAAGTTGATGAGAAGAGTTGTGACAGATGAGGATTGCAGGATCCTCCAAGAGGACCTGAACAGGTTGCAGAGATGGTCAGAGAAATGGCTACTGGAATTCAACACGAGCAAATGTAAAGTTATGGAAATGGGACTAGGAGATAGGAGACCAAAGGGACAGTACACAATGAAGGGGAACAGCTTACCTGTGACGACGCGTGAAAGAGACCTGGGGGTGGACGTAACACCTAATCTATCTCCTGAGGCACATATAAATAGGATAACGACAGCAGCATACTCTACACTGGCAAAAGTTAGGACATCATTCAGAAACCTAAGTAAGGAGGCATTTAGGGCGCTTTACACTGCCTACGTGAGGCCAGTCTTAGAGTATGCCGCCTCATCATGGAGTCCCCATCTGAAGAAGCATATAATGAAACTGGAAAAGGTTCAGAGGTTTGCAACGAGACTCGTCCCAGAGCTACGAGGGATTGGGTATGAGGTGCGCCTGAGGGAACTGTGCCTTACGACACTAGAAAGAAGAAGGGAGAGGGGGGACATGATAGGAACGTATAAGATACTCAGAGGGATTGACAGAGTGGACATAGACGAAATGTTCACACGGAATAGTAACAGAACGAGGGGACATGGATGGAAGCTTGAAACTCAGATGAGACACAGAGATGTTACGAAGTTTTCTTTTAGCGTGAGAGTAGTGGGAAAATGGAATGCACTTCAGGAACAGGTTGTGGAAGCAAATACTATTCATAATTTTAAAACCAGGTATGATAGGGAAATGGGACAGGAGTCATTGCTGTAAACAACCAATGCTCGAAAGGCGGGATCCAAGAGTCAATGCTCGATCCTGCAGACACAACTAGGTGAGTACACACACACACACACACACACACATATATATATATAGGACCTGCCTTACCCTATAGAGTTCTTCACTGACCTGCTTCCAACCAGAGCTGTGAGGGAGATCCCGGTCGATGTAAGCATTGACAACACTCCTCTTGTACCTGTCTGGGCAGGCACTGTTGGCATTAAGGCATATTACTAGGATTGTTTCCTTAGTGGAGACTGCAGTGTGGAAGTCACCATTCATTTCTGTGACTGTTACATCTAGAAAGGGCGGCTTCCCATTACTCTCCATCTCTTAAGTGAAACTTAACACCCAATTTTGCTCGAATGCCTCCTTCAGCTGCTGGATACGTCTGACATCAGGTACCTCCATAAAAATGTCATCAACATACCTGCAGCATATTGCGAGTTTCAAGTCCATGTCAACTAACACCCTCTGCTCTATGGTATCCATTTAGAAGTTCGCAAACAGGACACATAGGGGAGAACCCATGGCCACCCCATCAACTTGCTTATACACGTATCCACCTGGACTCAAGAAGGGTGCCTCTTTAGTGAAGCCTTGGAGCAACTTTCTCAGTATGCTCTCTGGTATGTCAAGAGGAGTACAAGCCGGATAACGATACACTCTGTCCATTATCATCCTGAAGTCTCCTAAAGAATTCGTTGACTTACTGCCGGGAGCACGGCCACAGGAATAAGAACCTCTTTCGATGTGGAGTCGCTGTTTACAAATGTGCCTGAGTGCAAAACAATCAGGATAATGAAGGTCTGAGTTTATCGTGATCCGGCTTGTAATCCTTCTGACATACCTGAGAGCATACTGGGAAAGAATGTACTACTACAGTAGTACATACTACAGTACTACTGCTGAAAGTACTACGGCAATTGACATTACAACAGCTGTTGACATGACCACTGATTATGACATTACTACTGCTGTTGTTGATATTATTCCTGCTGTTGTTGACATTTCTACTACTGTTGACATTACTACTACTGTTGACATTACTACTGCTGTTGACATTACTACTGCTGTTGACATTACTGCTACTGTTGACATTACTACTGTTGTTGACATTACTACTACTGTTGGCATTACTGCTACTGTTGACATTACTACTGTTGTTGACATTACTACTACTGTTGACATTACTACTACTGTTGACATTACTACTACTGTTGACATTACTGCTACTGTTGACATTTCTACTGCTGTTGACATTACTACTACTGTTGACATTACTACTACTGTTGGCATTACTGCTTCTGTTGACATTACTACTGTTGTTGACATTACTACTACTACTGTTGACATTACTACTACTACTGTTGACGTTACTACTGTTGTTGACATTACTGTTGTTGTTGACACTACTACTGTTGTTGACATTACTAATGTTGTTGACATTACTACTGTTGTTGACATTACTGTTGTTGTTGACACTACTACTGTTGTTGACATTACTAATGTTGTTGACATTACTACTGTTGTTGACACTACTACTGTTGTTGACATTACTACTGTTGTTGACATTACTAATGTTGTTGACATTACTACTGTTGTTGACACCACTACTGTTGTTGACATTACTGTTGTTGTTGACACTACTACTGTTGTTGACACCACTACTGTTGTTGACATTACTACTGTTGTTGACATTACTACTGTTGTTGACACCACTACTGTTGTTGACATTACTACTGTTCTTGACATTACTACTGTTGTTGACACCACTACTGTTGTTGACACCACTACTGTTGTTGACATTACTACTGTTGTTGACATTACTAATGTTGTTGACATTACTACTGTTGTTGACACCACTACTGTTGTTGACATTACTACTGTTGTTGACATTACTAATGTTGTTGACATTACTACTGTTGTTGACACCACTACTGTTGTTGACATTACTACTGTTGTTGACATTACTACTGTTGTTGACACCACTACTGTTGTTGACACCACTACTGTTGTTGACATTACTACTGTTGTTGACACCACTACTGTTGTTGACACCACTACTGTTGTTGACATTGTTACTACCATTAACATTACTGTTGCCATTAACACACAGAAATTAAATTGACGAAAATTATATCAAAGAGAAATCCACTAGGGGTATTAGGTGGGTTCGAACCTACGACCCCAGCATAGCCAGTCGCCTTCTCTTCCAGTAGACCACCGAAGACAAGTTTTTTTCAATATACAATATTGTTCCCTGTTCATAGCAAGAACAGAAACAAATTGTATAGGCCGTGACAAGTTGAGCCTCGTATTCAGTGTCTGATAGACCTATTGGGCTACACTTTTGTGCGATAGACAACATTGAGTGACGCTGATATTGTGATGTTACGTTAGTCCAGTTGCTGTAAGAGTCAGGCAGACTGTATTGCATTTAATAATAGTGTGAGCATAGGTGGAATACCATATGCAAATTATCATATTTGTGCAGGTGGGAAAGTAAATACAGTTAGGCCTACTGTAAATGTAAGTGAGGTGAGTATATTCAGTTAGGCCTACTGCAAACGTAATTGGAGCAGTATATTCAGGTAGGACTATGCAAATGTAAATGGGACAGTATATTTAGTTGGGCTTATTACATGTGTGTGTGGTGTAACGTACAGTTAGGCCTACTAAGAGTGTATATATGGATTAACTTATAAAGTTAGACCTATTACATGTGTATATGGAATAAATTATGCCTACGAGAAGCGTAAGCGGGACAACATATACGTTTTTATTAGTGTAAATAAAACACTCAAAACATTGTTTGACTGGAAACAAGCTGTTGCAGACGTGTGTGTGTGTGTGTGTGTGTGTGTGTGTGTGTGTGTGTGTAATTACCTAAGTGTAATTACCTAAGTGTAGTTACAGGATGAGAGCTACGCTCGTGGTGTCCCGTCTTCCTAGCACTCTTTGTCATATAACGCTTTGAAACTACTGACGGTCTTGGCCTCCACCACCTTCTCACTTAACTTGTTCCAACCGTCTACCACCCTATTTGCGAAGTATTTGTGTGTGTGTGTGTGTGTGTGTGTGTGTGTGTGTGTGTGTGTGTGTGTGTGTGTGTGTGTGTGTGTGTGTGTGTGTGTGTGTGTGTGTGTGTGTGTGTGATCAGCCAGGCTGTTATAACACCCTCCTTCCGGACTCACCACGCCGGATACACTCCTACAGGGGTGGTGGTGGATGGCGACAACGGCAGCCAGAGCTGTTAGGCAGCAATACGTGACCATGGAGCGGCCGTGGAGCATGTCGCAGGAGTCTCTCGGCCCACTTTAGTGTGTCCCCAGGAAGGCGTTTACCAAGTGAGGGGGGACTGAGCCCTCCGGAGGGGAGGGCTGGGCGCTACTGCCCTCCTGAGGGCCGCAATATTGCTCGCTCCACGCTCCGTCTAATGGCCCGGCGGGGCGGGAACCTCTATCCTGGCGAGGGTATTGGGTCTCATTACGCGTTACTAATGAAACCTTTTATGTTACTGGAAACTTTCTCGTTGGGTTTTGTTGTCAGTGTTTAGATATTGGTAAAACGCTTACACACACTCTCGTATGTACATAAGCACACATAGGTATACACGCCAGGCACACTCACACACGCATACACAGGCATGCATACGCACGCACACACACACATATAAACACACACACAAACACACACACACACACACACACACACACACACACACACACACACACACACACACACACACACACACACACACACACACACACACGGGCCTGGTAGCCTGGTTGATAACGCGCAGGACTCGTAATTATGTGGCACGGGTTCGATTCCCGCACCAGGCAGAAACAAATGGGCAAATTTTCTTTCACCCTGAATGCTCCTATTACCTAGCAGTAAATAGGTACCCCTGGAGTTAGTCAGCTGTCACAGGCTGCTTCCTGGTGTGTGTGTGTGTGAGTGGTGTGGTGTGGTGTGGGGAGAAAAAAAAAGTAATTAGTAAAACAATTGATTGACAGTTCAGAGGCGGGCCGAAAGAGCAGAGCTCAACCCCCGCAAACATAACTAAGTGAATACAACTAGGTGAATACACACACACACACACACACACACACACACACACACACACACACACACACACACACACACACACACACACACACACACACACACACAAACACACACACACACACACACACACACACACACACACACACACACACATCACAGCATCTGGAGCGAAGGAACTTTGTAACACAGCATCAACATGGGTTCAGGGATGGCAGGTCCTGCCTCACAGGGTTACTTGAATTCTACGACCAGGCAACAAAAATAAGGCAAGAAAGAGAAGGGTGGGCAGACTGCATATTTTTGGATTGTCAGAAAGCCTTTGATACAGTGCCACACAAGAGGCTAGTGCGAAAGTTGGAGATGCAGGCTGGAGTGAGAGGGAAGGTACTCCGGTGGATAGAGGAATACCTAAGCAACAGGAGACAACGAGTCTGTGTGAGGGGTGAGGTCTCAGATTGGCGAGACGTCACAAGTGGAGTCCCGCAGGGGTCAGTCCTTGGACCTATACTGTTTCTGGTATATGTAAATGATCTCCCAGAGGGTATAGATTCGTTCCTCTCAATGTTTGCCGACGATGCAAAAATTATGAGGAGGATTGAAACAGAGGATGATAGTAGGAGGCTACAAGATGACCTGGATAGACTGAGTGAATGGTCCAACAAATGGCTGTTGAAGTTCAACCCAAGTAAATGCAAAGTAATGAAACTAGGCAGTGGAAACAGGAGGCCAGGCACAGGATACAGAATAGGAGATGAAGTACTTAATGAAACAGACAGAGAGAAAGATCTAGGAGTTGATATCACACCAAACCTGTCTCCTGAAGCCCACATAAAGAGAATAACGTCTGCGGCATATGCGAGGCTGGCTAACATCAGAACGGCGTTCAGGAACCTGTGTAAGGAATCATTCAGAATCTTGTACACCACATATGTAAGACCAATCCTGGAGTATGCGGCCCCAGCATGGAGCCCGTACCTTGTCAAGCACAAGACGAAGCTGGAAAAAGTCCAAAGGTATGCTACTAGACTAGTCCCAGAACTAAGAGGCATGAGTTATGAGGAAAGGCTGCGGGAAATGCACCTCACGACACTGGAAGACAGAAGAGTAAGGGGAGACATGATCACAACCTACAAAATCCTCAGGGGAATCGACCGGGTAAACAAGGATGAACTATTCAACACTGGTGGGACGCGAACAAGGGGACACAGGTGGAAGCTGAGTACCCAAATGAGCCACAGAGACGTTAGAAAGAACTTTTTCAGTGTCAGAGTAGTTAGTAAATGGAATGCATTAGGAAGTGATGTGGTGGAGGCTGACTCCATACACAGTTTCAAATGTAGATATGATAGAGCCCAATAGGCTCAGGAATCTGTACACCAGTTGATTGACGGTTGAGAGGCGGGACCAAAGAGCCAGAGCTCAACCCCCGCAAGCACAATTAGGTGAGTACAATTAGGTGAGTACACACACACACATACACATACACATACCCCTGTGGGTATGAGTGATCACAGTGTACTGTTGTTTGAGTATCCGGTCGAAGAAGGGTTTATGTACTCTAGGAAGGGACCAGAAAGCAAGAGGCCGGCATTCCGGAAGGGAAACTATGAGATGATAAAATTCCTAACTGAAATAGCTTGGGAAACAGAGCTCAGAGGAAAGACGGTTCAAGACATGATGGACTACAACACACAAAAGTGTAAGGAGGCAGCAGACAAGTTCGTCCCAGTCCAAAACGAAAAAACTGAAATGGAGATGGGAAACCCGTGGTTAAATCATAGTTGTAAGCTAGCAAATCAGCTAAATAAAAGGGCGTGGAGAAACTATAGAAACAGGAGAAGTCTAGAGAGCAGAGAAAGATACCAGAGCGCCAGGAATGAATACGTCAGGGTGAGAAGAGAGGCACTATAGAAATGACATAGTGAGCAAGGCAAAGACTCAACTCAAACTGCTGCATAGTCTCATCAGGAGGAAAACAAGAGTGAAGGAACAGGTAATGAAACCGAAAATAGGGGCAGAAAGATTCACTACAAACGACAAGGAAGTGTGCGAGGAACTCAATAAGAAATTCCAGGAGGTCTTCACCTCAGAGCAAGGAGAAGTCCCAGAGTTAAGAGAGGGAACATCAAACCAGACACCGCGAGAGGAGTTTGTGATAACCAGTGGTGAGGTGAGGAAGCATCTGCTAGATTTGGACGTGATGTGGGAACCGACCTGTGAGATTTATATTTATTTAATTTATATGAATTTATATTTACGTTAATTTATATACTTCGATAGCAATTTGTATAATGATAAGTGGACTGTATTTCTGCAATAATCTTATAATCTCACAAATCGATCCTCTACACATTAGGGGGGGTTTATTAGTTTATATATATGCAGCCAATCAAACTACAGAATTAACTACATACATTGAAGAGGTTCCTTATCTTATAGTACAGCAGGCTAGTCCACCAGGTATAACTAGGGTGTAGACACCAAATTATCCTCTTTGAGGTAGCTTCCATCACCCAGTAACTGGTGCACAAAATCTTGCTTCCTCGTCTTGACCTGTTAAAAGGGCGCTAGCTGTGAAGCCAGAAACCTAGTATATGACAGGTATTTCAGAGAAACATTGTACATGGAACAATAAAGACCTGGCTTAATTACCTTTAGTATGAGGCGATTTCGCGTTCTAACCGGCTAACCCTACCCAATGACATTAATGGCCACTAATGATAGATAATGGGTTTCGGAAAGAACACTTAACTTGAATTTGTAGACAGCGTGTTGATAATGGTACACTTCTGGTTTCCATAACACTACGTCCAAGTAAATTAACAGGAGCCGAATTTGCTCCCGTGTGAGCCTCTGGTCTAGTCTCAACAATGGCTGCATCTAACACTCCATACTATTGACGCCTGGCCGACATTGTCCAGATATGATAGGAGCCAAATTTGCTCCACACGTCTCGGAGGTGACACAACAATGGCTGCCCTCCTTCCTCACTCTGACGCCTGGCTTACATTGTCCACATGTCAGAAAGTGATAGAAGGGTCACATTTACTCTACTTTAATATTGATAATTAAGTTAATTTATATAAGATGTTTTATGATGGTAAAGTCCAAAGACTAATGTATTTAAGAATAATTCCCAGCAGAATAGCTGGTGAATTATAATAGTATGTGGTGATGATATCCCGTTTTCTTTAGACGGTAATTCCACTACAAGTTACGTTTTCTATGGGTAACTTGTTTATACAATACAGCTATTATCTGTATGATTATTAACACTTTCGCGCTCTCGGCGCTCAAAAAAAAAAAAATACCCCAGATGCTTTCGGCACTTCGCGCGCCTACGCAGTAAGACCGAAAAAGTGTACACTCTTTTGACTGTCCTGACAATAATTGAAGGCGCACGTATTTAAATTTGATATCACTGTGTTCGCAATGAAATTGTCTATAAGAGCATACCTATAAAATGCCGCCCAAGCATAAGGAGTATCAACACCAAATAAAAAACTATGCAGATCACTCGCCGAGAGCGCCAAACAGCAACAAAATGTTTCCACTCTCTTAATGGTTGCGAAGCCTACAGTTGTCCTACATCGCTAATTTTGGTATCATTGGAATCGCAATAAAATTCTCTACACGGACATGTGCATATGAATGTTTAATATAGGTAATTGCCCACCCGCAAGAGTGTGTGAAGTGGAGAGTAGTTAGCCGCGAGCGCACTGGCGAAAACACAATCATGCTTGGAAAGTTTATACATTTATACGTTTCCTGACCCTACTTTTCTATGTACGTATTTCTTTTTTATACCAATGTGTTCGCAATAAAATTTTCTATAAGATGAACTGTATAACATTTGTACAAAGCATGTGTAAGAGAAGCGCCAAATATAGAACCACGTTGCTCAGTATGCGTTCGCGGCAGAAACGAACGCATTGTTTTCGTTCGTTTGATGTTTGTCATGTTTATACTTGTTGAAACATTTTATAATTTGTATGACAGTGATCGCAGTAAAATTCCCTACACAGACATATACATAAAACATACAAATATTTACCACGTGTTGGATATATCAACGGCTAAAGGGAACCCACTGCCACACGCTCGCCACACCCCCAAATATACTTTGTGTATTTTTTTTTTTTACTCATAGAAGTTTATGAGATATAATATTCATTCTGGTACCAGAAAATTCGCAAATAAATTCTCTACAAAACAAAAGTATCCCCATCCATTTCGGTTAAAAAATGGAATTTATAGAAATATTTTTTCGATTGACGAGAAAAGTAGGCAGTTATGCGGAATCGTAAGAAAAACCAGTGACGAGTTATCTCTAATCGAAAGCGCGAAAGTGTTAAATGGTGTCGGATTTTCCGACATAATTCCCCAGGGGGCTGCTCACGGGTCGAAGTCCTATTTAGAACAGACGAACACCGATACTCCTCCTTCGAATTATTAGATTAATTTGATGTTAGTAGTTAGTAATCACACATTTGTGCGTCTGTTCGTACAGGACGGATGTCCCGTACTAGAGTTGCAGGGGTTAGAAGTCTAATGCAATTTCATTTCCCTGTCAACTCTTGAAAGGCTAATATTCAAGCCTTATTACATATTATTTTACCCAGAAGACTGGATGTGATCAAGTACTACAGTCAAGTATGATTCAGGGACTGCAGTGAGATCAGTGACATTAGATATAACTTGAAGTTTCTTCAGGTAACTGGTCACTGATATATAAACACTGAGGCCCATGGAATACATCTTGATTAAATAATAAATGTATCAAATCAGTCATCAGATTTATTGGGGTTTAATTTAGTTAATTGATTCAGAAGATTGAATAGCTCATCATTAAAGTAAAGTATGGTTCTGAGACTGCAGTGGGTTCAGTGACATTGGTCGCAGTGACTTGTAGCTGTTTTAGGCTACTGTTCACTGATTTGCCACTGAGGCCTCATGAACTCATCTCCAGCTTTAAATGATGATACTAACATCAACCTCTGTTACTATAGTCAGCTGTAATCTCCTTAGTATAATGCTACTGGAGAAATATAATCAGCTGACAAATTTAGATTTCTACTGGTATTGTTTATCTGCAGGCATAGGTCTCCTCAGGCTTGATACTGGGCCTGAGAGTAATTTACCTCCTGCAGAGTTTAACATGGTTATACCCTGATATTTAGTAGGGCTACCGATGAATCGATGACAATAGTCTGTCCCTACAAGGAGACCGAAGTCAGTGAGGTGATCAGACTTAATATTATCTGCCAATTTTATTCCTCTATTTCTCAGGAATTTGGCTGTTGCTCTCAGACCTTGAACTTGTAGGTCTACTGGTATTTTGTCCACCACAATGGCTTGTACTCGACAGACGTACCTGCCTAAGCGTACTGATGGTTGTACCACCTGGTAGACTTGAGGTCCTGCATCTGTTACAAACCCTGAGATGTTGAATGACATCTGGGCTACAGGCCTTAATTGTAATTCATCTGCCAGCTTTTTAGTGATATATGTTCTCTGGGATCCTTGGTCAAACAACCCACGGTTATGGACCTTGGCCCTCTTATTCAGGATGGTAATTTGGGCAGTAGGCAAAGTCGTATTACCTTTAGACTTTGCCGAATGGACACTCTTTGTTGGTTGCACCTTGCAGTACTGTACTGAGGTGGGAATGCTATCTTCCACCTTGGGTCTTGAATACGTTAATTTCGTATATTTGCACAGTGCTGCATGGTGCCTACCTCTTCTACACCTGTTGCAGGTGTTGAATTGGGTATCACAATAGTCTATGTTGTGTGACTTGAGACACCTTGAACATCTCCCTAATTCCTGGAGTCGCTCAATACGAGTGTCTCTGGTTGGATAATTAGCACAACAGTATGTTGAATGTTTCTTTTTGCAGAACATACATGTCCCCCAGCCTACTGCACGTTTGGAAGTTACCGGTTTGGGTGAACTAGTAACAGTAGGCTTGGAGGTTGCTGCTGCATTGTCAGATTTTCTGCAACTTGATGTTAGAGTAATTGACTGATGTTTATTTGGGGAAGTTGTTTTACCCTTTAATTGACTATTTTCTATTACTGAAGGCTTGCAAGAGGCTTTAACTTCCTCATTTGCACGTCGTTTGTTTATGATGGAATGTAAACCTTCAGTGATGTCCTGTACTGTCAGGATGGTGTTATGTTGATGTGCATGTAATTCATCTAGTATATCGCTGGACAATTTTCGTTGAAGGATTACTTTGGTCATCCATTCACTAGTAGTTATATCAACCTTAAGACTGAATGTTCTTATTAGTGACTCAAACTCCATGCTGAAGGATTGTAATGAGTCAGCAGTCTGATCAGGTTGAGGTAAATCCAGCAACTGTAGTACTAGATGTATAACAGTTTTCTCATTGCCAGCATTATTCCTAGGAGGCTGGACTGGGAAATTAGTGCTGTCGCTATTTTCATTTACATTTTCTACTACTGGTTCAGCTTCACCTCTAGTTTGGAGGCATGTTAACTTAGTAGCTTCAGGTATTGGGTTTTCAGAAACCACAGAGACTGTGGATAAATTGTCTGAAAACTGCTTAATTTCTGGTGGTATAATATTAGGTGAAGCTGCTGTGGGTGAAGCTTTACTGGGTGAAGCTTTATCCTTGTTGATTAAAGGATCTAATCTGGCTTTACATTTATTCTCAAAAAGATCCAGATCATCCATAACATTATCTACTTTATTTGATGTACTTGCTATTTGTTCTGATTCAATTATCCTGTGTAAATGTTCCAACCTGCCTTGAGTTTCTTCTTCATATTGTGCAAGGTCAGACAGGAATGGTTCCACATCTTCAACTACTATGTCGTCGTCGTGGACCTGATTTTGGTAAGATTTCCTATTTGCTTTCAATATATGCAATTGGGTTTGAATCTGTAACAGTGGTATTTTCAACCGACGATAATTAATTACAGGCTCATATAACAACTGTTCATATTGGTTGAGATCTCTTGTTAGTTGGCGTTTGCTTGATATTAAAGCACGCTTTGCTTTCTGTGGATTAGTCATGGTGACTTGTTAATTGGGCACCACTGGCTCATAAATTGTGAGCAAGTACTAATGGCAGCCTAGGGTTAAATTCTGAACTCACTAGGCAATAATCCTACCTCTACTAGAGGTTAGCACTTAAAATTAATACACATTATATATATACAATCATACACACTAATGATTTGAGTGATAAACCAGTGTCACTGGAAGTACCTTTAGGTTAGCTCTTCAATATCACCCTAGGATGGTAGAGACACTAATTAATCACTCAAAGGTGTAATGATCATAAGTAAATTATTATATATACAACTCAACTCGAGTTGATAAAAATTACACCCAAAATAGGGTCTGGACCATTCATTAATGGTGTTAGGTTGTTGAATATAATACAACTGACTATGGTAATAATGGGACTAGGATGAGCAATAATAGTTCAACTAGTCAATGGTTTTATCCTACCCTGTTGTGGGTTGGCAATTAGTAAATATTATGCTGTGATCACTAGTGCAATATATATTAAATGATTCTCTATTTTGGAGAAATAATATACACAATTATTGATAATAGCCTCTTAATTGCCTCTATGAAACTTCTAATATTATCTAGAAGTATTAAATATTATTAGTGACCTCGCGAAATAAAGTCCACAAAATTCGTAGATAAACTCTCGCGAAATGTAACACCACGAAATCCGTGAACAATCTTGCGAGGACACAGCCACTAATTTGGCTGGCTTCTATATTAGCGCTGTCATTTCACGAAATAACACGCCACCAAATATCTGTGGGTGTCCCTGAAACCGCTGATGAGGCAGATCTGAACTGAGCGGGGCTCGTGAACTCGTTCGAGGCAACGCCGCCGTCTTGACTGGCTTTGTTTAAATCACACTGCACTAGTATATTTAATGAATCCATTGGTTAACTGGTTCATCCGGTACTAAGATGACCAAATGTGGGTTCAAAGGACCGAATATTCCGGTTCCGAAGGTCCAAATAATGTGGGAACCGACCTGTGAGATTTATATTTATTTAATTTATATGAATTTATATTTACGTTAATTTATATACTTCGATAGCAATTTGTATAATGATAAGTGGACTGTATTTCTGCAATAATCTTATAATCTCACAAATCGATCCTTTACACATTAGGGGGGGTTTATTAGTTTATATATATGCAGCCAATCAAACTACAGAATTAACTACATACATTGAAGAGGTTCCTTATCTTATAGTACAGCAGGCTAGTCCACCAGGTATAACTAGGGTGTAGACACCAAATTATCCTCTTTGAGGTAGCTTCCATCACCCAGTAACTGGTGCACAAAATCTTGCTTCCTCGTCTTGACCTGTTAAAAGGGCGCTAGCTGTGAAGCCAGAAACCTAGTATATGACAGGTATTTCAGAGAAACATTGTACATGGAACAATAAAGACCTGGCTTAATTACCTTTAGTATGAGGCGATTTCGCGTTCTAACCGGCTAACCCTACCCAATGACATTAATGGCCACTAATGATAGATAATGGGTTTCGGAAAGAACACTTAACTTGAATTTGTAGACAGCGTGTTGATAATGGTACACTTCTGGTTTCCATAACACTACGTCCAAGTAAATTAACAGGAGCCGAATTTGCTCCCGTGTGAGCCTCTGGTCTAGTCTCAACAATGGCTGCATCTAACACTCCATACTATTGACGCCTGGCCGACATTGTCCAGATATGATAGGAGCCAAATTTGCTCCACACGTCTCGGAGGTGACACAACAATGGCTGCCCTCCTTCCTCACTCTGACGCCTGGCTTACATTGTCCACATGTCAGAAAGTGATAGAAGGGTCACATTTACTCTACTTTAATATTGATAATTAAGTTAATTTATATAAGATGTTTTATGATGGTAAAGTCCAAAGACTAATGTATTTAAGAATAATTCCCAGCAGAATAGCTGGTGAATTATAATAGTATGTGGTGATGATATCCCGTTTTCTTTAGACGGTAATTCCACTACAAGTTACGTTTTCTATGGGTAACTTGTTTATACAATACAGCTATTATCTGTATGATTATTAAATGGTGTCGGATTTTCCGACACGTGATAAAGGCTATAGGCCTGGATGGAATCTCACCATGGATTCTAAAGGAAGGAGCAGAAGTACTGTGCCTGCCACTCTCCATGGTGTATAAAAAATCACTGGTAACAGGTGAACTGCCAAAAATTTGGAAGACGGCCAATGTTGTCTCAATATACAAGAAGGGTGATAGGCAGGAGGCACTGAACTACATGCCAGTGTCCCTAACTTGCATTACTTGCAAGATGATGGAGAAGATTGTGCGAAAAAAGCTGGTGGAACATCTGGATCGAAAGAACTTTGTAACACAACATCAGCATGGGTTCTGAGATAGCAAATCATGCCTAACAGGTTTAACTGAGTTCTATGACCAGGCAACAAAAATTAGGCAAGAGAGAGACGGCTGGGCAGACTGCAAATTTCTGGACTGCCAGAGAGCCTTTAACACAGTACCACATAAGAGACTAGTGAATAAACTGGAGATGCAGGCAGGAGTGAAAACGAAGGTACTCCACTGGATAAGGGAGTACCTCAGTAACAGGACACAGCGAGTCACCGTGAGGGGTGAGGTCTCGGAGTGGCGGGGAGTCACCAATTGAGTCCCACAGGGTTCAGTCCTTGGACCTATACAATTTCTGATATACGTAAATGATCTCCCAGAGGGAATTGACTCGTTCGTCTCAATGTTTGCTGATGTTGCAAAAATTATGAAGAGGATGGAGACAGAGGAAGACAGTATGAGGCTACAAGATGACCTAAACAAACTGAAGGAATGGTCCAACAAATGGCTATTAATGTTCAACTCTAGTAAATGTAAGGTAATGAAACTAGGAGGAGGAACTAGGAGGTCAGACATTGGATACCGAATGGGAGATGAAGTCCTTCATGAAACGGACAAAGAGAAAGATCTAGGAGTTGATTATCACACCAAAACTGTCTCCCAAAGCCCACGTCAAAAGAATAACATCTGCGGCATATGCGAGGCTGGCTAACATTAGCTTCAGAAACTTGTGTAAGGAATCATTCAGAACCTTGTGTACCACATATAAGGCCAATCCCGTACCTTGTCAAGCACAAGACGACGCTGGAAAAAGTTCAGAGGTATGCCACTAGGCTAGTCCCAGAACTAAGAGGCATGAGTTATGAGGAAAGGCTGCGTGAAATGCACTCCATGTCGCTGGAAGACAGAAGAGCTATGGGAGACATGATCACCACATACAAAATTTTCAGGGGAATTGAGAGGGTAGACAAGGATGTATTATTTAACACGCCTGGTACACGCACAAGGGGATACAGATGGAAGCTGAGTGCCAAAATGAGCCACAGAGACATTAGAAAAAACGTTTTTAGTGTCAGAGGAGTTGACAAATGGAATACATTGTTACGTATCCATGTCAGAGTATGGATTCTCACACGATAAATAAATCTGTATTTACATACAATGTGATTTATATAAATATATATGTGTTGGCTCTTATATTTTGTTAGGATTGGACGTGGCAATATAATTGGTGTCTTGGCTTGCTTGTTGAGGGGACAGGAAATGATCGTGTCTAATACCTGTGCATGGACAGGGAGATATTGATCGGCTGTTGTGTTGCTAGATGTCGCCTCCTTTCAGAAGTAAATCTGTTATTCCCATTAATTAAGAATGTTTATACTTTTAGTTATATTATCAGAATGTGTGAAACATTATATTAGCATGATTTTAACTTGTTTAAAGTGGTTACTTTCATAGGTATTATACTAGTTAAGGTATTTTCATAGGTATTATACTAGTATAATAGTTATCATACTAGTTACTCTTAGTATTAATCTTTCGGCCACCCCTCGTAAGAGGCAGATGGGGGCTTGTCAGCCAGTAGAGCTTCAGTAGCTGACTAGGGTCTGTTCTGGAAAGATGTAATTCTACTTTAAGTTAAGTCACGTAATAATTTTCTTGTTCTAGTGTAGGTGATAGTTATCTGGTGAGACATGCATTGTTATAGCCATACCTTGATAGGACTATTATTGCAGTGATTATATTATACGATATAAAGAGAAATATATATATTATTTTACTTTATTATGCATGTGCTTTTACTTCTCCATTTAATTAAAATTGTGTTTGCAAGGAGCATCCTGGTGTGTCAAATACATGCACAGTGGCCTTACCCTAGTTATGTTCCAGTGCTGACAGATATACGAGCCTTGCTGTACTAAGTAGAAAACATGCATTAGGAAGTGATGTACTGAAAGCTGACTCCATACACAGTTTCATATGTAGACATGATAGAGCCAAGTAGGCTCAGGAATCTGTACATCAGTTGATTGACGGTTGAGAGGCGGGACCAAAGAGCCAAAACTCAACCCCCGCAAGCACAACTAGATGAGTACAAACACATGAAATAGCTACAAAAGTTTAACCCGAGTAAATGTATGGAAATGAAACTAGGCGGTGGAAACAGGAGGCCAGACACAGGAATGGGAGATGAAGTCCTTCATGAAACGAACAGCGAGAAAACTCTAGGAGTTGATATCACACCAAACCTGTCTTTTGAAGTCCATATAACAATAATTACATCTGCGGCATATGCGAGGCTGGCTAACATCAGAACTCCCTTCAGGAACCTGTGTTAGGAATCATTCAGAACCTTGTATACAACATATGTAAGACCAATCCTGGAGTATATGGCCCCAGCATGGAGCCCGTACCTTGTCAAGCACAAGACTATGCTGGAAAAAGTGCAGTGGTATGCCACTAGACTAGTCCCAGAACTAAGAGACATAGTTACGAGGAAAGGCTGCGTGAAATGCACTTCACGTCGCTGGAAAACAGGAGAGCTCGGAGAGACATGATCACCACCTTTAAAATTCTAAGAGAAATCAACAGGGTAGATAAAGATAAATTGTTTAACACATATGTAAGACGAACAAGGGGACACAGGTGGAAACTTAGTACTCATATGAGCCACAGGAACGTTAGAACGAACATTGTCAGTGTCAGTGTAGTTAACAGATGGAATACATTAGGCAGTGATGTGGTGGAGGCTGACTCCATACACAGTTTTAAGTGTATATATGATAGATTCCAGTAAGCTCAGGAATCTGTACACCAGTTGATTGACAGTTGAGAGGCTGGACCAAAGAGCCAGAGCTCAGCACCCGCAAGCACACTAGGTGAGTATTCACACACACACATGTATATACACACGCACCCATAAGGGCCTCATGGCCCTGTGGACAGCGCTAAATTGTATTTCTAAGGGCCTGGTTCGATTCTCTGCCGAGGCAGAAACAAATGTGCTGAGTATCTTTTACCTGATGTACCTGTGCACCAAGCAGTAAATAGGTACCTGGGAGTTAGACAGATGCTATTACGTTCATCCTTGGTATGTATGTGTTAGAGTGAGAAATATATGTATTAGATATGATAGAGGAAAAATAGGTTGGGAATCAGGACATTAGACAACCGACGGTTAATAAAGTCGGGCCCAGAGCTAACAGCTAGATCCTGCAAGTAATTATAATAATAAATACAAATAGTAAATGAACACACAGATGTACAAACACACACACAGAGGAGGAGGAGTAGATAGTGAGGAGTAGATAGGGAGGAGTAGATAGAGAGGAGTAGATAGGGAGGAGTAGATAGGGAGGGGTAGATAGGATTGTAGAGATAGCTTTGGGAGAATGGGAAGAGAGGAGTAAACTTTGGAGTAAGGCAATAGTCTTGGAACAAAAAAGTACTTGGACACAAAATGGCAATGTGAAAAGACCAAACAGAAGCAGTGGATAGGGGGATGTTATGACGGGGGAAATTGGGAAGATGGGAAAAGAATGAGGGGGGGACAGCAATTGCAAGATTGAAGAGAAGAATAACTAACTTAGAGTCAGTCATAGCCATGGGTGAGAAGACATAACCCTAGCCACCGGAGCAGAGGTAGGAGTGACCTCCGAGGTAGCGAGCCTGCTGGGGAGCGATGCAGAGGGAAGACTGCAACATCTAGATGACAAATTGGAAAAATAACATAGCATCATTCATTTGTGTTAAAACTAAGGGAACAATGTGACAATTAGAACCATGAAAGAGAAAGCAGGGATCACAATAAGTTACGAGAAAGTGAAGCAGAGAGATGAGAAAATTATCGGGGTGGGGGGGAAAGCGACAAGCCATTACGACGATATAGCACTTGGAAGGGGGTCAGGATAAGGATTTGGGATGGGACGGCGGGGAAGGAATGGTGCCCCAACCACTTGGACGGGCGAGGATTGAACGCCGACCTGCATGAAGCGAGACCATGGCTCTACCGTCTAGCCCAAGTGGTTGGAGAGAGTGATGAGAGAGATGATGACAAGGAACTACAGAAGAAAAGAACAATGGTAATACAGGAACTAATGGAGCTACATGCCTTTACAACACGAGAGGATACAATATGAAAGACTAGAGCTGGGGGGAGATCATGACATGTTTACATGTTGACCGAGTGATGTCGGAGATTGTGATATCACACCACATTGGGCCATATACCGAGGGGATGAATCGACCTGTATTGGTAGAGTTTACCAATGTGCATGCAGTTGAGTATATATTGGAGCACAAACATGTACTAAGGAGGTCAGGGAGTTACTATAATGTTTACATAGAACGATTCATGACAAAGCAGGAGCAGCAGGAACATAAATCACAGAGATCTATAAACAGTAGAGACGGAACATCCAAACAGTGACTGGTGGGACCTCGACCTCACAACCACACCCCCCCTCCCACCCACAACCACACCCCACAACTACATCCTAACACCTCCCCCATCCCTCCATTACCTGAGAATGACCTGACCAATACCTCCCCACTGTGCCCAATTCCCCCCCACCCATCCATGCTTTGCCACCCCCCCTGACCATACATGTTCTTGCTCTGCCCCACATACCCTTCCCCTTCCCCCTTTACGCCCTCACCCAAGCCCACACCCCCACCCACTCCCTGACACTAAAATATCTGGGAACAGGGTGTCCATAAAGAGCCTGAAGATTTGGTACAGGAACGCCGGCGGAACTACTAATAATGCAGAGGAAATAAAATACAATTTTAGTGAAAATGATCCTGATTTGATTGCAATAGTGGAAACAAAAATAAATTATAAGATCTCTGATTCCCAGGAGGATTCCAAGTGATAAGGAAGGAAAGACAACAAAGGCAAGGATGATGAGTTGCACTCATAGCAAAACGAAAGTGGAAGTTCGAAGAACTTGAGAATCAGAGTGAAAACGCGCACACAGACTCCAGTAGTGGAACACTGACAGCAGATGAGAAAAGAATTGTGGTCCTGGTAATTTACAACCCCCCCCCCCCCCCCGTCTAACAACAAAAGACCCAGGCAGGAATATAATAACAACAAAGCATGCATAGAGGCATTGCAGAGAGCAGCAACAGCGGCACACAGAATGAGAGCTAAACTTCTAGTCATGGGGGATCTGAATCACGGAGAGATTGACTGGGAATCCAGAAATCCTCATGGTGTAGAAGAAACGTAGAGAGCGAAATTAGCGGAAGTTGTTGAAAGAAACGTCTCAACCCAACATGTAAAGGAGGACACAAGAAAAAGGGGAGGCGATACACCAAGTCAACTGGACTTGATCTTCACCCAGAATGAGGAAGACATCGAGAACTTAGAGCATGAAATACCACCAGGAGCAAGTGTCCATTGTGTCCTGGTGTTCCACTACATGATGGACCTCAAAACAGTGACCATAAGACAAGGAGTCAGGGAAGGGAGAGCAGACTACAAGAAAGGAGACTACAAGAAAGTAAGAGAGTATCTGGGAAGTGTACAATGGGAGGAGGACCTTAGAGGGAAGACGGTCCAGGAAATGATTGACCAAGTAAAACTGAGGTGCAAAGAGGCAAAAGAGAGATTCATACCACCATTAAGATAAAATGAAGAACATATAATAACCCGTCGTGTTCAATAGACATTGCCAGGAAGCAAAAGCAAAAACAGGAGGGAGTGGAGGAAATGCAGAAAGCAAAGGACAGAGGTAAACCAGAATAGATGCAACAGGGCCAGGAATGACTATATGAACATAAGAAACAAAAAGAAACAATGGAAATTATATTACCTCCAAAGCAAAGAAACAACCGAAACTCCAACGTAACCATATAAGAAGGAAAATGACAGTGAATGACCAAGTGACCAGGTTACAAAAAAATGGGAGGCCAGTATACAGAAAATGATAAAGAAATTTGTGAGGAGCTCTATTATGGGTTAGTGCTCCACAGCATCGCTGAAAAACATGGCCAAATATCAATAAAAGTCTAGACTATACAAAGACTAGCAACAACATATTCCAGTTTACTGGGGCATATAACATAGGTCACCATAGAATAATAAGAATTCACCTTCTATCTCATTATCTAGCTCCTTAAAGCTTTGCATGATCATCAACAGGCCTCAAAACTGCATACACTCAGACCTAGCTGGCACCAGGCTCTATCCTGGGGTAGTAGTTAATAGTAGTCTATTAACACAAATAAGGTCACTACTCTAGAACCGGGGTGACACATCCTCCCGACCTGGGAGTATCAAAGAGTAGTGACCGCTCAGGAGTCAGGCTGGTCGTAAGCCACACTATTTCCACATCCACAAGTCAACTGACTCACCTCTTTCAAATATCACAAGCTCATATACAGACATTTCTCAGTAATTAACTTCTAATTCATACAATAAGTAAACCAAGGTTACAATACCCAACCTTATATAATGATACATATCAGTCATTCAATATGTAAAAGATTATATCATGATATAAATACGTCAACAGGGGATTCATAACAAGCTCAATGCCAGCTTCAATGTAGTGTTCATTACTAGGCCTGAACAGCTCCCAGAGCTACATTAGGAAGCAGCCTCTGATGAGAAACTACAAAATATTGAGATAACGGCTGAGGAAGAATACAACCAGCACCACCAGAAGTAGCTTAGGCTACTGGGCCAGACAAAATATTATCAACAATGTTAAAAGAAGCAGCACAGGCCCTCAGCATACCTCTAGCTCTAATTTTTTAATGAGTCACTTACACAAGGGGAATAGCCCAGCTGCTGGAAGAAGGTAAATGTGGAGCCAATCTACAAGAAAGGAGATCGAGAAGAGGCACTTAACTACAGACCAGTGTTTGCTCACAAGCATCCCTTGCAAAGTACTTGAAAGAATTATATGTTTAAGACTTGTTGCACACCTAGAAATATGTGGGTTTGTAAGTAAACAACAACACGGCTTTAGAGAGGGGAAATCATGCCTGACGAACCTCCTGGAGTTTTATTATAAGGTAACAAAATTTAGGTAAGACAGAGAAAGATGGGCAGATTGCATATTTCTGGACTTCCAAAAAGCCTTTGATACAGTACCACACAGAATGGTTACTATAAAAACTTGAGAGGCAGGCGGGAGTAGACGGCAATGCATTATCATGGGTAAGGAATTACCTAACAGACAGCTGTCAGAGAGAGACAGTGAGGGACGAGGAGTCCAACTAACGTAGAGTAACAAGCGGAGTGCCTCAAGGATCGGTGCTGGGACCCATACTATTCCTCATTGGTGTAAATGACCTGACTACAGGAGTTGAGTCTTATATGTCGATGATTGCAGTTGACGCCAAACAAAAGAGGAGGATTGAGACAAATGATGATTGTAAGATTCTCCAGAATGACTTAGGCATTAATATTGTCAACAGAAGCAGTAATGTCAACAGTAGTAGTAATGACAACAGTAGTAGTAATGTCAACAGTTATAAATTCCACAAGGGCCGTGATGGGGATTCGAACCTATACGCTGGATGTTCCCAGATGCACACTCTAAACAACTACGCCACGACAGGGTAAAGGAGTTGAAACCTGGGGTACTACAGCACCCACTTGGAGTCCCGATGCTTCCACTGATAAACACACAAGTACTGCTTCATCCACTGATAAACACACAGTACTGCTTCATCCACTGATAAACACACAAGTACAGCTTCATCCACTGATAAACACACAAGTACTGCTTCATCCACTGATAAACACACAGTACTGCTTCATCCACTGATAAACACACAAGTACTGCTTCATCCACTGATAAACACACAAATACTGCTTCATCCACTGATAAACACACAAGCACTGCTTCATCCACTGATAAACACACAGTACTGCTTCATCCACTGATAAACACACAGTACTGCTTCATCCACTGATAAACACACAATACTGCTTCATCCACTGATAAACACACAGTACTGCTTCATCCACTGATAAACACACAAGTACTGCTTCATCCACTGATAAACACACAAATACTGCTTCATCCACTGATAAACACACAAGTACTGCTTCATCCACTGATAAACACATAAATACTGCTTCATCCACTGATAAACACACAAGCACTGCTTCATCCACTGATAAACACATAAATACTGCTTCATCCACTGATAAACACACAGTACTGCTTCATCCACTGATAAACACACAAGCACTGCTTCATCCACTGATAAACACACAAATACTGCTTCATCCACTGATAAACACATAAATACTGCTTCATCCACTGATAAACACACAAGTACTGCTTCATCCACTGATAAACACATAAATACTGCTTCATCCACTGATAAACACACAAGTACTGCTTCATCCACTGATAAACACACAAGCACTGCTTCATCCACTGATAAACACACAAGCACTGCTTCATCCACTGATAAACACACAGTACTGCTTCATCCACTGATAAACACACAAGCACTGCTTCATCCACTGATAAACACACAAGTACTGCTTCATCCGCTGATAAACACACAAGTACTGCTTCATCCTCTGATAAACACACAAATACTGCTTCATCCACTGATAAACACACAAGTACTGCTTCATCCTCTGATAAATACACAAGTACTGCTTCATCCACTGATAAAAACACAAGTACTGCTTCATCCACTGATAAACACACAGTACTGCTTCATCCACCGATAAAAACACAAATACTGCTTCATCCACCGATAAACAGACAAATTCTGTGTTTTTATGTTTTAGAGAGGGAGTTGTTAAAAACATTGGACATAATGTTACTGAAGCCGACAGACGAATCATAGAGACTCATCCACCTCCCTTAGCAGACAGAAGGGCGTAACACACAGTGTACCAGCCAGAGGCTTAGAGCCCGCACAAGAATACCTCCTGAAAAATGATCCACTGTTTAATAAGCAAGTCCGCTTAACACACCATTAACTCATCACTCCATCACAACAGAAATAGCAACACGTAAGTAATAGAGTCACTGAAGAAATAATGAACTCCATCTCATTAAAATCTTCACTTTCTTCATTGCATATCTGCACTTAGGATTAAGATTGCCAAGGATTGTTTACTTAGATCTTGGGCCTGTTTGTGGCTGTATTGTTTGGGTTTCTGGCTGGATTGTTTGGTTTTCCGGCTGGATTGTTTGGGTTTCTGGCTGGATTGTTTGGATTTGTGGCTAGATTGATTGGGTTTCTGGCTGGAATGTTTGGGTATATGCCTGGATTGTTTTGGTTTCTGGCAGGAATGTTTGGGTTTATGGCTGGATTGTTTGGGTTTCTGGCTAGATGGCTTGGGTTTCTGGCTACATTGTTTCACGGCTTGTTAAACCATTTTAAATTACAATGAATTGAATAGAGACTTATTTTCTCGGGTACAACGAACCACATTGCTGACAATTTCCCCACATTAGTTATAGATGCTATTTTTTCGGAGAATGAGTTGGGAAATTGGCTAGGTGTTGAGCTCAAGGTTTTCCAACCATTGGAGGGGGTACTAAGTCTGCAACTTTAGTATACTTTTCTCCTGAACATTGTCGAGGACTAAAGTAATTTCACTACGCATATACACCGCGGAGTAGTGCGTACCTCCCGGTGTACAGCTGTTCGAACACAGTCATGTAATGTTAATTGCATTTATTAAAGCGTTTACGAACTTCGAAACTTCGCAATTCAAGTTCGTTACTTGTGGAAACCCCCTCAGAGTGTCTCGGAGCTCATAAACTGTTTAATTAATGTAAACACAGCTACCATGATTGAGGAAAGAAGTGTAAGTTTCGTTAGCAATTGTTTAAATGTTCGATTAATCCTGGTCCAAAGCAAGATTTTCCCTAGTAAATTTTTTCAAGAAATTACGTATATGAAAGAGATGACAATTGCTGATTTATTTCCATTTTTGCTGAAAGGTGATTCGACGTGTTGTGTATTATGGCAATGTCAATTACCAGTTGATTATATATTGTTGGGTTTCTGTTTGTTTGTGAATGGTTGACTGTCCTACCTTTGGGCTGGACGGTAGAGCGACCGTCTCGCATCTAACAGGTCGGAGTTCAATCCGACCGTCCAAGTGGTTGGGCACTATTCATTCTCTTCTTCAAATCCCATATCCTTATCCTCATATTCCCTTCCAAGTGCTATATAATCGCAATGTTTTTGCGCTTTTTCCTGAAATTAAATTACCTTTCCTTGACAATCTGTCTCTCCTTCTTTCTCCCTCATCATTATCTCTTATCCCTTGTCTCTTGTGCCTCCATCTTCCGTTAAATTATTTCACTTTTAAAAAACATTTTTTGTAACGACAAAATTTTCCATCGTAAATTACATCGTGCATATTTTTTTTCTTTTGTACCTTATGTAATTTAACTCGACATATACCAAGTCTTCAGAAGAGACCAAAATATTTTGTTTAATTCCCTTGATATTAAACCCGGAGCCAATATCACAAGCCTTGTTGACATGTACACGGTGAACCTAGTCTATTGAAATTGAAATTGAAACTGAAATAATCCCTAGTCTATTGGACTGCATAGGTTCCCATGGCGCAATGGTCTTCGTTCTTGGCTCACAACCAAAGTTCAATCCTCGGGAAGGACAGAAACGATTGAGCACTTACTATTCGCCAGATTCGTCGACTCACCAAATACTCAACCAAGCACCCTGTAAATACCCAGCTGTTGTGGGTTCATCCTGAGGTAAAGTCAGTGGTTGGGCCAGTGAGACGTCGATCAACCAAATCACAGGCTTCCTGTCCCAAGCAACACAATTACATTTGTTGGCCTCACAGAGCCTGGGGGGGGGGGAGGAACTGGTGGTCGACAGATTATGACAAATAGTCAAGTATACGAACACTTCTTTTCCTAAGGAGAGTCACGGATGAAAGCGTCGAATAGTCGACCTAATGTGATAGTTTCTGTACTACTGCAACAATAGTTCCTATGGTGTGATAGTCCTCAAAATTCTGGAACACTATTCAGCCTAAGATCTTTAAAATAAACTTTTAACAAATAGTTTGATCCAATCACTAATTAAATCCAAAATTAAAACTGAAATGTTTCTATACGCTCCAGGTTAATTGATCATTTCACTGGAATTATTTAATTAGCTGTGTAATAATTAAAATTTTATTATTTATATCAGCTATAGATGTAGGGTAATTATAGTGCTGATAAACTGAAGCTGTGATAATTTGCTTGTTGATTATTATTTGATTTTGTCCGTGTGTTTGTTTATTGCTGACAATGTTATTTGTTTGTTTATTGCTGACAGACAATGTTATTTGTTTGTTTATTGCTGACAGACAATGTTATTTGTTTGTTTATTGCTGACAGACAATGTTATTTGTTTGTTTATTGCTGACAGTCAATGTTATTTGTTTGCTTATTGCTGACAGACAATGTTATTTGTTTGCTTATTGCTGACAGACAATGTTATTTGTTTGTTTATTGCTGACAGACAATGTTATTTGTTTGTTTATTGCTGACAGACAATGTTATTTGTTTGTTTATTGCTGACAGACAATGTTATTTGTTTGTTTATTGCTGACAGACAATGTTATTTGTTTGTTTATTGCTGACAGTCAATGTTATTTGTTTGCTTATTGCTGACAGTCAATGTTATTTGTTTGTTTATTGCTGACAGACAATGTTATTTGTTTGTTTATTGCTGACAGACAATGTTATTTGTTTGTTTATTACTGACAGTCAATGTTATTTGTTTGCTTATTACTGACAGTCAATGTTATTTGTTTGTTTATTGCTGACAGTCAATGTTATTTGTTTGCTTATTACTGACAGTCAATGTTATTTGTTTGCTTATTGCTGACAGACAATGTTGCATCACTAAATGAGTTTTCCTGACTGGAAAAGATTGTTTTGTCCTTTCCATTTGCTTCAAAACCAATTTTGACTCCAATGTATGAATGTTTCGGAGTACAGGGGAGCAAAAAAGAGGCGATCAAAGGTAACGGTTACAAACCTCTTCCTATCGCCTATGATGCTGCCGTGGTGCGGAGAGTTGAAGTGGGAGGGTCCACCTCGTGGACTCAGGAGAGCGCGTCAGCGACGACGTTTTCCCAGTCGTGTGTAGGACTCAGGAGAGCGCGTCAGCGACGACGTTTTCCCAGTCGTGTGTAGGACTCAGGAGAGCGCGTCAGCGACGACGTTTTCCCAGTCGTGTGTAGGACTCAGGAGAGCGCGTCAGCGACGACGTTTTCCCAGTCGTGTGTAGGACTCAGGAGAGCGCGACAGCGACGACGTTTTCCCAGTCGTGTGTAGGACTCAGGAGAGCGCGTCAGCGACGACGTTTTCCCAGTCGTGTGTAGGACTCAGGAGAGCGCGTCAGCGACGACGTTTTCCCAGTCGTGTGTAAATATGTGTAACCTGGTCAGAATTGCGTTTCACCTTTGTAAACGCATATTAATAACACTATGTAAAAACACACCTCGAACACTGTTTATGTAGGACTGACGTAAGTTTGTGTATGTTTGGATTTAAGTTTGTAGGTTAGATTAGCATTTTATAAGCATTACAATCACCTTCTGGGGTTGATTCTTCAATAAATTACTGAACTATATGTTTAACAGGTCTTTAAACCTGTCCATGGAGAATACAAGAAAAATGCATATATTCTGGTTAGCATTGTAAATATGTGGCCACGTCTGTGGTAGGAAATAGTAAAAAAAAAAAAAAATCGTGCTCTATAACTTCTGGAAGATTCTACCCCATCCTAAGTGCTGTGAGGGCCGCACTGTGAATAGACAAAGATGCCACTTATCTATCCATCCGTCTATCAATCTATCTCGCTTCATGCAGGTTGGCGTTCAATCCCCGACCGTCCAGGTGCTTGGGCACCATTCCTTCCACCTCCCCCCCCCCGTCCCATCCCCAAGTCCTATCCTGACCTCTTTCTAGTGCTATAAAGTCTAATGGCTTGGCGCTTTCCCCTGAAAATTCCCTTCCCTTCCCTTCTATTAATCCATCTATTTATCTATCCATCCATCTATTTGTCTATCCATCCATTTATCTATCCTCCTATACATCCAACTGTCAATCTATCTCATTCTTTGTCTGTCCGGAGCCGGTCGGCCGAGCGGACAGCACGCGGGACTTGTGATCCTGTGGTCCTGGGTTCGATCCCAGGCGCCGGCGAGAAACATTGGGCAGAGTTTCTTTCACCCTATGCCCCTGTTACCTAGCAGTAAATAGGTACCTGGGTGTTAGTCAGCTGTCACGGGCTGCTTCCTGGGGGTGGAGGCCTGGTCGAAGACCGGGCCGCGGGGACACTAAAGCCCCGAAATCATCTCAAGATAATCTCAAGATAGTCCCTGTCTATCTGTATCTAGCTGTGTCAATCAGTCTCTGTGATTTCCTTATCTATGTCTTTATCTCTTCCTCTCTCCCTGTCTTCCTCTCTCCCTGTCTCCCTCTCTCCCTGTCTCCCCTCTCTCCCTGTCTCCCTCTCTCCCTGTCTCCCCTCTCTCCCTGTCTCCCTCTCTCCCTGTCTCCCCTCTCCCCCTGTCTCCCCTCTCTCCCTCTCTCCCTGTCTCCCTCTCTCCCTGTCTCCCCTCTCTCCCAGTCTCCCCTCTCCCCCTGTCTCCCCTCTCTCCCTCTCTCCCTGTCTCCCTCTCTCCCTGTCTCCCTCTCTCCCTGTCTCCCCTCTCTCCCAGTCTCCCCTTTCCCCCTGTCTCCCCTCTCCCCCTGTCTCCCCTCTCTCCCTGTCTCCCCTCTCTCCCAGTCTCCCCTCTCCCCCTGTCTCCCCTCTCCCCCTGTCTCTACCTCAATCACTGTTTACAGCTTGCATGGGAAAACTTCAGAAGCAATACGATGATATCCTCAGGAGTGGATAAAGTAATTGTAGAGCTCCACTCCCCTGCCAACACATAACCTAACAACGGTCTCTATTGTTACCGTTTTACAACTTGTTGTACAGCTGATACATCTTGTTGTAAAGTATTTATGACGTGTTAGAAAGTTGTGACAGCTTGCTAGATACTTCTAACTACTTGTTAGAAGTTGTTTCAAGTTGTTCGAATGTTGTAGCTGCGTCGTGTGTTCGGCGGGCATGTCTTTATTGCCAGCATGATTTGAAACCTTTATAATTGGCTGTGGGATTTATGCATCAATGTTTATGTGGAGACGGGTGTGAAAATTGATTCCATGTATCGGTAGGAAAACACATTAACAACAGGCAGGGGTCCTGATGTTAACCATAAGGTACAGCATTGGCCATCTACTGGCATAAAATTTCATTATCATCAACAGGCCAAACTGCAAGATACAGCATACGCCATCTGTCTGTCTCTGTGTATCTGCTTCTAGCTGTGTCAGTCAGTCTCTCTGTCTGTCTCTATGTATCTGCGTCTAGCTGTGTCAGTCAGTCTCTCTGTCTGTCTCTATGAATCTGCGTCTAGCTGTGTCAGTCAGTCTCTCTGTCTCTGCCTCTCTTTTTCTGTCTTTCTCTGTCTTTGTCTCTGAGTGTCTCTCTTTCTCTTATATAATATATAATTTTATAATGTGTGTGTGTGGTCAGCAGAGAAGAGCTCAGGGGTATGAAAAACTAAAAAAATATTAGTTATCCTTTACTCTGATAAAGAACCGTTGTTTGAGGTATCTTTGAGGTAGAGTAAGAATTGACTGTTTTATGCGAGTACGGCCACATTATTGACAGCAAGAAATTTCCGTTAATTTTCCCAAGATCAGTGAATAATGCTGTATAGTACCATAAAGGTTTTTTTTTTTTTGTGAAAAGTTAGTTTTGAAAATATTTAGCTGTTTACTCGCCTAGTTGTACTTACCTAGTTGTGCTTGCCGGGGTTGAGCTTCGGCTCTTTGGTCCCGTCTCTCAACTGTCAACCTATCAGTGTACAGATTCCTGAGCTCCTCGGGCTCTATCATATCTACATTTGAAACTGTGGATGTAATCAGCCTCCACCACATCACTTCCTAGTACATTCAATTTACTAACTACTCTGACACTGAAAAAAGTTCTTTCTATATCTCTGTGGGTTATTCGGGTACTCATTCTCCACCTGTGTCCCCCTTTGTGTGTGTACCCTCTGTGTTAAATAATCCATCTTTGTCTTAGCTGTCAATACCCCTGAGGATTTTGTATGTGGTGATCATGTCTCCCCGAGCTCTCCTGTCTTCTAGCGATGTGAGGTGCAGCTCACGCAGACTTTTCTCGTACATCATGTCTTTTAGTTCTGGGACTAGCCTACTGACATACCTCTGAACTTTTTCCACCTTCGTCTTGTGCTTGACATGGTTCGGGCTCCAAGCTGGGGCCGCATACTCCAGGATTGGTCTTACATATGTGGTTTACATGGTTCCGAATGATTCCTTACACAGGTTTCTGAAGGCAGTTCTGATGTTAGCCATCCTTGCATACGTGGGCTTCAGGAGACAGGTTTGGCGTGATATCAACTCCTAGATATTTCTTTCTTTACGTTTCATGTAGGATTTCATCTCCCATCCGATATCCTGTGTCTGGCCTCCTAGTTTCATTATCTTACATTTACTTGGGTTGAACTTTAGGAGCCCTTCGTTAGACCATTCCTTCAGTTCGTCTAGGTTATCTTGTAGCCTCATACTATCTTCCTCTGTATTAATCCTCCTTATAATTTTTGCATCATCAGCAAACATTAAGAGGAACGAGTCTCTTTTCTTGGGAGATCATTTATATATATCAGAAGCAATATAGGTCCAAGGACTGAGCCCTGTGAGTCTCCACTGGTGACGCCTCGCCAATCCGAGACCTCACCCCTCTCAGTGACTCCCTGTCTTCTGTTGCTTAGGTACTTCCTTATCCAGCTGAGTACCTTCCCTTTCACTCCTGCCTGCATCTCCAGCTTGTACACTAGATTCTTATGTGGTACTGTATCAAATTCTTTCTGGCAATCCAAAAATATGCAGTCTGCCCAGCCCTCTCTTTTTCTTGCCTGATTTTTGTTGCCTGATCGTAGAATTCAATTAATCGCGTGAGGCATGATTTGCCATCTCTAAACCCATGTTGATGCTGTGTTACAAAGTTCTTTCGCTTCAGATGTTCCACTAGTTTGTTTTTTTTGCTCAATGGTCTCCATCATCTTGCATGGTATGCAAGTTAGGGACACTGGCCTGTAGTTCAGTGCCTTCTGTCTATCCCCCTTCTTGAATATCGGGTCAACATTAGCCGCTTCCAAATTTGGAGCAGTTCACCCGTTACCAGTGATTTGTTATATACGATGGAGATTGGCAGGCTCAAAGCTTCAGGTCTTTCCTTCAGAATCAAGGGTAAGATTCCATTAGGACCTCAGTTTCATTACCTGTTCTTTCACTGATGTTTTTCTCCTGATGTAGCTGTGTAGCAGTTTAGTGTGAGTCTTGGCCTTACTTGCTATGCCCATTTCATATTGTCTTTCTGCCTCTCTTCTCACCCTGACGTATTCATTCCTGGCGCTCTGGGGCCAGATTCACGAAGGTACTTAAGTTGGTTTTTCTTCTTAGCTACGAATGTTTTCCTTCTTAGTTCCTTCGTGGCGGCTACGTCGGTATTCAGGTAGCTACACTAAGTCGAGAAACCTTCGTAAGTTTGGTCCGGGATCTAAGTGTGGTGTCGACCACACGTAGCTTTACGTAAACTGGATATAACTCAATTTTTCTCCACTACATAACACTGGTATCGATTTTAGGATTTTGGAACATGAACAAAATATTATAGCTGGTGAATCTCGTGAAGAGGAGTCCTTCGTGTTAGTTATATATGCATCCTCTGCTTGAAACTTAAAGGAAATATGTCTTTTATGATAGTAAAATTAGTTTTATAATAGCAATATATTATACCCGTAGTTATTTAGTAAATAAACACTGGTGAACATGAAATATGAGAGAAGGTGATGAGCCCTGCCTGATGGGATCATTTACTATCACCAAATGCCCCTGTTCACCTAGTAGTAAGGGTGTACCTTAGCTATACATATCCATTTCTAATTTATTTAGTTTGGTTTTATTTTGAAATTTAATCTGGGTGAGACATCAAATAAAAATATGCTGCACAAATGATGTTAGGTAAGGAGAAGGGTAAAAATGTCAAAAACTTTATTCATTGAATATTAAAAGCTATAATTATGACTATATGGACTATTAAAAAAGAAAGAGGGAAGTAGGGATCCAAGACCTCTTCCTGTTACACAACTTGGGTGTGGAACAAGTAATTATCAAAAGAAGGCACCATGCCGGGAAGGCTATGTAGCAGTAAGGCCGTGAGGTGAGGCAGCTACTTATTTGAGAAATGCTTATTTTATTTACCTTATAAGCCGAGGCAACTTATTTTATTTGAGGAATACTCAACTGATTCCTCTACATTTAGCTTGGAACAAATTTGTGTCCAAGACCTCTTCCTGTTACACAATTTGGCTGTGTAACCAAACTAGAAGTGCTCTACACATCAAGAGACCCAGAATGTGGAATGACCTCCCGAATCATGTCAAAAGCTGTACCTCTCTCAACCAGTTTAAGAGTAAAACCAAGTACTACCTAATTAACTCCATGTAACCTACCTTACCCCCTAAATGTCAACCCATGTCTTGCTATTTTTTAAACAATGCTGTTCACCAACGTGTACAATTGCTGATTTCTGCTATGTTACCCCCTTTTTTATTCCTTCTTTCAACACAATTTATGCCTAATCGCGATTACTATTAAGTTTTAGTCTAAGTGTTTTTTCCCCCACACCTTGCCCGAAATGCTATGAGTATTAGTGGCTTTAGGTATTGTATGTATTAGCTCTGTCTATGAATCCAACATAATGTTTGTAAATCAACTGTATGTACTTTTCCTGAATAAAATTGATTTATTATTATTTATTTATTAATCAGTAAGTGTTAAAAGAAGGCACCAAGTTGGGAAGGCTATGTAGCACAGAAAGGCTATGTGTGTGTAACAATAAACCAAATTTTTTTTTTAACAAATAATGCACCTGTATGGTAAAACAAATCCTGTCAGCTGTAACAATATTGATGCAGTTATTTAAATAAAAAATATAATGAAAGAAATATTACTGGTTTATTTTTATCCTATCTTTTTGTACTGTACAGTATATCCAAGGAAGTGAAAAATTGAGACATAATGCACAATTTAATGAATGATTAGCATGGATTAGCAGTTCAAAAGAAATATGACTATTACTTATCAAAATGAGATCTTAATGATCCATGGTTAACATGATTTAATAAGGATAATACCGTACTTGTAATAATACACACTATAATTTAAAATCTTTATTACTAATTTTTTTTTTATTAAGAAGATTAGGTATACACAGCAATGTGCTGCTACCCTATTCTATATGGAATATTACACAGTGTAGATAAAAAAACTAGCTATAAGTTTATCTAGTACTCCCATCTCACAGGATGGTTAGACATACATGGAATCAAGGTACAAAATACCAGCCTCAATACAAAAAACAAATCAACTCTGACTAAACAACACTTCACGATTTTCACAAGAGGTAATCACTGAATCATGGAAACATTATATTATAATTACTCTTACCAGTTTCTACAAGACTCCTCTCAAACAATGTATTTTTTAACATGTTTAGGTATACACAGCAATGTGCTGCTTCCCTATTCTGTATGAAGGACCTCACAGTGTCGATCAAAAACCAGCTACAAGCTCATCCAACATCCTCACCTCACAGGATGGCCAGTCATACATGGAATCAGGAGAGAACAAAATTCTTAAGGCTGATCTATTAGCCTCCACTGGCAAAATCTGGGTGCAGCACAAGAATATCTTCCAATATTCCTGAGTGTATGAAGCAATTACAGAGCTCAAAGTACCTCATACCATTTGGTATGAAGTCACTGATAACAAGGCAATCACAGATATAGTGTTGGAGAGTATGTTCTCACAAGTAGGACTGAAAACAGATGTGTTTTCTACCAAGAGGGCTATAAACCCATGGAACCGCCTACCCGCTTTAGCCGTAAATGCCAAATTCCAGCTAAAGAATATCATGAAGGCAATTGGCGGGCCCTTTAACAAGCCGCCGGCTTTGTGTCCTCTTCGAGGCCACTAGATAGTTAGTGGCCCTTGAGTAAATTCAGTAAATATATACAATAATTGTCAGCGCATCTTCCGAGCAACAAGGACAACTACACAGTATCTCTTAGAATTACGTAGGTAAACAACAAATGTAACATATTTGTTTACTACAATGTCGGTGCTGCCTGTAGAAGTTGAAAAAACATAGTTTTACTTCGAAATATACTAATTTTATTAGAAAATTCGACGTAAAAAGGAAGCAGTAGAGCTCCGATAAGCCAGCGCTAAATCATCAATATGAAGAATGTTGCTGCTCTCTGATTGGCCAAACGAAACACAGTAGTGACCTCTATCGGCACGCATGTGAACCAACAAATATCTTCCTAAGTGGACCTACCTGAATTGCACCTAAGCATCTTCTTAGGGCATACTTAGGAACCTTCGTAGAAAACCTACTACCGAAGAAATACATGGAGCTTCGTGAATTTAGGTCCTGGTATATTTCTCTGCTCTCAAGTGTCCTGATTTTTCTGTAGTGTCTCCACGCTCTTGTGCTTCATAGCTTTGCTAGATTACATCTCTGATTAAATCACGGGTTTCTTGTCTGCATTTCATTTTTTCTTTTTGAACTGGGACGAACTTGTCTGCTGCCTTCTTACACTTTTGTATGATGTAGTCCATAATGTCTTGGGCCGTCTTTGCTCTGAGCTTTGTTTCCCAAGTTATATCTGTTTAGGATTTTCTTATCTCCTCATAGTTTCCCTTTAGAAATCCCAGCTTCCGAATTTGGTTTTCTGGTCCTTTCCTTGAGTACAATAACACTTCTTTGACCAGGTAGGGACTCAAACATCAGTACACTTTGATCGATCATTCCCACTGGGCTTCGTAACCAATTTCCCTTATGTCGGAGTCGTTCAGAGTGAAGACTAGGTCGAGTCTCTCTGGTTATTGTCGTCTCTCATTCTTGTGGGTTCTCTGACATGCTGATTTAAAAAAAAATCTTGTCAGTGGTTCAAGCAACAAAAAAAGTTTCAGGCACTGAGTACCTGACGGGCAGTGCCAAAAATCGTCATGGGGGTCTGAATGTGTCCCTTTAGAATTTGCATGAACCCAAACCAGCCTATGTTCGTCCCGTACCCCAGATCATTCACTGTGCCAATTTGAGTGAGCCCTCTCTTATAGTATAGATATAGATATACAATACGAATGACTGTCAGTCTCTCAGTTCAAAGTTGGAGCATTGTTTTATCACATGTTCGAGAAACCATGGAATCGGATGCCACATGCAGCTATTGTATGGGTGAAGGACTAACTAGAGGAGACCGCCATCTAATCTGCCCGGTGCTACGTCAGCAAACTCCAAGGAAGGTCGCCGTCCGTTTAGCCTGGAATGAGAGAAGTTGTGTGGAGTGAGGTCAGCCAATTACCTAAGTGTATCACTTTCATTTCGTTCGTGTTACCTTGAAGACGATTCTCACGGTTCGACCACCTGACTTAAGAAGACTCTGTTGGCGTCTGTCAAGGGCATAGTGTCGAACAGGTGAAGTAACGGTTGCATTGTCAGGTGGTAACGTCCAGCCAGTTGCACTGAGTGATAAATCCCACACGTGTCAGTTCATTGTTCACTCTGGTGTTTGTGATTTAATTAATTTACAAGTGAATGTGGATTCTCAGTGCATTAGTGTTGATTATCTATTTCGCAGTGAGTTAGTGTGAATAATTTACTGCATACGCAGTTTGTGATAACAATTTACTGTTATCACAGTAAAATGTTTTCAAAGACCAACTGTGATAACATTTAATGTTTATTTTCTTGATGACATAATTTAATTTCACGTTCAGAGATGATTTACTGTGCATTATAGCAGCGTCATTGTCAATGTTGAGTGTTATACCAGACAACTTGTTATACCAGACAACTTGTTATACCAGACAACTTGGTATACCAGACAACTTGTTATACCAGACAACTTGTTATACCAGACAACTTGTTATACCAGACAACTTGTTATACCAGACAACTCCTGTTAACCAGACAACTTGTTATACCAGACAACTTGTTATACCAGACAACTTGTTATACCAGACAACTCCTGTTAACCAGACAACTTGTTATACCAGACAACTTGTTATACCAGACAACTTGTTATACCAGACAACTCCTGTTAACCAGACAACTTATTATACCAGACAACTTGTTATACCAGACAACTTGTTATACCAGACAACTTGTTATACCAGACAACTTGTTATACCAGACAACTTGTTATACCAGACAACTCCTGTTAACCAGACAACTTGTTATACCAGACAACTTGTTATAGCAGACAACTCCTGTTAACGTCCCTTGAACCGCAAGTGTGGTAAGCAGTTAGTGAGAGAGTTAATCATGAGTGATCTGGTTAGTTCACTCTGTGGCTTGCAAGTGGCTGAGAAAGTGGTCTCAAAGCATTACTAAATCCTTGAGATTTCCCATGTATCCGGTGCCCGTGTCGGTGTTGTGTTCTGTATGCTGTATTATTATTCTTTTGACGTTTGTGTATGATTCACTTATTTTTTATGTTCTTCCATTGTTATGCTGTGTTTGTACCAGATTTTCCTTGTATTTTGTGTATGTTCCTTGTATATTGTTTTTATTTATAAAAAAAGTTCCACGAGATAGTATTTATGCCAGATGTAAACTAATGTTTCAGTCTTATTGGCCTGATTCAAATAACAAAACGTAAGCTCCAAGTGTATAAATGATAAGTTTGTTGACTAAACCACTGTAAATGTCATACAACTTTCAATTAATGCCGTAATTAATGGCCCTCAAATACTCAACTACCCAATTAAACTTCCTCTTGGCACAGACCTTGGATAGTGTTGCTTAATTCACTACCTGCAACACACAAATTTAATGTGAAACGTCCTATAGCGTACTACACCTAATAACGACCGTCATTTGTACAGAACGACCACCCAGTGAGGTAAGATATTCTCTCGGGAGAGATTATGACCAACGAAGTCAACCACCAAAATATAGATGTCTAGGCGATAGCTCTTTTAAAGACTAATCTTTGCATTCATCTATTGCATAGCAACACCTGGCGGCCCAGCTTCTTATCCACCGCCTCTCCGAGTGTTGCATTGTTACGAGTATTAATTCCATACCGTTACACCTGCAGTAGAGTGACACCACCAGCGTGAAGCACGCTAGTGGCCTCACTAGCTAATAATAATAATAATAATAATAATAATAATAATAATAATAATAATAATAATAATAATAATAATAATAATAATAATAATAATAATAATAATAATATTAATAATATTAAAATAAAATTGTCATTCACACTTCCGATGAAATACGTATTCCAGTCACCTGGACTCTAGGAGACTCGAATCGCGAACCCCAGGCATGTGACTCTTTCCTTATTGAGACTACTCAATTGCCCAGTTGATAGCGCCTGGGCCTCACACACTTGAGGTCCGTGGTTCGAGTCTCCATACAGCTAAGGTGATGGAAATGTTCATTTCCACGGAAGTGTGGATGTCAATTTTATACAATTATTATTATTATTATTATTATTATTATTATTATTATTATTATTATTATTATTATTATTATTATTATTATTATTATTATTATTATTATTATTATAGCAAACAAGAAAGCAATGAAAGAAAGAAACAATCATCAGGGGAAAGCGCCAAGCTATTACGACTATATAGCACTTGCAAGGGGTCAGGATAAGGATTTGGGATGGGACGGAGGGATGGAATAGTGCCATCTAAAACCACTTGGACGGTCGGGGATTGAACGCCGACCTGCATGAAGCGAGACCGTCGCTCTACCGTCCAGCCCAAGTGGTTGGGCAAACCAGAAAGCAAGCAACTCGTTGGCAACAAATCCAAACAAAGAGAGTGTGCAACACAACATCACTCAACATGTGGATTCAACTAAGAGACTGATGCAACATGCCAACACCAACAGATGGACACAACTAACCGTAACCAAAAAATGGACACTCACAGGTCGTTCTCATTTTCTACAGTAATAAAGTGAAATGGAAAAAAAGGAAAACAAATATATATGGTCACTCGAGGCTGGCCGACTCCCCGCGCACCCAATATTGGGTGGGTGACGGGCAGCCCGACACCACTGGTGGGTGACGGGCGGCCCGACACCACTGGTGGGTGACGGGCAGCCCTACACCACTGGTGGGTGACGGGCGGCCCGACACCACTGGTGGGTGACGGGCGGCCTGACACCACTGGTGGGTGACGGGCGGCCCTACACCACTGGTGGGTGACGGGCAGCCCTACACCACTGGTGGGTGACGGGCGGCCTGACACCACTGGTGGGTGACGGGCGGCCCTACACCACTGGTGGGTGACGGGCGGCCCTACACCACTGGTGGGTGACGGGCGGCCCGACACCACTGGTGGGTGACGGGCGGCCCTACACCACTGGTGGGTGACGGGCAGCCCGACACCACTGGTGGGTGACAGGCGGCCGGCACCACTGGTGGGTGACGGGTGGCCCGACACCACTGGTGGGTGACGGGTGGCCCGACACCACTGGTGGGTGACGGGCGGCCTGACACCACTGGTGGGTGACGGGTGGGCCGACACCACTGGTGGGTGACGGGCGGCCCTACACCACTGGTGGGTGACGGGCAGCCCTACACCACTGGTGGGTGACGGGCGGCCCGACACCACTGGTGGGTGACGGGCAGCCCGACACCACTGGTGGGTGACGGGCGGCCCTACACCACTGGTGGGTGACGGGCAGCCCTACACCACTGGTGGGTGACGGGCAGCCCTACACCACTGGTGGGTGACGGGCAGCCCTACACCACTGGTGGGTGACGGGCGGCCCGACACCACTGGTGGGTGACGGGCAGCCCGACACCACTGGTGGGTGACGGGCGGCCTGACACCACTGGTGGGTGACGGGCGGCCTGACACCACTGGTGGGTGACGGGCAGCCCTACACCACTGGTGGGTGACGGGCGGCCTGACACCACTGGTGGGTGACGGGCAGCCCTACACCACTGGTGGGTGACGGGCAGCCCTACACCACTGGTGGGTGACGGGCAGCCCTACACCACTGGTGGGTGACGGGCAGCCCTACACCACTGGTGGGTGACGGGCAGCCCTACACCACTGGTGGGTGACGGGCAGCCCTACACCACTGGTGGGTGACGGGCAGCCCTACACCACTGGTGGGTGACGGGCAGCCCTACACCACTGGTGGGTGACGGGCGGCCCGACACCACTGGTGGGTGACGGGCAGCCCTACACCACTGGTGGGTGACGGGCAGCCCGACACCACTGGTGGGTGACGGGCGGCCTGACACCACTGGTGGGTGACGGGCGGCCCTACACCACTGGTGGGTGACGGGCAGCCCTACACCACTGGTGGGTGACGGGCGGCCCGACACCACTGGTGGGTGACGGGCGGCCTGACACCACTGGTGGGTGACGGGCGGCCCGACACCACTGGTGGGTGACGGGCGGCCCGACACCACTGGTGGGTGACGGGCGGCCTGACACCACTGGTGGGTGACGGGCGGCCCGACACCACTGGTGGGTGACGGGCGGCCTGACACCACTGGTGGGTGACGGCGGCCCTACACCACTGGTGGGTGACGGGCGGCCCGACACCACTGGTGGGTGACGGGCAGCCCTACACCACTGGTGGGTGACGGGCGGCCTGACACCACTGGTGGGTGACGGGCGGCCTGACACCACTGGTGGGTGACGGGCGGCCTGACACCACTGGTGGGTGACGGGCAGCCCTACACCACTGGTGGGTGACGGGCAGCCCTACACCACTGGTGGGTGACGGGCAGCCCTACACCACTGGTGGGTGACGGGCAGCCCTACACCACTGGTGGGTGACGGGCAGCCCTACACCACTGGTGGGTGACGGGCGGCCCTACACCACTGGTGGGTGACGGGCGGCCTGACACCACTGGTGGGTGACGGGCGGCCCGACACCACTGGTGGGTGACGGGTGGCCCGACACCACTGGTGGGTGACGGGCGGCCCGACACCACTGGTGGGTGACGGGCGGCCTGACACCACTGGTGGGTGACGGGCGGCCCGACACCACTGGTGGGTGACGGGCGGCCTGACACCACTGGTGGGTGACGGGCGGCCTGACACCACTGGTGGGTGACGGGCGGCCCGACACCACTGGTGGGTGACGGGTGGCCCGACACCACTGGTGGGTGACGGGCGGCCTGACACCACTGGTGGGTGACGGGCGGCCCGACACCACTGGTGGGTGACAGGCAGCCCTACACCACTGGTGGGTGACGGGCGGTCCGACACCACTGGTGGGTGACGGGTGGCCCGACACCACTGGTGGGTGACGGGCGGCCTGACACCACTGGTGGGTGACGGGCGGCCCGACACCACTGGTGGGTGACGGGTGGCCCGACACCACTGGTGGGTGACAGGCGGCCGGCACCACTGGTGGGTGACGGGTGGCCCGACACCACTGGTGGGTGACGGGTGGCCCGACACCACTGGTGGGTGACGGGCGGCCTGACACCACTGGTGGGTGACGGGCGGCCCGACACCACTGGTGGGTGACGGGCAGCCCTACACCACTGGTGGGTGACGGGCGGCCCGACACCACTGGTGGGTGACGGGTGGCCCGACACCACTGGTGGGTGACGGGCGGCCTGACACCACTGGTGGGTGACGGGCGGCCCGACACCACTGGTGGGTGACGGGTGGCCCGACACCACTGGTGGGTGACAGGCGGCCGGCACCACTGGTGGGTGACGGGTGGCCCGACACCACTGGTGGGTGACGGGTGGCCCGACACCACTGGTGGGTGACGGGCGGCCTGACACCACTGGTGGGTGACGGGCGGCCCGACACCACTGGTGGGTGACAGGCGGCCGGCACCACTGGTGGGTGACGGGTGGCCCGACACCACTGGTGGGTGACGGGTGGCCCGACACCACTGGTGGGTGACGGGTGGCCCGACACCACTGGTGGGTGACAGGCGGCCCGACACCACTGGGTGGGGTGGTGGGTGGGTCCACACTAAGGGTTGGGGTGGGTTCACACTAAGGGTTGGGGCGGACCCACACTAAGGGTTGGGGCAGACCCACACTAAGGGGTGGGGCGGACCCACACTAAGGGTTGGGGTGGGTCCACACTAAGGGTTGGGGTGGGTCCACACTAAGGGGTGGAGCGGACTCACACTAAGGGTTCGGGCGGGTCCACACTTAGGGGTGGGGCGGACTCACACTAAGGGTTGGGGTGGGTCCACACTAAGGGTTGGGGTGGGTCCACACTAAGGGGTGGGGCGGACTCACACTAAGGGTTGGGGTGGGTCCACACTAAGGGGTGGGGCGGACCCACACTAAGGGTTCGGGCGGGTCCACACTAAGGGGTGGGGCGGACCCACACTAAGGGTTGGGGTGGGTCCACACTAAGGGGTGGGGCGGACCTACACTAAGGGTTGGGGTGGGTCCACACTAAGGGGTGGGGCGGACCCACACTAAGGGTTGGGGTGGGTCTACACTAAGGGGTGGGGCGGACCCACACTAAGGGTTCGGGCGGGTCCACACTAAGGGTTGGGGTGGGTCCACACTAAGGGTTGGGGTGGGTCCACACTAAGTGGTGGGGCGGACCCACAACATACAGAGGGCTCCTACAGGCCTGAGAATGAGCAGCCCCGTCTCCACAGCACCTGCTCCAACACACACATAAAATTGGAAAAATTTCCGCGAGAGAACCAGACCGCCAGAAAATTGCCTGAATTTTAAAAAAATTAGTTTTTTCTCGTTCTTTGATCTTAGACTGACACTTGCCGACTGACTAAGCTGCGAACTGATACATGTATACAGATCATGTATATTTTGTTCGATTGTATGCAGCTGATGCAGCTTGCTGACCCTCTGTTGTTGCAGCTGGTTGACCCCCTGCTAGTGCAGCTGGCTGACCTCCGCTGGTGCAGCTGGTTGACCCCCTGCTGGTGCAGCTGGCTGACCCCCGCTGGTGCAGCTGGTTGACCCCCTGCTGGTGCCGCTGGCTGACCCCCGCTGGTGCAGCTGGCTGACCCCCGCTGGTGCAGCTGGCTGACCCCTGCTGGTGCAGCTGGCTGACCCCCGCTGGTGCAGCTGGCTGACCCCCGCTGGTGCAGCTGGCTATGATAATTTTTTTTTAAATCTTATGATGATCAGTTCCATCAATCATATGATGATCAATACTATCAGTATTATTATGATCAATATTTTCAGTATTATTACGTGACATTTTGCTAAATTGCTCATGAACCAGTGCACAGCTTGCAAGGAACTCCTCACAAAAGTGCTACAAATACTTACAAATACACTCTACTCTCGAAGAAAAACAAATTGTGTCATATATATGGAACACGAAATTTTATTGATCATAACTAACGTGTGATAATGTGTGTGTGTGTGTGTGTGTGTTTGTGTGTGTGTGTGTGTGTGTGTGTGTGTGTGTGTGTGTGTGTGTGTGTGTGTGTGTGTGTGTGTGTGTGTGTGTGTGTGTGTTTACTAGTTGTGTTTTTGCGGGGGTTGAGCTTTGCTCTTTCGGCCCGCCTCTCAACTGTCAATCGACTGTTTACTAACTACTTTTTTTTTTTTTTTTTTTTTCCACACCACACACACACACACACACCCCAGGAAGCAGCCCGTGACAGCTGACTAACTCCCAGGTACCTATTTACTGCTAGGTAACAGGGGCACTTAGGGTGAAAGAAACTTTGCCCATTTGTTTCTGCCTCGTGCGGGAATCGAACCCGCGCCACAGAATTACGAGTCCTGCGCGCTATCCACCAGGCTACGAGGCCCCCCCTTGTGTGTGTGTGTGTGTGTGTGTGTGTGTGTGTGTGTGTGTGTGTGTGTGTGTGTGTGTGTGTGTACTCACCTAGTTGTACTCACCTAGTTGTGCTTGCGGGGGTTGAGCTCTGGCTCTTTGGTCCCGCCTCTCAACCGTCAATCAACAAGTGTACAGGTTCCTGAGCCTACTGGGCTCTATCATATCTACACTTGAAACTGTGTATGGAGTCAGCCTCCACCACATTGCTTCCTAATGCATTCCATTTGTCAACCACTCTGACACTAAAAAAGTTCTTTCTAATATCTCTGTGGCTAATTTGGGCACTCAGTTTCCATCTGTGTCCCCTAGTGCGTGTGCCCCTTGTGTTAAATAGCCTGTCTTTATCAACCCTGTCCATTCCCTTGAGAATCTTGAATGTGGTGATCATGTCCCCCCTAACTCTTCTGTCTTCCAACGAAGTGAGGTTCAATTCCCGTAGTCTCTCCTCGTAGCTCATACCTCTCAGCTCGGGTACTAGTCTGGTGGCAAACCTTTGAATCTTTTCCAGTTTAGTCTTATGCTTGACTAGATATGGACTCCATGCTGGAGCCGCATACTTCAGGATTGGTCTGACATATGTGGTATATAATGTTCTGAAAGATTCCTTACACAAGTTTCTAAAGGCCGTTCTTATGTTAGCCAACCTGGCATATGCTGCTGATGTTATCCTCTTGATATGAGCTTCAGGGGACAGGTGTTACAGACCCGAGTCCAGCGTCGTAGCACGGAGCAGTGACGACAACGCCATCTGTGAGTCAGCTCCCGAAACCCCCTCCAAATGGACGACGTCATCTAGTGAGGACGGGATTTACCGGCCACAGGGGCTGGTTTCCCATCTTAATCAGCTTGTAACATATCCGCTGCTGACCTCTAGTGAGATGGCACTTAGACAGCAACGCCATCTATGGAGTGGATAGGTGGACGTTTGTGTCTAAGCCTGTAAGTGAGGTGCCCTAGAGTGTCCCTAGTACTAATGACGTGTCTGATTACAGAGTCGACCTGGGACTACTGTATTGGACGATGGGGCAGTCTACCCAAGGCAGCCAAAGTCTCTCCACGAGTTGGTGCTGAAGAAGTTGTGAGTCACCCCCAGACGAACACTGTTGAGTGTGTTAGCCTGCCTGTGACGTGGCAGTACCAGGAATCGTCTTATCTGGGGGCTGGCTGGTGGAAGAGACTAGCCACTGTGTTGCGGAGGGAGGAGAGTGATCTGCGGAATCACACGAGGCTCCTGCCTAGGGCTCGCAACCCTAGTATCGGTCGTGGAGTGGCCTACACAGCGGAGCTGATTGGAACCTGCCAGCTACAGGCTGGATTTGTGGTTGAGGGCCTCCACGACGGTGCACCCAGTGGGACTGTGATTTGGCTGGCCAGTGGCCAGGGTAGATTCGCCGAGAAAATCAGAGGATTCATCGTGGGACACAAAGAAGAGAACCAGGGCTTCTCATCGTGAGCACTGTGGAGCATCCCGTGTCTTCGGAGGAAGACAAGTTATTGTACATAAGTGTAGTTATAGCAACCCCGTGTGACTGTGAGATATTTATTTATGGTTGTGGTAGAAATATATATATATATAAAGCAGTGCATTAGTATCCATTCCCCTTTAATTTAACTTGCGTTACGGAACACACCCCTCGAAAGCCACTACTAACTTGGGGCCGGATACCCAAACTCTAATAACATCAGAGAAGAACCCGGTTGCGACCCAATAGGGCCGTAACAACAGGTCTGGCGTGATATCAACCCCCATGTCTTTCTTTCTCTCTGACTCTTGAAGTATTTCATCTCCCAAGTGATACCTTGTATCTGGTCTCCTGCTTCCTATCCCTATCTTCATTACATTACATTTGCTTGGATTAAACTCTAACAGCCATTTGTTCGACCATTCCTGCAGCTTGTCCAGGTCTTCTTGAAGCCTCAAGTTGTCCTCCTCTGTCTTAATCCTTCTCATAATTTTGGCGTCTTCAGCAAACATTGAGAGGAATGAGTCTATACCCTCTGGGAGATCATTTACGTATATCAGAAACAGGATAGGTCCAAGCACAGAGCCCTGTGGGACTCCACTGGTGACTTCATGCCATTCTGAGGTCTCACCCCTCACTATAACTCTCTGCTTCTTATTGCTTAGGTACTCCCTTATCCACTGAAGCACCCTACCAGTTACTCCTGCCTGTTTCTCCACCTTATGCATCAACCTTTTATGGGGTACTGTGTCAAAGGCTTTCCGATAGTCCAAAAAAATGCAGTCCGCCCATCCTTCTCTTTCTTGCTTAATCTTTGTCACCTGATCATAGAATTCTATCAAGCCTGTAAGGCAAGATTTACCCTCCCTGAACCCATGTTGATGGGATGTCACGAAGTCTCTTCTCTCCAGATGTGTTACTAGGTTTTTTCTCACAATCTTCTACATCACCTTGCATGGTATGCAAGTTAAGGACACTGGCCTGTAGTTCAGTGCCTCTTGTCTGTCACCCTTTTTAAATATTGGTACTACATTAGCAGTCTTCCAAACTTCTGGTAGGTCTCTCGTTTCCAGTGACCTACTATACACTATGGAGAGTGGCAAACAAAGTGCTCCTGCACACTCTTTCAATACCCATGGTGAGATTCCATCCGGCCCAACAGCTTTTCTCACATCCAGCTCAACAGGTGCTTCTTGACCTCATCTCTTGTAATTTCGAACCTTTAAAAGGTCACCTGGTTTGCTGCCACCTCTCCTAGCGCCGTGACTTCTCCCTGTTCTATTGTAAAGACCTCCTGGAACCTTTTGTTGAGTTCTTCACACACCTCTTTGTCATTCTCTGTGTACCTGTCCTCGCCCACCCTAAGTTTCATCACCTGTTCCTTCACTCTTCTTCCTCCTGATGTGACTGTGTAGTAGCTTTGGTTCGGTCTTGGCTTTATTAGCTATATCATTTTCATACCTTTTCTCAGCTGCTCTTCTCACACTAACATACTCGTTCCTGGTTCTCTAGTATCTCTCTCTACTTTCTGGTGTTCTGTTATTACGGAAGTTCCTCCATGCCCTTTTGTTCAGCTCCTTTGCTTCCATACATTCCCTATTAAACCACGGATTCTTCCTTTGCTTCTCTGTTTTTTCCTGTTGGGCTGTTACAAACCTGCTTACAGCCTCCTGACATTTTTGGGTGACATAGTCCATTATGTCTTGTACGGACTTGGTTCCGAGTTCTGTGTCCCAATGTATATCCCATAGGAATTTATTCATCTCCTCATAGTTTCCCTTTCGGTACGCCAGGTTTTTATTTCCCAGTTCTATTTTGGGGGTGATAATTCCTAGCTCAACCAGGTACTCGAAGCTCAATACACTATGATCACTCATTCCCAAGGGGGCTTCCAACTTAACTTCCCTTATATCCGACTCATTTAGGGTAAATATGTGTGTGTGTGCGTGTGTGTGTGTGGTGTGTGTGTGTGTGTGTGGTGTGTGTGTGTGTGGTGTGTGTGTGTGTGTGTATACTCACTTTTTTGTACTCGCCTATTTGTACTCACCTATTTGTGCTTGTAGGATCGAGCATTGACTCTTGGATCCCGCCTTTCCAGCTATCGGTTGTTTACAGCAATGACTCCTGTCCCATTTCCCTATCATACCTAGTTTTAAAAGTATGAATAGTATTTGCTTCCACAACCTGTTCCCCAAGTGCATTCCATTTTTCCACTACTCTCACGCTAAAAGAAAACTTCCTAACATCTCTGTGACTCATCTGAGTTTCCAGTTTCCACCCATGTCCCCTCGTTCTGTTATTATTACGTGTGAACATTTCATCTATTTCCACTTTGTCAATTCCCCTGAGTATTTTATATGTCCTTATCATATCTCCTCTCTGCCTTCTTTTCTCTAGTGTCGTAAGGTTCAGTTCCTGCAGACGCTCCTCATATCCCATCCCTCGTAACTCTGGGACAAGCCTCGTCGCAAACCTCTGAATCTTCTCCAATTTCTGTATGTGTTTCTTCAGGTGGAGGCTCCATGATGGCGCGTCATACTCTAAGACGGGCCTCACGTAGGCAGTGTAAAGCGCCCTAAAAGCCTCCTCATTTAGGTTTCTGAATGGAGTTCTAATTTTCGCCAGTGTAGAGTACGCTGCTGTCGTTATCCTATTTATATGTGCCTCAGGAGTTAGATTAGGTGTCACATCCACTCCCAGGTCTTTCTCGAATCGTTACAGGTAGGCTGTTCCCCTTCATTGTGTACTGTTCCTTTGGTCTCCTATCACCTGATCCCATTTCCATAACTTTAAATTTACTGGTGTTCAACTCCAGTAGCCATATCCCTGACCATCTCTGCAACCTGTTTAAGTCCTCTTGGAGGATCCTACAATCCTCGTCTGTCACAACTCTTCTCATTAATTTTGCGTCATCCACAAACATTGACATGTATGATTCCACTCCTGTAAACATGTCATTTACGTAAATTAGAAAGAGGATTGGTCCCAGCACCGATCCTTGAGGTACTCCACTTGTTACTGTTCGCCAGTCCGACTTCTCGCCCCTTACCATTACCCTCTGGCTCCTTCCTGTTAGGTAGTTCTTCACCCATACTAGGGCCTTTCCGCTTACTCCTGCCTGCCTCTCAAGTTTGTATAGCAGTCTCATGTGCGGTACTGTATCTAAGGCCTTTTGGCAGTCAAGAAATATGCAGTCTGCCCAGCCTTCTCGGTCCTGCCTTATCCTTGTTACTTTATCATAGAATTCTAAAAGGTTTGTTAGGCATGATTTCCCTGTCCAGAACCCATGTTGGTGCTTGTTTACAAACCCAATGCTCTCAAGGTGCTCAGCAAGTCTTAGCCTAATTATTCTTTCAAGTATTTTGCAGGGGATGCTTGTCAGTGATACGGGTCTGTAGTTAAGTGCCTCCTCCCTATCACCTTTCTTGAAAATCGGTACGACATTTGCCTCCTTCCAGCAACTGGGCAATTCTCCCGACATAAGTGACTCATTAAAGACCATTGCCAGAGGCACGCTGAGAGCCTGCGCTGCCTCTTTAAGTATCCACGGTGATACTTTGTCTGGTCCAACAGCTTTATTTGCATCCAGTGTTGTCAACTATTTCATTACCTCCTCTGCTGTCACCTCTATATCTGACAGTCTTTCATCTAGGGTAATCGCTTCTAACAATGGGAGCTGCTCAGGCTCGGTTGTGAACACTCCATGGAAATTTGCATTCAGTACCTCGCAGATTTCCTTGTCGCTTTCTGTATATGCCCCTTCTGTTTTCCTCAGTCTTGTCACTTGGTCATTTACCGACATCTTCCTTCTTATATGGCTATGTAGTAATTTAGGTTGCTTTTTCGCTTTGACTGCAATATCATTCTCATAATTTCTTTCCGACACTCGTTTTATGTGTGTGTGTGTGTGTGTGTGTGTGTGTGTGTGTGTGTGTGTGTGTGTGTGTGTGTGTGTGTGTGTGTGAGTGTGATCCATATTTTATCACATTAAACACTCAAACTGCCTCTGACAGTAACTGTTCTTCCGGGTCGCGGTTTTTCTGACCAGCGTTCGACTCCCAGAACGACGAAAGCCAAGCCTAGAAGGCTGTCTTATCCCGCAGGCCAAAAAGCTTAAGAAATCACTTGTTATCCTCAGCATACCTACCAAGAATACGTGCAATAGGTTCTCGTTAAAGAGATTCTCGGGAAGGCGGACAGTGCTCCTTGGACAGCTTAGACAGCTTGGACAGGTTTCGATGGCGCTTGAAACGTTCACCTGTGGCTCGTCTGGTTAGCTGAGAAAGCTATACCTCCTTGATCCTTTGGTAGTAAGCTATGGTAAATAAGATTGTCTTGAAGATCCCAGAAACTGTATACGAGAAGTCCCAGGGCACTACCTCACAGGGTAGTGCCCTGTGAACTAGTAGGTAGTGCCCTAACTCGCAGGAAACTATCTCTCAGGGCACTACCTCTCAGCACACTACCTCACAGAGCACTACTTCTCTGGGCACTACCTCTCAGGGCACTACCTCACAGGGCACTACCTCTCAGGGCAGTGCCTCTCAGGGTACTACCTCACAGGACAGTGCCTCTCAGGGCACTACCTCACAGGGCAGTGCCTCTCACGGCACTACCTCTCAGGGCACTACCTCACAGGACACTACCTCTCAGGGCAGTGCCTCACAGGGCACTACCTCTCAGGGCACTACCTCTCAGGGCTGTGCCTCTCAGGGCAGTGCCTCTCAGGGCACTACCTCTCAGGGCACTACCTCTCAGGCACTACCTCACAGGGCACTACCTCTCAGGGCATTGCATCTCAGGCACTACCTCTCAGCTAGGGCACTACCTCACAGGGCACTACCTCTCAGGGCACTATCTCTCAGGGCACTACCTGTTAGGGCACTACCTCACAGCGCACTACCTCTCAGGGCACTACCTCTCAGGGCACTACCTCCTAGGGTACTGCCTCTCAGGGCACTGCCTCTCAGGGCACTGCCTCCCAGATCACTAACTCTCAGGGCACTACCTCTCTGGGCACTACCTCTCAGGGCACATCCTCACAGGGCACTGCCTCCCAGATCACTAACTCTCAGGGCACTACCTCCCAGGGCACTGCCTCTCAGAGCACTGCCTCTCAGGGCTCAACCTCTCATGGCACTACCCCCCAGGGTAATACCTCCCAGGGCACTGCCTCTCAGGGCATTACCTCTCTGGGCACTACCTCACAGGGCACTGCCTCTCAGAGCACTGCCTCTCAGGGCTCAACCTCTCAGGGCACTACCTCTCAGAGCACTACCTCTCAGGGCACTACCTCTCAGGGCACTACCTCTCAGGGCACTTTCTCACCGGGTACTACCTCTCAGGATAATACCTCTCATGGCACTTCCTCACAGGGCACTACCTCTCAGGGCACTACCTCTCAGGGCACTTCCTCACAGGGCACTACCTCTCAGGGCACTGCCTCTCAAGGCACTACCTCTCAGGGTACTTTCTCTCAGGGCACTACCTCACAGGGCAATACCTCATAGGGCATTACCTCTCATGGCATTACCTCAAAGGGCACTACCTTTCAGGGCACTACCTCCCAGATCACTACCTCCCAGATCACTACCTCTCAGGGCTCTACCTCTCAGGGCACTACCTCATAGGGAAGTACCTCTCAGGGCATTACCTCAAAGGGCACTACCTTTCAGGGCACTACCTTTCAGGGCACTACCTCACAGGGCACTACCTCTCAGGGCACTACCTCTCAGGGCACTACCTCTCAGGGCACTATCTCACAGGGCACTACCTCTCAGGGCACTACCTCTCAGGGCACTACCTCTCAGGGCACTACCTTTCTGGGCACTACCTCTCAGGGCACTACCTCTCAGGGCACTACCTTTCAGGGCACTACCTCTCTGGGCACTACCTCTCAGAGCACTACCTCCCAGATCACTACCTCCCAGATCACTACCTCTCAGGGCTCTACCTCTCAGGGCACTACCTCGCAGGGCACTACCTCATAGATCACTAACTCTCAGGGGTACATTACATTAGACCAATAAGATCAAACATTAACTACAAAATTTAACCCTGCTTTGTTGTTGTTGTTTAAGATTTGCTACCTGGAACAAAACGTTCCAAGTAGCACGGGCTATGGTGAGCCCGTAATAATAGTAACCCTGCTGTTCGCTAATTTCTCTCTCAGGGATGTACTAAATAAGCTACCCCATGTGCTCACCAGTTAGACGTGTCGCCCAGTCATCTTGCAGAACATTTTGTGGTCAACTGGACGATCTGATAAATAATATAGTACATATGTGTGCTATTGAAGGCCTAAGGGTATTTTAGTTACCCCCCCCCACCCAGTTGCATCCTCATTTCTTGCTAGAGTGCACCGTTGGTCAGTAATGTTTCTCATCTCATGCTAGAGGACACTGTTGGTCAGTAATGTTTCTCATCTCTTGCTAGAGTACACCGTTGGTCAGTGATGTTCTTCATCTCATGCTAGAGTGCACCGTTGGTCAGTAATGTTCCTCATCTCTGCTCTGATGATCAATCATTGTTGTTCCCTGTCCACAATTATACTGAGAGACAAGCAAAATGTTAATGAAATATGTTGAATTATTTTACATAATTGTATTGTGCAAAGTTCAGCGGTTTAGTGATTCACTAAAAGATGTATGTAAATAAATGACTAAAACGACTCAAAGATAGCGCATTAGTCTGAGTTGTTGTTTCAAAAACTGTGCAAGAAACAAAAAACACATTTTGAACAACAAACAGGAACGTTTTCTTTCACATGATGCGGCTGTTCACCTAGCAGAATATACAAGGATTCGTAGAGGCGCTTTGATATAGCTAAACACGTTCTCACTACGACAATTGGGCACAATATGGAATTGTTAATTAAAACAGCACACTTTTATGTTAATGGAAAAATACATATATTTATTTATGTTTTTTTTATGTTCAAAATATTATGCAATGAGAACATTTTTTTAATTTTTGCATTACATCGATAAAATGTGGCAGAAATCTGGCCTAGTTGATCACCTAGAGACCAGTGGTGTTATTAGTCACCTACAGACCAGTGGTGTTATTAGTCACCTACAGACCAGTGGTGTTATTAGTCACCTACAGACCAGTGGTGTTGTCAATCACCTACAGACCAGTGGTGTTGTCAATCACCTACAGACCAGTGGTGTTGTCAATCACCTACAGACCAGTGGTGTTGTCAATCACCTACAGACCAGTGGTGTTGTCAGTCACCTACAGACCAGTGGTGTTGTCAGTCACCTACAGACCAGTGGTGTTGTCAGTCACCTACAGACCAGTGGTGTTGTCAGTCACCTACAGACCAGTGGTGTTGTTAGTCACCTACAGACCAGTGGTGTTGTCAATCACCTACAGACCAGTGGTGTTGTCAATCACCTGCAGACCAGTGGTGTTGTTAGTCACCTACAGACCAGTGGTGTTGTCAGTCACCTACAGACCAGTGGTGTTGTCAATCACCTACAGACCAGTGGTGTTGTCAATCACCTACAGACCAGTGGTGTTGTCAATCACCTACAGACCAGTGGTGTTGTCAATCACCTGCAGACCAGTGGTGTTGTTAGTCACCTACAGACCAGTAGTGTTGTCAATCACCTACAGACCAGTGGTGTTGCCAATCACCTACAGACCAGTGGTGTTGTCAGTCACCTACAGACCAGTGGTGTTGTCAGTCACCTACAGACCAGTGGTGTTGTCAGTCACCTACAGACCAGTGGTGTTGTCAGTCACCTACAGACCAGTGGTGTTGCCAATCACCTACAGACCAGTGGTGTTGCCAATCACCTACAGACCAGTGGTGTTGTCAGTCACCTACAGACCAGTGGTGTTGCCAATCACCTACAGACCAGTGGTGTTGCCAATCACCTACAGACCAGTGGTGTTGCCAATCACCTACAGACCAGTGGTGTTGCCAATCACCTACAGACCAGTGGTGTTGTCAGTCACCTACAGACCAGTGGTGTTGTCAGTCACCTACAGACTATAGCCACCAGAATAAGAGTTCCTTGTTATTTTGTATTGATTGTATTGTCCTTAATGTTATTGATGCGCTGGTTAATGTTTCTGTTCATAGACTCAGTGTTAGGTTACATTGTTCCTGAAGTTAATGGTAAATGGTCGTTTGGAGTAATATTTTTATGTTTTGAAAATATATGTAATTTGCTTCCTGGAAACCATAGACATATTCACATTTTTGTTTTAATGTTCTTGGTAGAATGTTGTGAATTTACTTTAAAAAATTATCTTTTAAACTTATTCACAGATAGTTTTTGAATTCTGATTAGGTAGGTTTGAATATCTTTAATTGTTTATCGTAATTGGAGAGAGAGAGAGAGAGAGAGAGAGAGAGAGAGAGAGAGAGAGAGAGAGAGAGAGAGAGAGAGAGAGAGAGAGAGAGAGAGAGAGAGAGAGAGAGAGAGAGAGAGAGAGAGAGAGAGAGAGAGAGAGAGAGAGAGAGAGAGAGAGAGAGAGAGAGAGAGAGAGAGAGAGAGAGAGAGAGAGAGAGAGAGAGAGAGAGAGAGAGAGAGAGAGAGAGAGAACTGTAAGGAGAAAGCACCAAGCTGTTACGACTATGGAAGGGGTCTGGATAAGGATTTAGGATGGGACGGTAGGAAGGAAAGGTGCCCAACCAATTGGACGGTCGGGGATTGAACGCCGTATTCATCATGAACAATGTCTTATCACTGGCTCTTTTCCTCACTCTTCCCAGCTATTTGCCAAATCTTAACAATATTTTAGGTATTTTCCATACAAAAACTGTGTTCTTTCATTCAAAAATCTCACCGAAGGTACTTTGACTCGTGTTAATTAGTTTCGCTTGTTTTTATTTTATTTTCATCGAAGCATAACATTTTATTTAAAATTTCATTAAATGCATTTTTGTGAATGCTAATTAATCACGTAGAGTTTAAAATATGAGAGATCTGATATTAGACTTAATATATAATTTCACTCGTTCTACTTGCCCTAGCTGGTGGCCAAGTGTATTATTTCCTCTGCTGCAGCTCGAGGTCATTTTTACCCGCGGTTTTGTGGAAGATAAATATATGAGTATTTATATATCATACAAATTTTGTTGGAAATTTTGTTGAAGATAAATAGGATCTTCTAAATCTCATGAAAACACTTTTCTGAATTCTGATTAAGCATCTAGGTTAAGAAAATGTGAAATCTCTGTAATTAGGCATTTCATCCTATCCCTTCTGTTGTTCTTGCCTTAGTTCTTGTTGTATTTGTTCAGTGTTGTATTTGTTCAGGGCTTGTTCAGTGTTGTATTCGTACTGATGCGCTTCGATCACAACTACTGCTATCTTCCCATTTTTAAGCCTATATTTTCAGAGTTTTCATCTAAATTTTAATTTCCTCATATATCTCACCAGAGGAATGCATGTTGATGCGGTATGGTAAAGACCAAATATCTGTTATTAGGATTGATTACTCTCCTTCTTGTCTTAACCAATAAAGAGGAATAGTTTTGTCTATGTCTACGACATTGACAGAGAAATGTGTTATGTTTATACATTATATAGTTACACATTATACCATTACACTAACGTATTAAAGAGCTAATATTATAAATATCTCAACAAATATATGTAATTTTGCTATTAATAACTAATTAATATTTTTTTCGGTATTGTAAAAGTACGTTTTCTTATTTTAATATAAATTTAGACCTTTTCCTGAAATACAAGAATATATGTGAAGAGTAATTGTGGTTTCAAAGTTGCTTTTATTAATACTATCTACTAATATGCTAATAATTGAACAATTAAATGAATTAAGAACTCTTCTCAAGGAACATAAACATTTTATCTCTAAATTGTCATCAACACTTCCGTGGAAATGAACAGTCCATTCATGTGGGCTCTAGGAGACTCGAATAGCGGACCCAACGCGTGTGAGGCCGAGCCCAGTCGATAGAGCGTCGGCCTAATACACGTGGGATCCGCTGTTCGAGTCTCCAAGAGACCCAAACCTAGTAGATGTCCCGTGGGTGTCCTAGTAGATGGTTGGGTTTGCAACTGTAGTTTTAGCAAGATTCAGCAGCTTCAATTATAACCAGAATAGACAGAGAAATCGCATTACCGTGATATATCAATGAGAACAACCACAGGAGCCGTGATGCGGATTCGAACCTATGCGCTGGGTGTTCCCATATCGTTCAGAGCGTGCATCTGGGAACACCCTGCGCATAGGTTGGAGCCCTCTTCACGGCTCATACGGATTTGCTCATTGAGGCATCACGATTGTGTGATAACTCTCTGTGTATTATTATTATTATTATTATTAAAATTATTACACAGAGAAATCATATTAACGCGATTATAATAAAAATTAATATTATTATATAATATTAATATTATTATTGCTATTATTTTATTATTATTATTATTATTATTATTATTATTATTATTTTTATTATTATTATTATTATTATTATTATTATTATTATTATCATTATTATTATTATTATTTTCCTCATTATTTTTATTATTATCCTATTTGAAGGAGAACTTCACAGGTTGTGGTAAACAAGATATGGAGCAGGAAGTTGTGTATGGAATGTGGGTGGTGACGTTGGTGGAGTGGGTGGGCGTGAAGGTGGGCCTCTTGCATGTTGCTATGCTACTCAGCACCTCTTAGAACAAGGTGCTCCTTGTGTGATCGGCCGAGATGCAACGAGCACCTCCATCCAGAGGCAGATCAGCGTCTACCCTCGCTCTTCACACACCATAACTCTTACGGGGTCCAGTAGATAGTATTATATTTTACAATAAATTTAGAAAAGCCACAGGTGTTGTGTACTCCATTCCATCCCGCTACCAGGAAAGCTACAACCACAACCGAACAACCCATTTAATATTGTTTGGCAGCTTAGTGGGATTCACCCGACGTACTCCAGCTCCCGGCCCAGCTATCTGGTACAAAAACAGCAGCTGCAGTACAGCAGCCAGGCAACAGAACAACTCGCCGTGTGTGACCTCACTAGTGACGTCAGTGACAGACATTGTCGTGAGTGACATCTTTACATCAGTGTCAATACAGTGTGTACTGCATATACCAACCTCCCACCTCACTCTCCTCAACCTCGACTCACCGTGCCTCATCGCCTCCCGCCCGGCCTGACGCAGTGTCTTCACGCCTCCAGACGCCGTCCCCTGCCGCCTCCTGACTCCGTCTATTGATGCCTCCCGACGTCGCCCGACGCCGGACCTGCGACGACCCGATTGTCCCTACGTCGTTTAATAGATTGTAGCAACAGCGGTCTTCAGCTCTAGTTAAGTACCCTTTGTTATTTGTCTAGTAGAATAAACTGTAGACTGTTATGGGCACAATATGAACTTTGTGAGTTATGGACAATCGATACTCACTAAGGCCTCGCTCGCACAGCTGCCCCTACGGTCTCCGGTCTCGCTCACTTTCTGAGAATAATTTAGAGCTGTTAGCCAGTGAACTATCTGAAAATACACGATCGCCCTCATCTCACGGTAGCTTAGATTCTATTTCCTCTTCAATCAGCAGCGACTCAGTACCAAACATGGCTCACCCCTCAAATACAGCGGGTCCTAACTCAAGCACCGTAATGGTTCTTACCCAGTCCGTTGACATACACCCATTTAGTGGACGGGATCCAGCCCTTCTGCTGCAGGGCTGTCCTCCAGCTGTCAGGTGGCGCCTGGCAGCTGGGTGGACAGCGCTCCGGATTCGTAGTCCTGAGGTTCCTGGTTCGATCCCCGGTGGAGGCAGAGACAAATGGGCAAAATGTTTCTTTCACCCAGATGCCCTTGTTACCTAGCAATAAATAGATACCTGGGAGTTAGGCAGCTGCTACGGGCTGTTTCCCGGGGTGTATGACAAAAAGGAGGCCTGGTCGAAGACCGGGCCACGGAGACGCTACGCCCCGAAATTATCTCAAGATAAACTCAAGATAAGATAAACTCCTGAAATCTTGGTTCTCTGATGTAGTGAGCAAGAGTACGGGGCAAGGGTACTGCTGTCACAGATGCAGACTTGATCAGTATGGCGACGTCTACCCTGGACTCTAAAACTGGAGATGCATATCTAATGGCAGATTCATACGACTTAAAGAATATTGTGAACTGGGACGACTTAAAAAAATTCTTTCATAAGAGATATTCATCAACCGTCGATCATGACCCCTTTGGCATTGCTTCCCAAATAGCTAATGCAGTAATGCCGTGATGAGACACGCAATGCTTTTGGCAGAGGCCTAGATAAGCTACATAGCTCACTGAAATCAGTTTTGACGGGTTTTAGATGGGAAACGCAGGGAAGTTTCACCATAGGCAATGTGTGTAGACTACTGACGTTTGGTGCCATGCAGCGTCATGCACCCGAGACCATACTGAAGGACATAGAAGCTAAGGACTTTGGTCCAAACAACAATAATTGGGAATTAATAGATGAAATGATAGTTTCCAATGAGAGGCTAAAGAACCGGGACTCTGCATAGCAGAGTCCCGGTTCTGCCGTTTCAGTGCAAACAATCCCCCATAAGCCTGTGAACGTTGCCACTCGTTCTCTCCCTAGTAACGTTCAGACTCATGCTAGGTCTCCTCCACCCTCATATGGCCCCAGGTCATACACCAGGACTAACTCTCCTCAGTATCCTCCACGCCCATAAACGCCAGAATGCTTTAACTGTGGCCAACCAGGCCACTGTAAGGCAGAATGCACCACAACCAACACTCGTTACCAACCGGATGCCAGAGATAACAATGCAGGCCATACTAACTATCACAATCGTCCTTATCGCACTTCTCACCGCAGACCTGGACATGACACGCCAGATTGCCGAGTTGTCCGTGCACCATTCTGTACTTACCACCAGCTGCCTGGCCATAACATTGCTGTCTGTCGAGCTCACCGCGGTACTAACCAAGCTAACCGCTATAGCCCTGCTCCTCCTCACCAAGCTAACCGCTATAGCCCTGCTCCTCCTCACCAAGCTAACCGCTATAGCCCTGCTCCTCCTCACCAAGCTAACCGCTATAGACCTGCTTCTCCTCCCTATAACCAATTGCATGCAGCAACCCCTAACCAGCGCAGACCTAGCCCTACACATGCTCCTGTAACCCGACCTACTGACCGTGTTAGGTTCGTGACAGTCAATAACAACACAGACTCTGTGACCCGCAGATGACAAACGGCACTACTTCTTTCATGAATAACACAGACCAGACATACGGACACCCATACCAGACCTATGGCTCACAAATGGGGGAAGGCACAGCAGCCTTCGTAAACAGCATGAAGTAGGGAAGTGAGACGACCTCCCTGCATACTCAGTGCCTACCCATAACAGGTTTAATATATTGGCAGAGGAGGATAGCCTACATTACCTACACGCTGACAGTACACACAATCATGTGAACCAGACAACACGTCGATCACACCAGTCTTGTAATAACATGTCTAACAAAGACACAGAAGGACCTCTGATATCAGCCACCATGGAAGGTCGACAAGTTAAAATTTTCCTTGACACAGGAGCTAGAGTCAATATCATCAAACAAGTTGCCTTACATGATATACATGACAGACTTGTCGAACACCTGCCATCTGTCTCAAACCTAAGTGGAGTTTCTGGAGGAATGACTGCAGTGTTGGGTGAAGCTGACATAGAGTTAATAGTTGATGACAGATCGCTCGCCATGACGTCTTTACTAGTTGATAATATTCGGTTCCCAGGAGACATCTTACTAGAACTGAACACTATGAGAGACTACAGAATTACTATCGATGCGTACCATTGGGAAACGACAATTGGTGATACAGTAGCATCTCTTTGTGGTGTGTTCGCCATGGGACACCAGTTCACTAACCATAGGGACTATATCAGTTACATAAAAGTCTGTAGTGACCAGGATACACTTTACCAGTCACACCCAAACAAAGCCGTCACTCAATCACTTACTGACACCAGTCTATCACGCAACCACAGTCTCACAGGTCGGTGAGGTCAATGAATCTTTGCAAGGGGGCCCTTGTTCCTTGTAAAGTAATTGTTCATTACTTTACCTGCCTAGAGTTTAACATCAATAAAGTCAGAGGCATCTTACACCAAGACACAGTCTTACATTCTCACGCGCTGACAAAGGTTATTGTCAAAATTTCTAGTGTTCCTGACCTAGATAATGTAATAGCAGATAGTGACACATGTCAAATAAAAGATACCTGCCAATGTCACCAATGCCAACATTCACCTCACATCAGGCACACATGTTGTAAACTTCACCCATTATTCGTCACCGGTGCGAGTAGTGGATGAGGCTTCAATTGAACAAACGGTACATGCACTCTCTCATACGACAAATCGAAATACGTTGGTGGTCTCACCTGAGCATCTTAGTCCCACTGACTACCCAGACGCCCAAGCTCAGTTGCTGACCTTCCTCAACAAACATCGTCCTTGTTGCACTGACTGGAGAACAACTTGGACTGACACACCTCATTACTCACAAAATTCCTGTTGATCCAGGTACTCGACCAATTTATGTATACAGATTGCCTCATTTTCAACGAGCTGTTGCAGACTGACTTATTGACGAGATGTTCACGGAGGTGTTATTGAAGAAAGTACCTCTCCATGGAATTCTCCATTGATCTTAGTATCTAAGAAAGATGGTTCTTGGCATCCCGTCGTTGATTTCAGAAAACTTAACCAAGTGACGATACCTGACAGATTTCCACTTCCCGTGCTCACTGACGTATTGCAGAACAAATGTTAGAATAAGATTTTTTTTCTACACTTGATCTATTGCAAGGATTTTGGCAAATACCACTTGATCAAGAAAGCAGAGAACTGGCAGCGTTTTCAGTCCCTAATGGCCATTGCCAGTACACCCGCTTGCCTTTTGGCTTACGCAGCAGCCCTGTTACCTTCTCCAGACTTGTGACAAACTTGTTCTGACTAATGATAGGCAATACCCTCATGGTTTACCTCGATGACCTCATAATCATGTCCAAGGATGTACCAACCCATCTTCAAAGTTTAGAATGTGTTCTACAGAAACTATCTGATGCTAATCTGAAAATCTTACTTAGCAAATGTGCCTTCGCGAGAAAAAGAGATAAAGTTTCTAGGCCATAATGTCACCCCACAAGACATCACCACTCTTGACTCAAAGATAGACGCTGTGAAGAACTATCCTGCCCCTCATAATGTTGAAGGTGTGCAAAAGTTCATAGGCCTAGCAGGATTTTTCCGCCATTTCATCGCTGGCTCCTCAGTGATTGCGTCTCCTCTCACTCACCTCCTTAAGAAAGACGTCCCATTCGTTTGGACAGCTGATCAGGAGAAAACATTTAAAACTCTTAAAGAGGCTTTGATATCTGCTTCCCATTCTCAAGTTCCCAGACTTCTCCAAATCGTTTGTCTTGGTCACCGACGCCAGTAATATTGGGTTAGGAGCCATACTATCACAAACTAGCGACAGAAAAGAACATGCCATTGCATATGCAAGCCGAGTCCTCTCCAATCCAGAAAAGAATTACTCGACAACAGAACGTGAAGCTTTAGCTGTAGTGTGGGCTCTCAAACATGTCAGAGACATCATCTACAACTACCCTGTCCATGTACTGACAGACCACCAAGCCATTATTCCCTTGTTCAAAGAAAAGAATCCAATAGGCAAGTTTGCCCATTGGTCGCTCACAATATTAGAGTTCCTACCCACGTTTGGATACTTACCTGGCAGACATAATGTAGTTACCGGTGCTCTCTCCCGCTGCGTTGCTCGTATTCAAGCTGAATACCTTCAATAGACTTGCAGGATGTAGAAATAGCACAACAACAAGACCCATTGTGGGCACCGACCATAAGCTTTCTAATGAACCCAAACGAGAGTTCAGTCAAGCCTCCCGTGCAACTCTAGGAACTAGTACTCTTAAATCACGTGCTCCACCGCAAGGTTATTCTTGGTTCTCTCGCCAGAATGATACATCAACTTGTTATTCCTGTGTCGATATTACCTACCGTGTTGAAACATGAGGCCCGACACAGTGCGCGTCCTGGCAAGGACCGCACCATAAAGCAGGCTCGCCTCACGTACTACTGGTAAAATAACAAAACAGATTGAACATCATGTGGATCAATGTCTAACCTGCCTGGCTCACAGAGGCTATGTTGCTGTCCCAAACCTGATTCTGACTTACTCCACGACTAATGCACCTTGGGACCGTGTTTCTTTGGACATGCTAACGAACTTTGCTGACACTTCCAAAGGTAATAAACATCTCCTAGTTATGGTAGATAAATTTCTAGATACTGTGAAATGGTTTCAATTCTAAACAAGACTGCAGAAACAATAACTAGTGCATTTCATGATAACATAATTTGCAGGTATGGTCCACGTAAGATTATACTTTCTGACAACGGCGCGGAATTCAATAATTCTGTTCTGGAACAACTGGCTAAAATATACAACATCAAAAAGTGCAATATAATGCCTTATCCTCTGGCTAGCAATGGCATTGCTGAAAGAACATATAAGAAAGTACTTGACGCAATCAGAGTAACAGTCAATCGGGACAGTCACAAATGGGATGAACTTATGCCAATCGTCCAAAGCTCGATAAACTCAACTCTTCCATTGGAGACACACCTCACTTTGTGCTTTTTGGGACAGACATGGGATTCCCTAATGCTCTCATATTCTCGCCTCCTGTGCCACTCTATAACCATGATGATTATGTTAAAGTAATACAACGAGACACTCAATTGGTGTTCCAGAGAGTTAAGGAACATCTATCTAAAGATACTGACGATTTCACTCTGTTACAAAACGCTCATGCTAAACCTACAAAAATAGGACCTGGATCTTTAGTAATGATCCTCGACCAGCGAAGAGATGGTCCCATGTACAAGCTGACTGAGAAGTTTCTTGGGCCTTACAGAGTTCATGAGTACATTACAGGAAACAAGTACAAACTGGAAAACCTAGCTACAGGCGAACATGTAAATGAACATCTCAAACACATAAAATTAGCCCGACTGACTGCTGACGATGACAACCTTTAAGTAACACCGTAGTGACTGATCCTACCACTGTGACACCCACTCCGGTCGCAGACACGAACAATGGTACTGCATCACCTGGTACTCACACTTACAACCTTCGGTTCAGAGCAGTTATTTCGACTGAACACCACCAACAGTCTGATGATACACGCTCGTGTGACTGTGGTGTTCCAGTCTCTAAAGGACAATGATGCGTTACATCAGCTCCCGCTTCCTGACTGTCAGTATGTAGCAGAGGATGACTATGTTCGAGACGAACTAGCACCTAACGTTCATTGTTTTTATGTCTAGCTGTAAGGGTAATGCTTATAATATTACAGACTAAGTTAGAAGCTTATGCCTACTAACTTCTATCCATTTCAACTAGCACTAGTTCATATTTTTACGAGAGAACTCGTCCTCTTTGAGTACCCAACCATTGTATGTGTTAAACATTTTTTGTACTATTCCCACAGCATATACATTGAGATTTCCTGAGAAGGTTCAACCAATTAACACCTTTTTCAGTGGATTTTATACATCTGTTCACTTTCCTTTCCTTCATATGTATGTATGTAATATAATACCTTCAAAAGTTCACATACGTTCATAGTTTCCATCTTATCACATCTCTTACAATCACAGTTTAAGTCCTCGTGTTTCTGCCTCGTCCCTTCACTCCATATATTAGTAGAATGCCACTTATACTATGTTCTATATTGTGCCTGTGTTAGTGTCTACCGTTTATAATCTGCTTAACAGATAACACAGATAACAGATAACAGCTGAGCATCATGAGCTCTGTGCACAACTTCTGGTTCACTGCCTCTATATCCTACGACTACTCTGCCTCTCCCTGCACATGGACCTCTTGCCTCCAGTATCTGCAAACGTTTAACTAGTTAGTCATGATGCTCCATGGATAACTTAGTATTAGACTTGCATTTATACCATGAAGACTATATTCATGCATGTCCGAGACGGTGTTGGACGTTTCAAAGTTGTTTATGGCCACTATACATAAAACTAAATATAAATGTTAGTTAGGTACACAAGTTGGTACACAACCAAGACTTTCGTCAAGCAGATTGTCGAGGACGCCGATGACAGCGTGCTGAGCAATGTTGGACGCCCAGGAAGCCCAGAATTGGTGGCGCCATCTTGCACGTTGCTATGCCTAGTCAGCACCTCTTAGAACAAGATGCTCCTTGTGTGATCGGCCGAGATGCAACGAGCTCCTCCCTCCAGAGGCAGATCAGCGTCAACCCTCGCTCTTCACACACTCACCATAACTCTTAAGGCGCCCAGTAGATAGTATTATATTTTACAATAAATGAAGAAAAATCGCAGGTGTTTTGTACTCAATTATCCCACTACCAAGAAAGCTACAACCACAACCGAAAAACCCAATTAATAGGCCTCCTTCCTGTGGGTGGGCGTGGTGGGCCTCCTTCCTGTGGGTGGGCGTGGTGGGCCTCCTTCCTGTGGGTGGGCGTGGTGGGCCTCCTTCCTGTGGGTGGGCGGGGTGGGCCTCCTTCCTGTGGGTGGGCGGGGTGGGCCTCCTTCCTGTGGGTGGGCGTGGTGGGCCTCCTTCCTGTGGGTGGGCGGGGTGGGCCTCCTTCCTTTGGGTGGGCGGGGTGGGCCTCCTGCCTCCTGCCTGTGGGTGGGCGGGGTGGGCCTACTGCCTGTGGGTGGGCGGGGTGGGCCTCCTGCCCGTGGGTGGGCCTCGTTCCTGTGGGTGGGCGGGGTGGGCCTCCTGCCTGTGGGTGGGCGGGGTGGGCCTCCTTCCTGTGGGTGGGCGGGGTGGGCCTCCTTCCTGTGGGTGGGCGGGGTGGGCCTCCTTCCTGTGGGTGGGCGGGGTGGGCCTCCTTCCTGTGGGTGGGCGGGGTGGGCCTCCTTCCTGTGGGTGGGCGGGGTGGGCCTCCTTCCTGTGGGTGGGCGGGGTGGGCCTCCTGCCTGTGGGTGGGCGGGGTGGGCCTCCTGCCTGTGGGTGGGCGGGGTGGGCCTCCTGCCCGTGGGTGGGCCTCCTGCCTGTGGGTGGGCGGGGTGGGCGTCTGCCCAAGACTCTCCTGGCACCAACTATATGACGCTCTTTCTGCTCGCGTCGCTGTGCATCACCGGAAGACGAACGGACCTGTATTGGTGGAGGTCTGTGAGTGTGTAGGTGGAGGTCTGTGAGTGTGTAGGTGGAGGTCTGTGAGTGTGTAGGTGGAGGTCTGTGAGTGTGTAGGTGGAGGTCTGTGAGTGTGTAGGTGGAGGTCTGTGAGTGTGTAGGTGGAGGTCTGTGAGTGTGTAGGTGGAGGTCTGTGAGTGTGTAGGTGAAAGACCTCTTGAGTGTGTCGCTGTGAGAATTAAAAGTGAGTAATAGCCTAGTGTCGAGTTTCATATTGATGTGTACAACACTTAATTGCTATTCTCTTTATTGAAAAGCACTATTGCAAAATTATTTATTCCATTACACGAAATGGAACATTTTATTTCCAATAATAAATGAATATTTTAACATAGAAAATTGTTAATATTATTATTACAAATTTCATAAACCAAATAATAAATTTCTGAAAAACTAGAAATTTATGCTAAAAAAAATGAGTATATGTATATAAGAAAAAAATACGTTGCCTAATTATATATTTTTATTCCTTAATATTTGCATAAGCTTATATGTAACTTTTCTTCAAATCCATTGAGAATATTTACTAAAGAGGCTTTTGCGGAATAAGTAATATACATTTTTCCAAACGAATCTTGTTCGTTTATCGAAATTTATTTAAATAAATTTGATAAAATTATATGTATTAAAAATGAATACTTTCCTCGATTTTTACTCTTGACCGGATATTGCTGTAATGAATCTTGGCCGGATAGTATCGTGGTGACTCTTGGCCGGATACTATCGTAGGGACACTTGGCCGGATACTATCCTGGTGAATCTTGGCCGGATACTGTCGTGGTGACTCTTGGCCGGATACTATGGTGGTGACTCTTGGCCGGATACTATGGTGGTGACTCTTGGCCGGATACTATCGTGATGACTCTTGGCAGGATACTATCGTGGTGACTCTTGGCCGGATACTGTCGTGGTGACTCTTGGCCGGATACTATGGTGGTGACTCTTGGCCGGATACTGTCGTGGTGACTCTTGCCGGATACTCTCGTGGTGACTCTTGGCCGGATTATATCGCGATGAAAGAAGAAATGACCGGATTCCTTTCATAAATATATTAATGGGCGTTCATGACTTTGGAGCCAGAGGCGCTTCTGTTGCAAGATATAACTTGCCATGATCTGAGGCTGGTCAGTAACTTGCCATGATATGAGGCTGGTCAGTAAATTGCCATGATCTGAGGCTGGTCAGTAACTTGCCATGATCTGAGGCTGGTCAGTAACTTGCCATGATCTGAGGCTGGTCAGTAACTTGCCATGATCTGAGGCTGGTTAGTAACTTGCCATGATCTGAGGCTGGTCAGTAACTTGCCATGATCTGAGGCTGGTTAGTAACTTGCCATGATCTGAGGCTGGTCAGTAACTTGCCATGATCTGAGGCTGGTCAGTAACTTGCCATGATCTGAAGATGGTCAGTAAATTGCCATGATCTGAGGCTGGTCAGTAACTTGCCATGATCTGAGGCTGGTCAGTAACTTGCCATGATCTGAAGATGGTCAGTAAATTGCCATGATCTGAGGCTGGTCAGTAACTTGCCATGATCTGAAGCTGGTCAGTAAATTGCCATGATCTGAGGCTGGTCAGTAACTTGCCATGATCTGAGGCTGGTTAGTAACTTGCCATGATCTGAGGCTGGTCAGTAATTTGCTATGATCTGAGGCTGGTCAGTAACTTGCCATGATCTAAGGCTGGTCAGTAACTTGCCATGATCTGAGGCTGGTCAGTATAAAAACTTGCCATGATCTGAGGCTGGTCAGTATAACTTGCCATGATCAGAGGCTGGTCAGTAAATTGCCATGATCAGAGGCTGGTCAGTATAACTTGCCATGATCTGAGGCTGGTCAGTAACCTGCCATGATCTGAGGCTGGTCAGGAGCCACCAGCCTCAGATCAGTAGTGTCCTTCCACAGATCCAGACTAAAAGCCTTTTCGGATCAGTATTTGCTTCATCAAAAATGTAAAGTGATCTGATGCCTGTTTACAAATGTAAACGATTGAAGTATTTGATGATTGTACATTTGCAAAGATTCAGTAGATAACGTATAGGATGTTATTGCTTTAATTATTTCTGAAGCTGCACTAACGAACCTGTTGACAGACAACAGATCTAGTTGAAATTGAAATTGAAATAAGTTTATTAATGTAAAATACACACAAAGGGATGAGGTAGCTCAAGAAGAGATCTAGTCTCCCTACGTTTTTTTTAATAATGATTCTAATCAAGAGTTTGACTGCACAAATTGGTTAACGATAGATATATATTGCACTAAATTGTGTTTAAATACAAAAACAATATTTAAACAGCGATGGTCTAATTGGGGGCAATTTCGATTTATATATATATACAGTATATCGTTAAAAGGTCTGGCTGTTATAATTCCGCAGACGTAGTATCCTGGTTGCTGGTAATTGGTGCCCTTTGATTGCCAAAAATATATTTGCATTACTTTGGTCGGTTGGTTTGGGGGGCTGATGGTGAGTGAGGCGTACTGAGCAGGTTTACTGCCTCAAACCCATGATTAATCATGCGTGAGTCGCTGGGATGAGTAATAAAGTACAAGCTTGAATATATTCTTTATTATACCTACATTATTATTCAAGATTATTCACGTAAACGTTTGCTAAGTTTTCTTCCTAATAATTTGTACATCTGTTTTGAGAGTTAATTTATTTTTATTTTTTACTGCCAAAGAACTGCCTTATTACGCCATGGAATTTTATTACTATTATTATCCATTATTTTAGACTTGTAAACAGTATACACGTAAACAGATTTGTAAACTTTAATCTTATTCTCCCTAACTCTTCGTGTTTCCAGAGAATGTAAGTTAAGATTTTTAACTTCTCGTAATAAAGAATGATCCTAGTGACTTGGGTTACCTTTGTAATTATTTTCTGCACACACTCGAGGGAAAGTAATCAGTGTGTATACCCAGGGAAACTTGGTTAAGTTCTCTGTGTATATATCAATATATATATATATATATATATATATATAAATATATATATATATATATATATATATATATATATATATATATATATATATATATGCAAACAAGCCTGAATGGTCCCCAGGACTATATACAACTGAAAACTCACACCCCAGAAGTGACTCGAACCCATACTGCCAGGAGCAACGCAACTGGTATGTACAGGGACGCCTTAATCCGCTTGACCATCACGACCGGACATAAGGAAGTGATAGCCGAAGCTATTTGAACCACTTCCCCGCCGGCACTCGGATGGTAATCTTGGGCATAGCATTTTATCAAATCACCTCATTCTTTGGGGCACACGTGAGGAACACAAATGCAAACAAGCCTGAATGGTCCCCAGGACTATATACAACTGAAAACTCACACCCCAGAAGTGACTCGAACCCATACTGCCAGGAGCAATGCAACTGGTATGTACAGGGACGCCTTAATCCGCTTGACCATCACGACCGGACATAAGGAAGTGATAGCCGAAGCTATTTGAACCACTTCCCCGCCGGCACTCGGATGGTAATCTTGGGCATAGCATTTTATCAAATCACCTCATTCTTTGGGGCACACGTGAAGAACACAAATGCAAACAAGCCTGAATGGTCCCCAGGACTATATACAACTGAAAACTCACACCCCAGAAGTGACTCGAACCCATACTGCCAGGAGCAACGCAACTGGTATGTACAGGGACGCCTTAATCCGCTTGACCATCACGACCGGACATAAGGAAGTGAGTTTTCAGTTGTATATAGTCCTGGAGACCATTCAGGCTTGTTTGCATTTGTGTTCCTCACGTGTGCCCCAAAGAATGAGGTGATTTGATAAAATGCTATGCCAAAGATTACCATCCGAGTGCCGGCGGGGAAGTGGTTCAAATAGCTTCGGCTATCACTTCCTTATGTCCGGTCGTGATGGTCAAGCGGATTAAGGCGTCCCTGTACATACCAGTTGCGTTGCTCCTGGCAGTATGGGTTCGAGTCACTTCTGGGGTGTGAGTTTTCAGTTATATATATATATATATATATATATATATATATATATATATATATATATATATATATATATATATATATATATATATATATATATATATATAGAGTTTTCAGTTGCATATTGTCCTGGGGACCATTCAGGCTTGTTCGCATATATATATATATATATATATATATATATATATATATATATATATATATATATATATATATATATATATATATATATATATATATATATATATATATATATATATATATATATATATATATATATATATATATATATATATATATATATATATATATATATATATATATTTATATATAAAGAATATTTCAGTATTCAAATTTGGTTATTCTGCATATAGAGAACTGATTTCTTCTGCACATGATACTAGTTATTAGTTCATCTGGTTTTCATATGTTTTTGTTAATTTAAAAGACGTTCAATTTATATAATTTTCTAAGTTTAGAAAAAAATAGATAGATACAAATAAAATGTAATATTTATATTAACATTGATACTGAATTAGACAAAAATTACTAAATATTGATTGAAAAATAAATGACTTAGCAAGTGTATTTAAAAAAAATAAACACAAAAGGTCATTCTGATGAATATAAATCAAAATAATTATGTTGTTATGCCTCTAAATATCAGCTTGACTTACTTACTGAAGTTATATTTTTCAACTTTGACATAAACAATGGGCAGAGTTTCTTTCACCCTATGCCCCTGTTACCTAGCAGTAAATAGGTACCTGGGTGTTAGTCAGCTGTCACGGGCTGCTTCCTGGGGGTGGAGGCCTGGTCGAGGACCGGGCCGCGGGGACACTGAAAGCCCCGAAATCATCTCAAGATAACCTCAAGATAAATGCTCTGCCATCTAACACTTGAGCATGTAGTTACGCTAACGCTGTTTGTGATCGCGCACTTAACAGCAAAAAGTTAGTTGTTAGTACATTCTGATTCCAAAACCACTGTGGTCTCCTACAGTAGAGCATCTCACCACTGTGGTCTCCTACAGTAGTGCATCACCACTGTGGTCTCCTACAGTAGTGCATCACCACTGTGGTCTCCTACAGTAGAGCATCTCACCACTGTGGTCTCCTACAGTAGTGCATCACACACTGTGGTCTCCTACAGTAGTGCATCACCACTGTGGTCTCCTACAGTAGAGCATCTCACCACTGTGGTCTCCTACAGTAGAGCATCTCACCACTGTGGTCTCCTACAGTAGTGCATCACACACTGTGGTCTCCTACAGTAGTGCATCACACACTGTGGTCTCCTACAGTAGTGCATCACCACTGTGGTCTCCTACAGTAGAGCATCACACACTGTGGTCTCCTACAGTAGTGCATCACACACTGTGGTCTCCTACAGTAGTGCATCACCACTGTGGTCTCCTACAGTAGAGCATCACACACTGTGGTCTCCTACAGTAGTGCATCTCACACTGTGGTCTCCTACAGTAGAGCATCACCCACTGTGGTCTCCTACAGTAGAGCATCACCGACTGTGGTCTCCTACAGTAGAGCATCTCACACTGTGGTCTCCTACAGTAGTGCATCAGACCACTGTGGTCTCCTACAGTAGAGCATCTCACCACTGTGGTCTCCTACAGTAGTGCATCACACCACTGTGGTCTCCTACAGTAGTGCATCACACACTGTGGTCTCCTACAGTAGTGCATCTCACACTGTGGTCTCCTACAGTAGAGCATCTCACCACTGTGGTCTCCTACAGTAGTGCATCAGACCACTGTGGTCTCCTACAGTAGTGCATCACACACTGTGGTCTCCTACAGTAGTGCATCACACACTGTGGTCTCCTACAGTAGTGCATCTCACACTGTGGTCTCCTACAGTAGTGCATCACACACTGTGGTCTCCTACAGTAGTGCATCTCACACTGTGGTCTCCTACAGTAGAGCATCACCCACTGTGGTCTCCTACAGTAGAGCATCTCAGACTGTGGTCTCCTACAGTAGTGCATCACCACTGTGGTCTCCTACAGTAGAGCATCTCACCACTGTGGTCTCCTACAGTAGTGCATCAGACCACTGTGGTCTCCTACAGTAGTGCATCACCACTGTGGTCTCCTACAGTAGAGCATCTCACCAATGTGGTCTCCTATAGTAGTGCATCACCACAGTGGTCTCCTACAGTAGAACATCTCACCAGTGTGGTCTCCTTCAGTAGAGCATCTCACACTGTGGTCTCCTACAGTAGTGCATCAGACCACTGTGGTCTCCTACAGTAGAGCATCTCACCACTGTGGTCTCCTATAGTAGTGCATCTCACCACTGTGGTCTCCTACAGTAGTGCATCACATCACTGTGGTCTCCTACAGTAGAGCATCTCACCACTGTGGTCTCCTACAGTAGTGCATCACCACTGTGGTCTCCTACAGTAGAGCATCTCACACTGTGGTCTCCTACAGTAGTGCATCTCACACTGTGGTCTCCTACAGTAGTGCATCAGACCACTGTGGTCTCCTACAGTAGAGCATCACCCACTGTGGTCTCCTACAGTAGAGCATCAGACCACTGTGCTCTCCTACAGTAGTGCATCAGACCACTGTGGTCTCCTACAGTAGAGCATCTCACCACTGTGGTCTCCTACAGTAGTGCATCACCACTGTGGTCTCCTACAGTAGAGCATCTCACCACTGTGGTCTCCTAGAGTACAGCATCACACACTGTGGTCTCCCACTGTAGGGCCTCACACACTGTGGTCTCCTACAGTAGAGCATCACACACTGTGGTTTCCTACAGTAGAGCATCACACACTGTGGTCTCCTAGAGTACAGCATCACACACTGTGGTCTCCCACTGTAGGGCCTCACACACTGTGGTCTCCTACAGTAGAGCATCACACACTGTGGTCTCCAACAGTAGTGCATCCCACACTGTGGTCTCCTACAGTAGTGCATCCCACACTGTGGTCTCCTACAGTAGTGCATCCCACACTGTGGTCTCCTACAGTAGTGCATCCCACACTGTGGTCTCCTACAGTAGTGCATCCCACACTGTGGTCACCTACAGTAGAGTATGCTATGATCCCAGGTAGCCGAAAAACGAGTCTCCCCTTTGAGAATTATTCTGTCAAGCCTGACCTGACTTGAAGGTCTTGGAAATATAGAGGTGATAACACAGTTTTAAAATAGTTGGTTGGATTTAATAAACAATATGAGATTATGGGCAGTGAACAAGAAAATAGATAAATGACTGGTTAGGAGATGTGGATAATTTGCTGGAGGCGTGAGGCTTGCTTCTGGAGGGCTTTGACCTCACTTGAGTGCCTGACATCGCAAGGGGAAGCCGTGCTCTGTTTGAGCTCCCGTCAGAAAGGAACCCTTAGTGATATATCTCCAAGAGAGGAGAAGTGTGCAGACGCTCCAGCTGTGGAACTGAGCTGGGAACGTTGTGGTCTCAAGTCCTGGACTGCGAGGAGTGTTTATTAAGCCGCCCAGAGACATTATTGTGGGCTGTGGGAGTGCCCTGCAGACTCCGTCAGAGGGAGGAGCGCCCTTGACTAGACAATCTGTGGTAAGCACGATTTAAGCCAGTCTATAGCGATTACTTGTAGTTGGTCGTGTGCCCAGCCACAGTAGCAATGTTTATTGATAAGTTAGACATGTTTTGATAAGGCAGGGGGCCTAAAATAAGAGAGTGGAGAGGGAGGAACGTCCTGGAGGACGGAGCGACGTCCATCTCCTCTGAGCGCTGGCAGGTGACTGAGGGACCCCAGCTCCTGTCGGTGGAGGACCCTCTCAGAGTGAGTGAGGACCGCCTGGCAAGGCGGAGCATGGACCAGCCCAAACGGGGGAGTCCACTCTCACAGTATGTAGAGAGCTGATAGATGTTGGAGGCAAACATACTGTGTGGTTAATTTTGTTTATGTGTTTAAGGGGAAACATTTTTATTGGAGTGTCAATGGGTTGCAGGTTTGTCTTTGGGGAAGAAGTTGCTGAGAACTTCGAAGCCAGCACAGAGGGAGTAGTTGATGAGACTCCAAGGTAGTGGTGGAGAGGACCTCGAGCTGTGAGGAGAAGCAGTGAAGAGGAGTGTCACGTGCTTCTGTAGACGTGGTGAAGCACCATAGTTGTTCGAGGAAACGTCATGGTGTAGCAGCCAGGAGAGCTGTGGAGGACCCTAGCAGAAGTAGTGAAGCACCATAGTTGCTCGAGGAAACTTCATGGTGTAGCAGCCAGGAGAGCTGTAGAGGACCCTAGCAGAAGTGGTGAAGCACCGTAGTTGCTCGAGGAAACTTCATGGTGTAGCAGCCAGGAGAGCTGTAGAGGACCCTAGCAGAAGTGGTGAAGCACCGTAGTTGCTCGAGGAAACTTCATGGTGTAGCAGCCAGGAGAGCTGTAGAGGACCCTAGCAGAAGTGGTGAAGCACCGTAGTTGCTCAAGGAAGACTTCATGTGCAGCAGCCTGGAGGAGCTGCGGAGGATCCTGGTAGATAAACCAGGAAGAACCTGAAGATATCAGGGTAGTGAACTTCCAGATGTGGACGGGAAGTTCTGGTTGATTACTTGTAGGGAGTTGGTAGTGTGTTTGGTTGTCATTAGCGTGCAAGACGCAGTGAGAGGTGAGCGATTGTTTGCCAGTCTTGTGCCGAGGAGTGTCTATACTGAAGTATAGAGTTACAGTCCTAGGCTGATATATATATGTTATTGCCCTCATACTCTGATTTTCCTTGTACAAGTTTATAGATATATATTCTCTTGCTGATAGTGCAACAATGTATTGTAAGACTTGGCATACTTGAGGAGGTTGGTAATATTAGGTGGTGAATCAGGAGATAGGATACCACTTGATAAGCAGATGATAGAGTTCTGATGGTGTTGGAGTGTAACCTGACTGAAATAGAATAGTGTAGGATTTATTATTATTATATATGTGTATGTATTGTGTATGTGCTTTGTCCAGTAAATGTATTCAAATTTGCTGGTGTTTGCTCTTGTCCTAGTGAGGCTTCCCAGGAAGTAGTAAAGAAGGAGATAGAGAAAGAACCAAGAACCACTGCTGTGGACAGGGTAGGACGGAAAGCTAACAAGTCAAAGGGGATTGAGGAAATCATATCATATAAGGAGAGAGTGGGGAGTCACAGCGGCTCGAGTGGGTGTGTGCACGTGACGAGGCTGAGTATTGAAGCCGCATCCACTAAACGTGTGACGTTGAGCCCCTCTCCATGAGCCAGGAGCGCCCAGGGTGATCTCTTGGTGAAGTATAAGCACTCTACCGAGTTGTGGGTTGGGTTGTCCGTAAAGAAGGATCAACAACACGACAACACCACCAACCCACACTATAATAAGTATCACACACTGTGGTCTCCTACTGTAGAGCATCACACCAGTGTGGTCTCCAACAGTAGAGCATCACACACTGTGGTCTCCTACAGTAGAGCATCACACACTGTGGTCTCCTACAGTAGTGCATCACACACTGTGGTCTCCTACAGTAGAGCATCACACACTGTGGTCTCCTACAGTAGAGCATCACACACTGTGGTCTCCTACAGTAGAGCATCACACACTGTGGTCTCCTACAGTAGAGCATCACACACTGTGGTCTCCTACAGTAGAGCATCACAACACTGTGGTCTCCTACAGTAGAGCATCACACACTGTGGTCTCCTACAATAGAGCATCACAACACTGAGGTCTCCTACAGTAGAGCATCACACACTGTGGTCTCCTACTATAGAGCATCACAACACTGTGGTCTCCTACAGTAGAGCATCACAACACTGTGGTCTCCTACAGTAGAGCATCACAACACTGTGGTCTCCTACAGTAGAGCATCACACACTGTGGTCTCCTACAATAGAGCATCACAACACTGTGGTCTCCTACAGTAGAGCATCACACACTGTGGTCTCCTACAATAGAGCATCACAACACTGTGGTCTCCTACAGTAGAGCATCACACACTGTGGTCTCCTACAATAGAGCATCACACACTGTGGTCTCCTACAATAGAGCATCACACACTGTGGTCTCCTACAGTAGAGCATCACAACACTGTGGTCTCCTACAGTAGAGCATCACAACACTGTGGTCTCCTACAATAGAGCATCACAACACTGTGGTCTCCTACAATAGAGCATCACACACTGTGGTCTCCTACAATAGAGCATCACACACTGTGGTCTCCTACAATAGAGCATCACACACTGTGGTCTCCTACAGTAGAGCATCACAACACTGTGGTCTCCTACAGTAGAGCATCACAACACTGTGGTCTCCTACAATAGAGCATCACAACACTGTGGTCTCCTACAATAGAGCATCACACACTGTGGTCTCCTACAATAGAGCATCACACACTGTGGTCTCCTACAATAGAGCATCACACACTGTGGTCTCCTACAGTAGAGCATCACAACACTGTGGTCTCCTACAGTAGAGCATCACACACTGTGGTCTCCTACAATAGAGCATCACAACACTGTGGTCTCCTACAATAGAGCATCACACACTGTGGTCTCCTACAGTAGAGCATCACAACACTGTGGTCTCCTACAGTAGAGCATCACAACACTGTGGTCTCCTACAGTAGAGCATCACACACTGTGGTCTCCTACAATAGAGCATCACAACACTGTGGTCGTTAGGTTTATCTCTTATCTCTCAAATGTCAACATCAACGCATCATACTTCATCTAAGCTTACCACAGTGTTATGACCCCACAGTCATAACCAGGACCTTTGGCGGGACCGAAGAGACGAAACTCAACCCCCGCAAGCACAACTAAGTGAGTACATACGTCATGTAAATATTGGTGCTAGTGTATGTAGAGGTCATAAGCTCATTCACTTATTTTCCGTTAGCTTACTCATGTAGAAATATTATTGTACAGAATAACAGACGTTTAGGTTCATTCACACATTTATTTAAGGTATGTATACACGGTGAGTAAGCCATAACAACTGGTGACCCCGTAACTACTGGAACTCCTCCTTTATCCCCCACCCCCCTCCTAAACCTAGGAGAACGTCTCCAGAAAGTGTACCAACTGTATATATAAATGACATAATATGTGTGAGTACGTATTGACGTATATGCTAAAGTACCTTACGGTTTTTATAGTAATTATATTTTATTATGTATATCTGTATGGACTTGTTGCAACTATGCCCACTTTGTTGTTCTGTTATTCATGGGACGCGAGGGTGGAGTGACTTGCATTGCAACCCATTCTCGCACTTTCGTATAGTCAATATTGACTTATTAAATACGTGCATATGTGACATACTAATTTATTGTTAATATTTTGGTTTACCTTGAAAAGCTTCATAGAAAACACCGACCTAACCTAACCTTCTTAGTATGTTAAGATAAGCATTTTATTGCTTCGTAATTACAATTATTACTTAACCTATTATAGGTATAGGTTAAGTAATAATTGTAATTACGAAGCAATAAGATGCTTATCTTAACATACTAAGAAGGTTAGGTAAGGTCGGTGTTTTCTATGAAGCTTTTCAAGGTAAACTAAAATATTCACAATAAATTAGTATGTCACATATGCACTTATTTAATAAGTCAATGTTGACTGTAAGAAAGTGCGAGAACGGGTTGTGTCATGTTGGTAACACAGTCATTTTCGGCCGTCCCGGCCGCTGGCAAGTCACTACTCTCCTGATTTCTCAGAGAAGCAGACGCCATACGTCCAGTCCTCTGGTTGTATATTATACTAGGAGTACCCGGCCAAGCGTTGCTGAGGCTATGCTGAGCCACAGCAACCTCCCCTGTCCCCCAGGCCTCTCCACCTTTCCCCCCCTCACCCGTCTCCTCAGCCTCTCTACCATTCCCCACTTCACAATCCCCTCTTCCTTCCCACCATGCCCCACTCCCCTGTCCCTTTGTCCTCCCCACCATTCTCCATTCCTCCATCCCCTCGTCCCCACCATCCCAAACTCCCCCGTCCCATCGTCCTCCCCACCATCTCTCACTTCATCCCCTCGGCTTCCCCACCATTCCCCACTCCCTCGTCCACTGCCTTCCCAAATGGTCAGATGTTCCCATCAGAAAATTGGGAACATCAAGTGATTTGATGTTCCCATCACTGAAATATATGAAAACAGTTAAAAATGAAATGAAAATATGAAAAAATAAAAAAATAAACTATACTCACGAAATGAACGGTATGGTAAACAACACAGCTCAATTCCAACGTAATTCACACAAAATAATTAAATCAAAATGAAAATAAATCAAAATCTATGAAAATTAAATTTATCAATGCAGTCAGAAACATTGAAATGGAATTTTAACATATATAGTATAGCATGTGTGTGTTGCTCTTACATGCAACAGATGGCACTGTATTTCAAGTAAAGCATAGTTTTACCTGTCACAGGTGTGGCATCTATACATATACTTACAAAATGAATGGTATGGTAAACAACACAGCTCAATTCCTACACAATGTTACAAAAAATAATTCAATAAAAAATAAAATAAATCGAAATCTATGAAAATAAAATTTATCAATGCAATCGGAAACATTGAAATGGAATTCGTGACATATTTAGTATAGCGTGCATGTTGGTATTATGGGCAACAGATGGCGCTGTTTTTGAAAACTGAATGGTTTTACCTGTCACAGGGGTGGCATCTATATAGTAGGTATATAAAAAGGCGCGCCTATGCGAATGCAACGTTGTGTCAAAATTTCAAAGCAATCGTTAAAGAGGTTTCGAAGATTTCCCTCATATGAAAAGCACAGTTTTTTTTCAGAAAAAGCATGTTCTTTTTACCATCACAGACGTGACATATGATATAATGTATATATAAAAACATGCTCAAATGCGAATGGAAAGTTGTGTGAAAATTTCAAGGCAATTGGTAAATAACTTTCGGAGATTAGCGGTTATGCACAAACAAACTATTCCATTTTTATTTATATAGACTAGCAGTACCTGGCCACACGTTGCTGTGGCTCAGCAACGCATGTGTGTTGCTGAGACACAGCAACCTTCCCCTTGTCTCCCAGAACTCACCACCATTCCTCCCCTCACCCGTCTCCACGGCCTCCCAAACACTCCCCACTCCACGGTCCCCACTTCCTTCCCACCATGCCCCACTCCACTGTCTCTTTGTCCTCCCCACCATTCTCTATTCCCCCATCCTCTTGTCCCTATCATCCCAAACTCCCCCGTCCCTTCGTCCTTCCCCACCATTATCCCCTCCCTTGTCCCCTCGTCCTCCCCACCATCCCTCATTTCCGTCCCCTCGTCATCCCCACCATTCCCCACTTCCTCGTCCGCTGCCTTCCCGTATGGTCTGATGTTCACATCAGAAAATTGGGAGCATCAAGTGACCTGATGTTCCCATCACTGAAATAAAAGAAAAACAGTTAAAAAATTAAATGAAAATATGAAAAAAAATAAACTATATTCATAAAATGAAGGGTATGGTAAACAACACAGCTCAATTCCAACGCAATTCATACAAAATAATTAAATCAAAATGAAAATATTTCAAAATCTATGGAAATTATATTTATCAATGCAATCAGAAACATTGAAATGGAATTGTAACATATTTAGTATAGCATGTGTGTTGCTCTTACATGCAACAGATGGCGCTGTTTTTCAAGAAAAGCATAGTTTTACCTGTCACAGTTGTGGCATCTATACTTATACTGACGAAATGAACGGTATGGTAAACAACACTGCTCAATTCCAACACAGTCACACAAAATAATTCATTAAAAAATCAAATAAATCGAAATCTATGAAAGCAAAATTTATCAATGCAATCGGAAACATTGAAATGGAATTCGTGACATATTTAGTACAGCGAGCATGTTGCTATTATGTGAAACAGATGGCGCTGTATTTAAGAACACGCATGTGTTTACCTGTCATGGGGGTGGCATCTATATAGTAGGTATATAAAAAGACGCGCCTTTTCGAATGCAACGTTGTGTCAAAATTTCAAAGAAATCGGTAAAGAGGTTTCGAAGATTTCTCTCACATGAAAAACTCAGTTTTTCAGAAAAAAAACATTTTTTTTTTTACCGTCACAGACGTGACATCTATTTAGTATGTATATAAAAACCTGCTCGGATGCGAATGGAATGTGTGAAAATTTCAAAGCAATCGGTGAAGAACTTTCGGAGATTAGTGATTATGCAAAAAACGAACATTTCCATTGTTATTTATATAGATTGTGCATTTATTTCTTAATGCTGAGTTTCCGCGAAATAATGCTAGGGAAATGGATCAGGCTAACCGAGTTATCAGTAGGTCAAATGGTAGGTGGTCGTGGGTACTTAAGGAGTATAGAGTATTGTTGTAGTGTTAAAGAATGTGACGGAATGTGATTCCTTTGCCCACCTGTAGGTGTCACCCTTCCCAACTGCTATGTAGGATAGTGCACCACTGCGCCGGGTTGTAGCCTGGTGTCAGCTATACCTAGGTATTAGCCGTTACTGATATGATAGCTGATTAATTATTCTGCTAATTAATTATTAATTTGTTACCGTCTTGCTAACAGATGTGAAGGTTAACTGATTTGATAGTTGACCGAGTTCGCCATTAAATAGATAGCTGATTTGCTAGTTGAGTTGAAAGTTGAGAGATAACCGATTTATGTGACTAGTTGAGCTGTTTGTTGAAATTCTCTTCTTTCTGATGGAAGTATCACCTTTAGTGTGCATCAGTTATGTATATATGTTAGTTTTACGGTGACCTAATTATATGCCCCAGTATAAACTGGCGTTGTTGTAACCAGCCTTTTTTATTAAGTCCTCTAGACTCTTGATTGAAATTGGCCAGGCTTTGGTTGGCCAGCGATGCTGGGTTCATGAGGTCATGACACACATCAACGCAAGTGCAAAGAGGTTCGATTCGGGATTCCATGGGACAAGAAAATACAATTTATATTTTAACTACACAAAATGGTGTTGGAGATTAAAGAACTAATATGTTCTAGATCTAATAGAGTATTAGGACAATATGGTTGTCATGTTGGGGTCTCTTTCGGTAATACTTCATACTAATTAGCTAAACCAAGAATATATGTATATATATATATATATATATATATATATATATATATATATATATATATATATATATATATATATATATATATATATATATATATATATGTATATATATATATATATATATGTCGTACCTAGTAGCCAGAACTCACTTCTCAGCCTACTATGCAAGGCCAGATTTGCCTAATAAGCCCAGTTTTCATGAATTAATGTTTTTTCGACTACCTAACCTACCTAACCTAACCTAACCTAACGTTTTCGGCTACCTAACCTAACCTAACCTATAAAGATAGGTTAGGTTAGGTTAGGTAGGGTTGGTTAGGTTCGGTCATATATCTACGTTAATTTTAACTCCAATAAAAAAAATTGACCTCAAACATAATGAAATGGGTAGCTTTATCATTTCATAAGAAAAAATTAGAGAAAATATATTAATTCAGGAAAACTTGGCTTATTAGGCAAATTGGGCCTTGCATAGTAGGCTGAGAAGTGCGTTCTGGCTACTAGGTACGACATATATTTTGGTAGCAGTCTTTCCTGTAGACATATATTATTAAATATGACCGAAAAAGTAAGATTAATAATTCTAACACGAATTTTCTCGATCTTTCTTACGTTTCTTTTCACTGTTGATGGTAATTCAAAAATCAATTCTCCAAAATTAATTTGTATTTCTAGTCTGACGCGACACTTGAGCGCGTTTCGTAAAACTTATTACATTTTCAAAGACTTTAGTTTACACACACACACACAACTTTAACTGAATAGAGCTTAAACATCTTCGAGTTTTTTATACCTGCATTTGGGTGAGGTGACATGTTACAATAGTTTTGGATGAGGTGAAAATAAACTTTTTACACAAGACAGATCACAAAACAATGGGTATTAAAGGTAGGTAACTGCAGAAGGCCTATTTTTATTGGCCCATATTTCTTGATACTTCTATATTGGAGCGGAGTCTTGAAGTGGGTAGAATATAGTTGTGCATTAATTGGCTGTTGATTGCTGGTGTTGACTTCTTGATGTGTAGTGCCTCACAGACGTCAAGCCGCCTGCTATCGCTGTATCTATCGATGATTTCTGTGTTGTTTGCTAAGATTTCTCTGGTGATGGTTTGGTTGTGGAAAGAGACTATATGTTCCTTAATGGAGCCCTGTTGCTTATGCATCGTTAAACGCCTGGAAAGAGATGTTGTTGTCTTGCCTATATACTGAGTTTTTTGAGGCTTACAGTCCCCAAGAGGGCATTTGAAGGCATAGACGACGTTGGTCTCTTTTAAAGCGTTCTGCTTTGTGTCTGGAGAGTTTCTCATGAGTAGGCTGGCCATTTTTTTGGTTTTATAGTAAATTGTCAGTTGTATCTTCTGATTTTGTCTGTAGGGATAACGTTTCTACTAACAATATCTTTCAGGACCCTTTCCTCCATTTTATGGGCTGTGGAAAAGAAGTTCCTGTAAAATAGTCTAATAGGGGGTATAGGTGTTGTGTTAGTTGTCTCTTCAGAGGTTGCATGGCGTTTCACTTTCCTTCTTATGATGTCTTCCACGAAACCATTGGAGAAGCCGTTGTTGACTAGGACCTGCCTTACCCTACAGAGTTCTTCGTCGACTTGCTTCCATTCTGAGCTGTGGCTGAGAGCACGGTCGACATAAGTGTTAACAACACTCCTCTTGTACCTGTCTGGGCAGTCACTGTTGGCATTCAGGCACATTCCTATGTTTGTTTCCATAGTGTAGACTGCAGTGTGGAAAACTCTGCTCCTTTCCATGACTGTTACATCTAGAAAGGGCAGCTTCCCATTCAACTCAATATATTGCCATATATATATATATTGCCATATATATATATTCCCTAATTCAGCTAGAATATTTTCTGGTATGTCAAGAGATACCCACACCCACGTACAGACTGGCGAAACGACTCAACGGCTTGCTGACTCCTTATGTCCCTTGCACCTTCAGCCTGAAGTCTCCAAAAGAATTTGTTGACTTACTGCGGGGAACACGGGCCACAGGGATAAGTGCCTCGTTGGACGTAGAATCACTGTTTAGTAACGTAACTGTGGATGAAACAATCGGGATGATAGCCGACAGAGTGTATCGTGATCCGGCCTGTACTCCTCTTAACATACCAGAAAATATTCTAAGGAAACTACTCCAAGCTTGTACTAAAGAGGCACCCTTCTTGAGCCCGGATGGACACATGTATAAGCAAGTAGATGGGGTCGCCATGGGTTCTCCCCTAGGTGTCCTGTTTGCAAACTTCTACATGGGTACCATCGAGAAAAAAGTCTTAGTCGACATGAACTTGAAACCGGCCATATACTGCAGGTATGTTGACGACATTTTTACACAGGTACCTGATGTCAGATGTTAGCATTGCAGGAGCTGAAGGAGGCATTCGAGCAGAATTATGTGTTGCGTTTCACTTACGAGATGGAGAAGGATGGGAAGCTGCCCTTGCTAGATGTAACAGTCATGGAAAGGAGCGAAGTTTTCCACACTGCAGTCTACACTAAGGAAACAAACATAGGAATGTGCCTGAATGCCAACAGTGACTGCCCTGACAGGTACAAGAGGAGTGTTGTTAACGCTTATGTCGACCGTGCTCTCAGCCACAGCTCAGAATGGAAGCAAGTCGACGAAGAACTCTGTAGGGTAAGGCAGGTCCTAGTCAACAACGGCTTCTCCAATGGTTTCGTGGAAGACATCATAAGAAGGAAAGTGAAACGCCATGCAACCTCTGAAGAGACAACTAACACAACACCTATACCCCCTATTAGACTATTTTACAGGAACTTCTTTTCCACAGCCCATAAAATGGAGGAAAGGGTCCTGAAAGATATTGTTAGTAGAAACGTTATCCCTACAGACAAAATCAGAAGATACAACTGACAATTTACTATAAAACCAAAAAAACGGCCAGCCTACTCATGAGAAACTCTCCAGACACAAAACAGAACGCTTTAAAAGAAACCAACGTCGTCTATGCCTTCAAATGCTTTCTTGGGGACTGTAAGCCTCAAAAAACTCAGTATATAGGCAAGACAACAACATCTCTTTCCAGGCGTTTAACGATGCATAAGCAACAGGGCTCCATTAAGGAACATATAGTCTCTTCCCACAACCAAACCATCACCAGAGAAATCTTAGCAAACAACACAGAAATCATCGATAGATACAGCGATAGCAGGCGGCTTGACGTCTGCGAGGCACTACACATCAAGAAGTCAACACCAGCAATCAACAGCCAATTAATGCACAACTATATTCTACCCACTTCAAGACTCCGCTCCAATATAGAAGCATCAAGAAATATGGGCCAATAAAAATAGGCCTTCTGCAGTTACCTACCTTTAATACCCATTGTTTCGTGTTCTGTCTTGTGTAAAAAGTATATTTTCACCTCATCCAAAACTATTGTAACATGTCACCTCACCCAAATGTAGGTATAAAAAACTCGAAGATGTTTAAGCTCCATTCAGTTAAAGTTGTGTGTGTGTGTGTGTAAACTAAAGTCTTTGAAAATGTAATAAGTTTTACGAAACGCGCTCAAGTGTCGCGTCAGACTAGAAATAAAAATGAATTTTGGAGAATTGATTTTTGAATTACCATCAACAGCGAAAAGAAACGTAAGAAAGATCGAGAAAATTCGTGTTAGAATTATTAATCTAACTTTTTCGGTCATATTTATATATATATATATATATATATATATATATATATATATATATATATATATATATATATATATATATATATATATATATATATATATATATATATATATATTAACGGAATACGACTCACCCCTACAGTCAATAACCATGAAAGTGTTAAACCTCTCCCTGCAAGATGACCAGTGGGACCAATCAACGCTCCCAGCTAGACACGGGGAATAGGCGTACACAGTTAGGTACAAGGCGACACAGTTAGCATTGCCGGCATTCTTATCCTCGACCAGTGCTGCATGTGAATTAGTGAATAAAATACTACCAGAAAACCTAAGAGATTCTATTGGGATTCATGATCCCAAATTTGAGGAAGGAGCTGGTCAGTGGGACTCTCTGTCCACTTCACACTCTCGACCAACTTCTCCAAACGACGGCAAACAGGCCAAATGGGATAGCCCCATAGTGGAGAACATCGCCAAAGCATTGCTGGAGGCAGCTTCTGAGAAGGACAGAGCGTGTCTCCTAGCTGTGCAATCCCCCCATGCCGGGGACTTCCTGTTGGCAGTCCCTAACTTCGCCTTGGGCACCCGCCTGGACCATCGGACCCTAAGTATTGGTGTTGCTCTGCGCTTGCCGCCCCTATCTCCACCGAACACCGGTGTATTTGCGGCCATTCACGGGCAGACCAATACGGCAGCCATGGTCTCATCTGTCGTAAGACACAGGGAAAGATTGCCAGACATGAAGCAGTCAATGACATCATCAAGAGAAGTTTGGCTACAGCTGGGTGTCCAGCACAAAGGGAACCCCAGTTGTGCAGACATGACAACAGCCAAAAACGCCCAGATGGAGTCATCCTGCAGCCGTGGAGGGAATTTAAACAGGTCGTATGGGATTACACGTATGCATCTACATTGACTGATAACTATCTACGTTACAGCTCAGTTGAGGGAGGCGGGGCAGCCACCTTCAGGGAGACCCAGAAAACCAACAAGTACAGAGACCTAGAACGTTGTTACAGGTTCGTGCCGATAGGCTCTGAAACTCTGGGCGCCTGGGGTAAATGTTCACTTAAGTTCTTAAAGGAGGTGGGGAGGAACTCATTGGGAAAACTAAAGACTAAAGCCAGTTTCGTGTTCCAGTGCCTCAGTGTCGTAGTTCAGAGGGGAAATGCGTGCTGTATCCTGGATACGCACCCAACCTCCGAGGAGCTGGACGGGGTCTTCGAACGCTGATTGTTATATTGTTATATATATGTGTGTTCTCTGTAACCTGTAGCAATGCAATAAAATAAAACAAAACATACAAAAAATAATAGGGGTGGTAGTAGAAGAAAAGATTGAAGTGTTTAGTGAGGATCCACAAGGTCTTCTCTGAACACTCTTTATTTTCTTCTTCGAGGATGTGGGTCCCTACAATTGCACCAGAGGTGGTACCCTTTTATATTATATATATATATATATATATATATATATATATATATATATATATATATATATATATATATATATATATATATATATATATATATATATATATATATATATATATATATCGTACCTAGTAGCCAGAACGCACTTCTCAGCCTACTATGCAAGACCCGATTTGACTAATAAGCCAAGTTTTCATGAATTAATATATTTTCTCAAATTTTTTTCTTATGAAGTGATAAAGCTACCCATTTCATTATGTATGAGGTCAATTTTTTTTATTGGAATTAAAATTAACGTAGATATATGACCGAACCTAACCAACCCTACCTAACCTAACCTAACCTATCTTTATAGGTTAGGTTAGGTTAGGTAGCCGAAAAAGTTAGGTTAGGTAGGTTACGTAGTCTAAAAACAATTAATTCATGAAAACTTGGCTTATTAGGCAAATCGGGCCTTGCATAGTAGGCTGAGAAGTGCGTTCTGGCTACTAGGTACGACATATATATATATATATATATATATATATATATATATATATATATATATATATATATATATATATATATATATATATATATATATATATATATATATTGGTGTATACTGGCAGCAGGTTTTCTTTCAAACATGTTTCATTGAATATGACCGCATATTCTGTATTTATTATTTTCTGGTTTAGGGCTTCTATCCCTCTAACTATTTTCTTAGCATCAGGGCTTAATTGAAATAGGAGTTCTCCAAAACTCATTTTCGTACTTTTAAGGTGAAGAAAAGAAGTGATTTACTATAGAGTGTATTACACTTATTTGTATAATTTGCACGACGTTTCGAACCTCCATGGTTCATTCTCAAGTGAACAGATCTTTCAATACTAGTTGATTTTATACCCGCATTAGGTCAGGTGATAATACAATGAAGGTGAAAACATGGGGGGATACATAAGGGATAAACATAGGGGCTGCAGAAGGCTTATTGGCCCATACGAGGCATCGCCTATCTAAACACAAAGATTAATCCAGTGTAATTGGCCTGTTATGTTGGACATTGTCTTCTGTGTTGGCAGAAATTGTGGTTTCACAATAGTGTTGTGAAACCAATTACTGCGTAACATGGTGGAAGTGTGGTCCATCGATTGTTTCAAACGTGGATTGGACATTTCACACAGAAATCACAATAGCCTCTGCCAACACAGAAGTAAGAAATTAGTAAGGACAAGACAAGAACATATCGATGCCAACACAGAAGACAATGTCCAACATAACAGGCCAATTACACTGGATTAATCTTTGTGTTTAGATAGGAGATGCCTCGTATGGGCCAATAAGCCTTCTGCAGCCCCTATGTTTATCCCTTATGTATCCCCCCATGTTTTCACCTTCATTGTATTATCACCTGTCCTAATGCGGGTATAAAATCAACTAGTATTGTAAGATCTGTTCACTTGAGAATGAACCATGGAGGTTCGAAACGTCGTGCAAATTATACAAATAAGTGTAATACACTCTATAGTAAATCACTTCTTTTCTTCACCTTAAAAGTACGAAAATGAGTTTTGGAGAACTCCTATTTCAATTAAGCCCTGATGCTAAGAAAATAGTTAGAGGGATAGAAGCCCTAAACCAGAAAATAATAAATACAGAATATGCGGTCATATTCAATGAATATGCCCGCATATTCATTAATATATATATATATATATATATATATATATATATATATATATATATATATATATATATATATATATATATATATATATATATATATATATATATATATATGTCGTACCTAGTAGCCAGAATGCACTTCTTGGCCTACTATGCAAGGCCCGATTTGCCTAATAAGCCAAGTTTTCCTGAATTAATATATTTTCTCTAATTTTTTTCTTATGAAATGATAAAGCTACCCATTTCATTATGTATGAGGTCAATTTTTTTTATTGTAGTTAAAATTAATGTAGATATATGACCGAACCTAACCAACCCTGGGGCTGGGGCCTCGTAGCCTGGTGGATAGCGCGCAGGACTCGTAATTCTGTGGCGCGGGTTCGATTCCCGCACGAGGCAGAAACAAATGGGCAAAGTTTCTTTCACCCTGAATGCCCCTGTTACCTAGCAGTAAATAGGTACCTGGGAGTTAGTCAGCTGTCACGGGCTGCTTCCTGGGGGTGGAGGCCTGGTCTAGGACCGGGCCGCGGGGACACTAAAGCCCCGAAATCATCTCAAGATAACCTCAAGATAACCCTACCTAACCTAACCTAACCTATCTTTATAGGTTAGGTTAGGTTAGGTAGCTGAAAAAGTTAGGTTAGGTTAGGTAGTCGAAAAACAAATAATTCATGAAAATTTGGCTTATTAGGCAAATTGGGCCTTGCATAGTAGGCTGAGAAGTGCGTTCTGGCTACTAGGTACGACATATATATACATATTATGTGTGTGTGTGTATGTATGCATGTATATATATATATCAATAGTTTCGTGAATATTTGAGTTTCCCGACAATAACATTGCCATTAGGAGTCTAGAGATATTAAATATAATCCAAGGAATTAGTTAATATCAAATCAATTAATTAGTTAATTATAAAATTAATCAATTAGTTAATCATAAAATAAATACGTTAATCATAAAAGTAACAAGTTAATCATAAAATGTATTAGTTAGTTTATTATTATTATTGATGCAGAAAATCAGTCAATCCAGACACATTAAGAACCGTGTATTCTCTGTTGTTCCGTACCTGCTCCTAAACCTTTACCAGAGACCGCAGGAGTTAAAAACAATTGTGTTGTTAGTCTGACTGTGGTTCCAAATGATCCTGTCTCGGGTATCTCTCGACAACAACAATAAAATAATGAAATTGAACCTTTCCCATTACGTTATCTTTTTTTGCTGGCCGTCAAGGACATATTAGAAATAATGAGGAATAACACTAGCGCTTCCGGGTTAGGTTAAACGTTGATATTTTTTAAAGAGTGGCACATGCATAAAGTGAGTTGATAGGTAACCCATCTCTCAGAGGAAGGGTTATAAAGGACAGAATGGAATGGAACTATCAGGGGGAAAAGAGCCCAGCCATTACGATTATATAGCAATGGGAAGGGGTCAGGATAAGAATTTGGGATGGGACGGGGGGGGGGGGATGGGATGGAATAGTGCCCAACCACTTGGACGGTTGGAAATTAAACGCCGACCTGCCTGAAGCGATACCGTCGCTCTTCCGTCCAGATCAAGTGGTTGGAATGATACCCATCCACTTGGACGGTCGAGGATTGAACGCCCACTTGCAAGAAACGAGGCCGTGGTTCTAGCGCTTGACGGACATTTGGTTCACCGAGTTATTTCTTTATTAAAATATATTCCCTCGTCACATGCGTCCAATTAGCATTATCTCTGACCAGAACACACAATAGAAGGTGAAGGGACGACGACGTTTCGGTCCATCCTGGACCATTCTCAAGTCGATTGTCTTGAGAATGGTCCAGGACGAACCATTCGTCGTCGTCCCTTCACCTTCTAGTGTGTGGTCTGGGCAAATTACTTTAGCCACGTTATTGTGACTCATCGCCTGCAGCATTATCTCGTTGCTGGTGAAGTGTGAAGAAAATTGCTGACATGAGAGTGTTGGTGATTGTCTTCGTGCTGATAACGAACTTTTATTTTTACTTGCGGATATTTTACCAGCGAATTTCAAGATAATTTTTAGGGTTTTTTCCTTCAGCCCGTCTTATTGGGGACATATCCTCATCAAGCATGACATACATATATTACAACAAATATCATAAATCATTGACATTGCCATTTCACACTCAGTAATTCTGATACCATCTTCGCTATCCTCCATAACAAACAAGCTGACCGAAAGAAAACTAAAGAAATAACAAATTTCCTTATTAGTGATCTTAGTCCAGCTCTCTGAGACTCTGACATCCATTACTGTACCTGATACTATTGATATTAACGCTTCACTGTGTTTTATAGAATAAACTGTTCTGTGTTTTCTCTAATTGTCGCTTTATTTACTTTTTATAAGATTCTTTGTGTATATGAAACTTATTCATCATTAACTACCTTGTGTACATGCACGTTTTATTCTCGTTTTCTTCTTACTTTTCTTAAACGAATCAAATGGAACGGAAACCCATTATGGAGGCACATGTCTGCTCCCTGACTCGTAGGTGCAGAAAGTCATCAAGATGTGTGAGCTGCCCCTTGAGACGCGACCCTCTGGGCTCTACAGGTTGTTGTCCCGCTCCAACATCACGACGGTGAGTGTCCCTGGAGGTTGACCTCGAGGATCACCCACATGCAACACATGAACTAACTTTGAGTGTCACTCTAGACCTCCAGCCGGAAGTTTAATCTTCATCTTGGCATATTCACGTATCTGTGGTCATGTATTGTGCTTGCAGGGTCAAGGATCACTGTGTTCCTTCCGACTGTTGTCCCTGGCTTCGGAAAATTGTTTCGTTGAGTACTTGGGCACTATCTCTCTTAAAATCACACATATCGTAATCATGTCCCTATTCCTCTTCTCCCCCCGTGTACCTCATTCCTCAGCTCAGGCATGACCGAAATTCCATATCTTATACAGTAAAAATGATGCACAAATGTAGACCTTCACCTCCGGATCTAACAATCAGTCCAAGTACATAGGCATGAGGTCGACCAAACTCACGAGGTGTTCGACCTCTCATCTTCAATCAAGTGCGTCTTAAAAATCACATGCCACAAGCCAATGACATCACCTAAACAAAAGACATGCAGAATGAAAACACTTGCATATTAGACAAATTCCAAGATATAAGATGATTACAAATTAATGGAGCCCTTCATATAAAAGTCGAACAACCCACTGAACAATACTCAAATAACTATTTGAGTATTGTTCGGTGAACAATACTCAACCCACGGGAAAGTATATGTTTTTATTAAGGCCTGTCGGCCGTCTATCACTCCATCAAAGGAGGACGTAATGTTGGGGGGTTTGACAGGGCAGGTAAGATCCATCCACCGAACAGTAACTCAAATAACGGAACTATTCACTCTTCCCACCATGAGAGTGAGAACAAGACCGGAACGTCAAGATGCCAACGTTGACGTCACTCCTCAAAACGTCACGCCCACTACGGTCACCTGAGTTCTAATGAACAAATTCTAATTTGAGTTCTAATCTCTTAACTAATTTATGTATGTTTTGGTCATTGACTCATCCTTTGACTCATATCTTACTTTTACTTCTTACTTTAGCCTTCCCCCTCAACTAATTGTATGTACCTGATCCTTTGATTGATATATATATATATATATATATATATATATATATATATATATATATATATATATATATATATGGTATAAATAAACAAGACACCAATACACCTGGCATTACAAAACTCCAGCATATAATTCAAACAAATAGTTTTCCTTTCTATTTGCAATGTCAGCTTCAAGAGCCAGAAATATTCTGAGTTAAATAAAATATTTAGATTTTAGTTCACATTAAATAAAAATGGAGAAATTCAGAGTATTTTAACCAGATATGAAATTCACCTCCAAATCCAGCGCTTCGTGTGTATATAAATATTTCAAATAATATGCGACAGGAAATTTGTTTTTGTTAATAATAGAGAACAGGTATAATGTTTTATGTGTAATGTTTTTTGACGGTCCAGACCTGGCACGCAATATGTATATGATGTAGTTAATGACAATAACAATGTTAAGGTATATAACTTGGACAGATACATTAATGACTCCATCAACATCCAGAAATAGTCTTCCTACAACAAGTAATAATTTCAACTAACTATTTAACAACTGTAACAATAATAAAATAATAAAATAAAATAATAATGCACAGAGAAATCACATTATCGAAATATATCAATAAACAAATCCTCAGGAGCCTTGATGAGGGTTCGAACCTATGTGCTGGATGTTCCCATACGCACTCTCTATCCACTGCACCACAACGACATGCTCAAAATAATTGCAACCTGGGGTACTACTGCACCCCAGTAGTATCCACTACTACGTGAAGTAGTTCTCCAGGTTGCAATTTTTTTTACTATGTCGTGGTGCAGTCGACTAGAGCGCATCTGGGAACTCCCAGCACCTAGGTTCGAACCCACATCACGGATCCTGATAATTATTTCAATAATAATATTCAAAACTTAACAATAACAATAATAATAATAATAATTACATTTATTTATTTATATACAAGAAGGTACATTGGGTTTGTGAGAATACATAGCGTAGTATTTACAATCTTGTAAAGCCACTAGTACGCGCAGCGTTTCGGGCAGGACTACATATGACTAATAACAATAATAATTACTTAATAATATAATATTAACCATAATAATAATATAAACCAAAGGTATTGAAGAGGAAGCTTGGGTATTAAGCCGGCGTGGTTGTTCTCACGTATATTGTCATCATTGAGAAAGGTGAACAATACAGAACAAGCAGTTAGACAAGCGGCTCAGGCACATCAACGATAACGTGAGGGTACTGAAACAGAATGTATCACAAATCCGTCCACGGGCCACTAACTAGGACCACATACCGTCAACGGGCCACTAACAAGGACCACATACCACCCACGAGGTACTAACAAGGACCACATACCGTCCACGAGACACAAAGACCTCATACCGTCCACGAGCTACTAACTAGGACCACATACCGTCCACGAGCTACTAACTAGGACCACATACCGTCCACGAGCTACTAACTAGGACCACATACCGTCCACGAGCTACTAACTAGGACCACATACCGTCCACGAGTCACTAACAAGGACCACATACCACCCACGAGCCACTAACAAGGACCACATACCACCCACGAGCCACTAACTAGGACCACATACCGTCCACGAGCCACTAACAAGGACCACATACCGTCAACGGGCCACTAACTAGGACCACATACCGTCAACGGGCCACTAACAAGGACCACATACCGTCCACGAGCCACTAACTAGGACCACATACCGTCCACGAGCCACTAACTAGGACCACATACCGTCCACTGGCTACTAACTAGGACCACATACCGTCAACGGGCCACTAACAAGGACCACATACCACCCACGAGCCACTAACAAGGACCACATACCGTCCACGAGCCACTTACTAGGACCACATACCACCCACGAGCCACTAACAAGGACCACATACCGTCCACGAGCCACTAACTAGGACCACATACCACCCACGAGCCACTAGCAAGGACCACATACCGTCCACGAGCCACTAACAAGGACCACATACCGTCCACGAGCCACTAACAAGGGCCACATACCGTCCACGAGCCACTAACTAAGACCACATACCGTCCACGAGCCACTAACTAGGACCACATACCGTCCACGAGCCACTAACTAGGACCACATACCGTCCACGAGCCACTAACTAGGACCACATACCGTCCACGAGCCACTAACTAGGACCACATACCGTCCACGAGCCACTAACTAAGACCACATACCGTCCACGAGCTACTAACTAAGACCACATACCGTCCACGAGCCACTAACTAGGACCACATACCGTCCACGAGCCACTAACTAGGACCACATACCGTCCACGAGCCACTAACTAGGACCACATACCGTCCACGAGCCACTAACTAAGACCACATACCGTCCACGAGCTACTAACTAAGACCACATACCGTCCACGAGCCACTAACTAGGACCACATACCGTCCACGAGCCACTAACTAGGACCACATACCGTCCACGAGCCACTAACTAAGACCACATACCGTCCACGAGCTACTAACTAGGACCACATACCGTCCACGAGCCACTAACTAGGACCACATACCGTCCACGAGCCACTAACTAGGACCACATACCGTCCACGAGCCACTAACTAAGACAACATACCGTCCACGAGCTACTAACTAGGACCACATACCGTCCACGAGCTACTAACTAGGACCACATACCGTCCACGAGCCACTAACTAGGACCACATACCGTCCACGAGCCACTAACTAGGACCACATACCGTCCACGAGCTACTAACTAGGACCACATACCGTCCACGAGCTACTAACTAGGACCACATACCACCCACGAGTCACTAACAAGGACCACATACCACCCACGAGCCACTAACAAGGGCCACATACCACCCACGAGCCACTAACAAGGGCCACATACCACCCACGAGCCACTAACAAGGACCACATACCGTCCACGAGCCACTAACAAGGGCCACATACCACCCACGAGCCACTAACAAGGGCCACATACCGTCCACGAGCCACTAACAAGGACCACATACCGTCCACGAGCCACTAACAAGGGCCACATACCACCCACGAGCCACTAACAAGGGCCACATACCACCCACGAGCCACTAACAAGGACCACATACCACCCACGAGCCACTAACAAGGACCACATACCACCCACGAGCCACTAACAAGGGCCACATACCACCCACGAGCCACTAACAAGGACCACATACCGTCCACGAGCCACTAACGAAGACCACATACCGTCCACGAGCTACTAACTAAGACCACATACCGTCCACGAGCCACTAACAAGGACCACATACCGTCCACGAGCCACTAACAAGGGCCACATACCACCCACGAGCCACTAACTAGGACCACATACTGTCCACGAGACACTAACTAAGACCACATACCGTCCACGAGCTACTAACTAGGACCACATACCGTCCTTGAGCCACTAACTAGGACCACATACCGTCCACGAGCCACTAACAAGGACCACATACCACCCACGAGCCACTAACAAGGACCACATACCACCCACGAGCCACTAACAAGGGCCACATACCACCCACGAGCCACTAACAAGAACCACATACCGTCCACGAGCCACTAACAAGGACCACATACCGTCCACGAGCCACTAACAAGGACCACATACCGTCCACGAGCCACTAACAAGGACCACATACCGTCCACGAGCCACTAACAAGGACCACATACCGTCCACGAGCCACTAACAAGGACCACATACCGTCCACGGGCCACTAACTAGGACCACATACCGTCCACGAGCCACTAACAAGGGCCACATACCACCCACGAGCCACTAACAAGGACCACATACCACCCACGAGCCACTAACAAGGGCCACATACCACCCACGAGCCACTAACAAGGACCACATACCGTCCACGAGCCACTAACAAGGACCACATACCGTCCACGAGCCACTAACAAGGGCCACATACCACCCACGAGCCACTAACAAGGACCACATACCGTCCACGAGCCACTAACAAGGACCACATACCGTCCACGAGCCACTAACAAGGACCACATACCGTCCACGAGCCACTAACAAGGACCACATACCGTCCACGAGCCACTAACAAGGACCACATACCGTCCACGAGCCACTAACAAGGACCACATACCGTCCACGAGCTACTAACAAGGACCACATACCACCCACGAGCCACTAACAAGGACCACATACCGTCCACGAGCCACTAACAAGGACTAACAAGTGCCTCAGCCAGCTCGTGTAGAACCAACCGAGGTTCACAAGTGTCAATAGTGGAATGAACGGACGTCAAAGACCTGAAGAAATAACCTCAAGGTAAAGAGATTCTGAGGAGGATCTCAGACAAGGCTCACGAAGCCACGACAATCATCCGTGGAGAGGCTGTCGGGCAGGCTGTCGGGCAGGCTGTCGGGCAGGCTGTCGGGCAGGCTGTCGGGCCAAGCCACTCGCACTCTCTCACACTATCTAGACACCAATGCAGTTATTGTAACCATCAAAGACAGCTTAACAGGGCTTCTTGCACTAAAAAAGAGATAGGAAAACAAGGAAAAACACATTCGAAATGTAAATTTTCATGCAAATTATTACTAATCGTTTAGTGCACACAGGGATACTATCAAGCCACAGCGTAATTTTAGATACGATTCACCAGAAAACACGCTGATGGAGTCACTTGCTGTTACGCTTAAGCAAGTCCACCGATACATTGGAACCAATTCTAAATGCAGGATATTCTGCTCTAATATGAAAATGATGCCAAGGAGTAAAAAAAATAATACCAAAACCTTGTTCTGATGTTTCTGCTAAACACCTGGACAATCGCCAGGACCTCGTTTGACGCTTTGTTCCCAAGCAACGTTCAATGAATCACCGGAAATGTTAAATGACAGAAAATTATTTTTGAGAATCGTGCTTTTTGCTTATATAACACAATGGATGCAATCCTTTTCAAGAAAATTTACCATCGCTGATAATTAATCTTCTTTCGGTTAGAGACAAAGATTTGTGAGAGTTTTCATATCGTCGTCCCAATTAGCAAGGCAGTGCTCCAGCTTCGTATCTGGCTGGCTGTTACGGCCTCACTTAGTAACCGGGTTCTTTACTAAATAAAGTGTGTATGAGAGCCGTAGTGGCTCTTCCTACTCGATCCCACCCCGAGTCATAGGCAAGTTATTAACAACTGGCAGTAATAACCAATCTAAAGGAAAAGAGGTAAACAACACTAAACAGAACCATCACCAAGTGTACTTGTTAACTATATATACACATATGTACAACACATTACACTGCAGGTGTCACGTTCGCCCAGGACACTATAAACTTTCTGCAATCTTCTTCCCCAGCGAGTCCACTTCTATCTTCTATTGTACAACACACAAGGTTTCCTCTCTGAGTCTGTCTCATATGGTCCTCACGCCGGCGAGTTCACCTTTCTCGGTAGATCATAGACCAGTTCTCTACAGTGTGCTGCCCGAAACGCTTTGCGTAATAGTGGCTTTAGGCATTGTATGTACTAGCTCTATCTATAAAGCCAACAAACTTTGTAAAATCTCTTTATGTATGTACCTTTACCTAAATAAATATTATTATTATTATTATTATTATTATATTGTCACGGTGCCACAACAACACTTCTATTCCCCAGCAACACACTGGCAGGGGTCTCCAGCAACACACTGGCAGGGGTCTCCAGCAACACACTGGCAGGGGTCTCCAGCAACACACTGACAGGGGTCTCCAGCAACACGCTGGCAGCGGTCTCCAGCAACACACTGGCAGGGGTCTCCAGCAACACACTGGCAGGGGTCTCCAGCAACACACTGACAGGGGTCTCCAGCAACACACTGGCAGGGGTCTCCAGCAACAAACTGGCAGAGGTCTCCAGAAACCCACTGGCAGAGGTCTCCAGCAACACACTGGTAGAGGTCTCCAGCAACACACTGGCAGGGGTCTCCAGCAACACGCTGGCAGGGGTCTCCAGCAACACACTGGCAGGGGTCTCCAGCAACACACTGGCAGGGGTCTCCAGCAACACACTGCCAGGGGTCTCCAGCAACACCCTGGCAGAGGTCTCCAGCAACACACTGGCAGGGGTCTCCAGCAACACCCTGTCTGAGGTCTCCAGCAACACACTGGCAGGGGTCTCCAGCAACACACTGGCAGAGGTCTCCAGCAACACACTGGCAGGGGTCTCCACCAACACACTGGCAGAGGTCTCCAGCAACACACTGGCAGGGGTCTCCAGCAACACACTGGCGGAGGTCTCCAGCAACACACTGGCAGGGGTTTCCACCAACACACTGGCAGAGGTCTCCAGCAACACACTGGCAGAGGTCTCCAGCAACACACTGGCAGAGGTCTCCAGCAACACACTGGCAGAGGTCTCCAGCAACACACTGGCAGGGATCTCCAGCAACACACTGGCAGGGATCTCCAGCAACACACTGGCAGGGGTCTCCAGCAACACACTGGCAGGGATCTCCAGCAACACACTGGCAGGGATCTCCAGCAACACACTGGCAGGGGCCTCCAGCAACACACTGGCAGGCGTTTACACAGACTTCAGTTTTAACAAGCCTTAACAGACGGACAGTACTTCCATCTCGTAACTCAACTTAGCCATTCCGGGATACGTCGGTCCAATCACTAACACTTCACTAAGAATCAGAGACAAATCACAGTCTGCACCGACTTGGTCACTTGCTCCCACTAGAACACGTCTTGTTTTCAGGACTGTCGTGGGTGAACTGATTCCTGTAGACCAAGATATCACCCTCATCACTTTTGAGGAGTAAAATGTGATTAGTAAGAAGAGATCTATACAGGAGTCACTAAGATCACAGCCTTCCATCGGGGAACATAAAATTGGGTCGGGTGCCCTCAACAGATGGCGTTTACATCGTCACACTGGCAAACAAGATGAACGCCTATTCAATGCTATTAAAAATTAGGTATGAATATTTATTTCATTAACTTTAAGTAATAAACTAGTAGTTAATTATAGGAGTACTGTAGTTATTGCTAATAATAAAATCTTTCCAAGGAAAATATAATAATTCAGCTAAAACAAGTTTACCATTGCTGTATATAGATGTTCATAAGTTTCCCAAGTTTACAAATACGAAAACCTATTTTATAGTGCCACATAACTGATGTATATAGGATAATAATCTGCCTTTTCGGAGAAATCGTTAAATGCCTTAAATAAGATTTGTCGCAGATTTTCTAAAGTCTCAATAAAATTTAAAATTCACATGGTACGAAAGTTGTCTTTGCCTCAAGTATTACTTGAGAACCATCGTAGAGAAGCTTCGTGTTCCTCGCTGGTATTAGGTGTCCCTTTAGGACATAATATATCACTTAATTGTGGGGGATTTCCCTATAGGGGAAGGTGACACTTAAGGGTTATCCCTAAATGCTATATGATGTCCCTTAAGGATCGGGGTGTCTCTCAAGGTTATATGATGTCCCTTAAAAGTGGAGATGTCACTTGAAGGTAAAGGGTGGTCCTAAAGGCTAGGGTTAGCCATAAAGTTAGGGTGTTCACAGAAGCACAGTTATCTCTGAAGGGTATCTGGTAACCTTAAAGATGATTGTGTCCCTTAAGGGTATGACGTCCTTTAAGGGTGTGACGTCCTTTAAGGGTAGAGGTTGTTCTTCCAGGGTTCAGGGTGTCCCTTAAGGATCGGGGTATCTCTCAAGGATATAGGTCTATTAAGAGTGAAAAGGGTAGCAAACAATGTGGAAAACACGCCAAGCCGTTACGACTATACAGAACTTGGATAAGAATTTGGGGTGGAACGGGGGAAAGGAATGGTGTCCAACTATTTGGACGGTCGGGGACTGAACGCCGATCTGCTTGAAGCGAGACCGTCGCTCTACCGTCCATCCCAAGTGGTTGGTCGTTAAGAGTGAGTGACGGTTAAGGGTTGGGGTATCCAGTAATGGTAGGGTGTTCACTAAGTGTAAAGGCGTTTCTGAGAGGTGTTCTGTCCCTTAATGATGAGGATTCATTTAAGGATTTTGTATATCTGGCAGGCGGCTGTTTTCCCTATAATAAGTGGTTGTAAATGCAGGGTATGCTATCCCTTAAGGGTTGGGGTGCCCTTAGTTAGTGTCTACTAAGGGCAAGGGTATCTCTATGGTACAGGATAATATCAGGAGAAAGGGCTGAGCCAGTATGACCATATAGCACTTTCAAGGGACCTGAGAACAAGTGTCAGAAATAAGGAGAAGGAAAGGAATTATGCTCAACCAGTTGGACAGTCGAGCATCGAACTTCGACCTGCAGGAAGCAAGGCCGTCGCAATCCCAGCTAGTCTAAGTACTTGGCCTTCAATAGGCTGCTGGACAGGATCTCTTGTTACACTATAGGAAGATCACCAAACACGCCTAAAATGCACTCAGAATCTGTAAAAGAGAAAAATAAAAATAGTGTACCATTTTTATTTTACCTCACGGCCGGAGAGTGGAATTAAATGCATGAATTCTGGCTTTTAATCGTCGGGTTTTATCGGCGCCCCAAAGCGTTTTGTCAATAATTTGGCTTTGATGTGGGGGAGAGGTAGGCAGGTGGAAAGGGGAGAATAATCACCCCTTACGTGAAAAATAATACCAAAGCTTGGGTGATAATTCAAGAGTCATGCATATGGCTCTCCCTGATTGATTAGTGTGCAGCCCCTGGTGGTGCCGTGGACAGCTGACCTTTAGAGGCTTTACAGAACAGCAAGAACACGAAGGGAAGCAATGGGAGTCTCGTGACTACTGACACGAGACCAGTCTACTTACTGAAGGCGGAGTGGGTGAGTAATTGTGTTGCCATATAGATTTAACGCAGTTGTCATTGGGTTGTACCACAGTTGCCATAGAGACAGGAGCCATACCCACATCTCCATCATCTCCCCTGAAGGATTATTTCCTCCATAACTACAATTAATATATAATTAAAAGATCTAACTACTAACAGGGAATAACAGCAAACTTAGCTGTCTACATTGATAGTCGTCATATCCATTGGCCTCTAGGAAAACTGATTTCTTCGTTGTGTAGTGGACTGTATGGGTTGTCTCAGTGTTTCCCAGGTGGTTCACAGTTAGGTAGCTGCAGCAGGAATGGTGCTGCGTTCATTTTACCTGCCGAATGAAAATAACCTCATTACGGCTTGGTAAAACTAAACATGTATAATGCAGCTAGCACGGATAAAGGTTATTAATTATTTTAGTATGTTGACCAGACCACACACTAGAAGGTGAAGGGACGACGACGTTTCGGTCCGTCCTGGACCATTCTCAAGTCGATTGTCTGCACTCTATTTTAGCCTGTCATTTTAATTCCGGTATCTTGGCATATATGAATTATAGCACAAACAATGTCAAGATGATTGATTTAATTCTTTGTTGTTCAGAATTTATTTATTGCAAAATTGATACTTTAATTTATCGTGAAACAACTGCACTATATCAAATATTTATTTCTTAAATATTGGTTAATTTAGTTAGTTATATATAATTAAGAAGTAAGTAATTTACTTACTGAGATATACTCGTAAGCCCATGGTATAACCGCACCTGCAATATAACTGGGTTAGTGGCACGAAAATATTGGATCCAAATCTCAAAAGCACCACCATCCTATTTTATTTTTTATTCATTTGTAATATGCAAGTACGGAGTTATCAGTCTTAATTTGTTAAGATCTAGCCCTACTATTGGGCCAGTGTGTGTAGTGTTGTCCACTAGCCTGTAGTGGCGTGAGGTGTGTTATGGCGTCTGGCTCCTTCAGCTGTGGTTGCAGGCGTCAGGTGGGACCGGCGGCAGTACTCCACCTCAGGGTTTGTCTCTCATTTAATTCACTTTTGTGGTGAGTTATTATTTCACCACAATAACTGTCCACAGAATAGATAACCGGTTTATCTGATATCATACACTCCGTGGTGAGTAGTCTGTTATGGTGTTTTGGTGTGAGGATGTCTGGCTCCTTGTTGGTGTGGTGTCAGCGTAGCCTCACACTCCTCTCACAGTTTATACTGTTATTATTTATATATCACACATCATTTTTAGATGGTGTGTAAAAACTTTACTCAGTTTTAGGTGAAGTTTACCCCACTATACAAAGGACCATGGATTTAAAACGGCAGAAATTAATCAGCTTATTCGTCCGTGGTGTTGCTGTTGTTGATTTAGGGGCGACGACGATCATGGGATCGGAGGCGCCCCGGCGTACCCGTGACATGTTAGTTGCGAAGCCAGGAAAGGTGAAACGCCAAACCGAATCGCGAAACGAGTGACGCGAATCACAGGAAACTAATATGCCTCGCGGCAGAGAAACGCAAATGGGTAGATGATTGGGGATCCCCAGGAGTCCCTCAGGGTGACAAGCACCGGCCCCGCCCCACACGGAGAACACTGCGTAGCAAAACCAAAACTCGGCCCCCAACTAAAACACAAAAGTCATGCAGTGTCCTCCGGCAGAGTAGAAGCCGGCCGCCCATCACCGCTGAGGGTACACAAGGAAAGGAGCCCAGCAAGACCCGCCAACCCCCGGCACCTCTCGGCCAAGCCGGCGCCGGACACCGTCACTCCGTCAGAAGAACCAGCCAGAACACGTCAAAAAAAAATCTATCAACAATCCCGTGACCCAAGGCGATATGTGCGCCAGGCGTCGTACAACCGGACCGTTGCATAGGGATGGCAAACGGCAGTAGCAAAGCCAAAACGCGAATACAGAACGTGATCCGGAGGCTCCCAGGTGGAGGCGTCTAGACGTCCGCTCGGTGTCAAGGTTGAACCAGGAGTTCTACGTCCGCGGTGTCTTCATTTCGGTGGTGGAGTGTTTACTCTTGTGGCAGCATCTACACACTAGTTGAATCCACCCCAAGGTGGGCATAGTTACCCAATCTGTTTTAAAGTTTGATTTATACAATCGTTAATCAAATGTGTCTGGTTAAACAATTATTTTTAATGTATATATTTATTTTAGAGTATTAACATGATACGTTTTAGCTATTGGATTTAATTAAATATCCTGGTATGGAACCCATGACAGATGCTTCCCCTCGGGTGGTATGTTGAAAATGGTCACATATGCTGACCTGAACAGTCTCTCTGTCTTGGGAGAGATAGACTGGTGTTTAAAAAGAGCCATGTAGCCATGTACTCTCTCACAGACCATGTTACTCACACGTGTTATACTATAATTTTGGTGCAAATTTGCCACATCTTCTGCCTCCAGCCTCTCTGCCATCTGGCATCCCTATTACATCTATTTACCCAGAAAGTGTGATCGACTTCGACAAGTGTGGTGCAATCATAGTGCAAAATTTTACTATATGTAAAAATAAATAAATTAATTAATTAATAAAAATAATAAAAAACTCAGAGGCAGGTCATAATAGTATTGAAGAATAATTTGTGGAGGTGAGATGGCACGATGCCACTTGGCACTTTTGTTTGATGCCAATGCAGACCCACCCATGTTGGGCATGTGCCCAACCATAATTAGTGGGAAAATTCTCGAATAGGAAGTCCCAAGCACCTGGCTTCCAGCCTTCATAGAGATAGAGATATAAACTCACACTTAGGAGCTTGGGTTGACGGGAGACATCTCCCGTCACGCAGGGTGCAGTCGCACCTCCACAGATCTCCAGTATCAGCTTTTGAAACTGGTAATGGCTCAAAAGGGCCACCACTTACGGACTATTCATGCCCGTGCCACGTTTTGGGTGGCTTAATCTTCATCCATCAATCGGCTTGGGTTGTGAGGACATTGATTCCCAAATCCACTACAAGGCCGACACTGTTGATAAGACTCTCCTCTTACATCTTGTGGGGCACCTCTAGTCTACAGTCCACGTGCACTCAAAGTTTTAGTTACAAGAATATTTATATACGATAATTTACTAGAATTCACCTGAGGGCACCCATCTCATTACTGGCCTCGACGAGGACAAGAAGCCGGCGGTTTGTGAAAGGTTCCCCATTTGTGTTGATGATTTTATTGAGCTGGATTTTAAAATTCAGAAGTGTTTTGGCATTTACGGCTTCGGCGGGTAGGTGGTTCCATCGGTTCGTAACTCTGGACGAGAAAGCATCTTTGGTTTTCTGTCCAACATTGTGGCTTGTTGCGCTTGCAGCCATTGCTACTTGTATGTGTTACATCTGATCATTTGCAAAAATGGTCTGCACCAATATCCTACTAGTTATTCTGCAATATTTTAAAAGTTTCGACGAGATCAGACTTGTCATATCGGGTTTGAAGACATGTGTGGTTATCCCTGCGACTCTCAACCGTTCCTGGTATGAGAGTCGACATTCTACCAAAAATGATCTTAGTAGCCCGGTGCTGGACTATCTAAAAAGCAGATAAGTATTTCTGAAGATGAAGTATCTTTCCTTGGATACAATAATCCAAGTGGGAGGGAGGGAATTATCAGGAAAAGGCGCCAAACTATTACGACTATATGACACTGAAAAGGGATCGGGATAAGGATTTGGGATGGGACGAAGGAAAGGAATGGTGCCCAACCACTTTGACGGTCTGGGATAGAACGCCGACCTGCTGGAAGCGAGACCGTCGCTATACTGTCCAGCCCAAGTGGCTGGAAACTCCAAGTGGGAGAGCACTAAAGATTTATACAGTTCAACAACTACTTTCTTATCCATGAAATCAACATTACGTTTGACAAGTCTTAGGATTTTCTTGTTTTTTTTTTTTTTTACTGTAGTTCCCACTTGTTGTAAACCTCTACGTCTGAGAGCATGGTCACTGACAATGTTTTTTTTTTTTTACATGCGAAGATTTACTAGTGTCGAAATGGAATTCCGAGAAAGGTGATTATGGAACCCCTAAATGAGTGGAAACCGAAATTCCAGACGGATTGAAATCAAAGTCAAGTTTGTGAAGAAAAATAACTCCTTCCTAAATGGCTGGAAATTCCCAGGCTGGAAGCAGGAGCTAACTGTTAATTAAAGGACCTCGAACAAATACCATTCACCAAAAATATTTTCAAGATACGTAAATGCTGAATTGCATTGTTGTATTGTAATAATAACATTATATTAATCCAGCTCTAATGGATTTACTCTGTGACACCTGAGTGAACTCTGCAAGCTCGATCCTCTAATTGGGAACACAAATTATTTATTAAATTAGATTCATGCAATTAATAACTCGCAGTAAAACACAGAGCCAGAAATTGAGTCGCAATAGAGTAAAATACAATATATATTTTCATATATTTAAAAAAATTGCTGTGCATGTTGAAGCAATGTGGTCATGATCTATTAATCTGTTTTACCAACTGAAATAATCATCATTTGTGACAAGATGGCGGTGGAAACGAGCCAACTTCCAGTAAAATTAACTGCAAAAATACGTGTCTTATTACTGTGTCCATTTTTATTATAGGAACTGTATATAAAATATATCAAATTTAATGTTTCAAACGAGATAACTAGGAATTCCGCCTCACTATCTGAGGAGATTAGACATATTACTGGAAAGTCAGCTTCACTATCTGGATGGATTAGACACATTACTGAGAAGGCAGCTTCATTATCTGATTTTGTTAGACGTTACTGGACAGGCAGCTTCACTATCTGCAAGGATCAGACACATTACTGGGAGGGCAGTTTCACTCTCTGGATGGATTAAACACATTTCTGGGAAGGGAGCTTCGCTGTCCAAGGGGGTTAGACGGATTTCATACTGGACCGTCAGGTCTACTGCTGAAAACAGGTCTTTCTATATATATATAAGGTGGAGCAAGAACAAGAGCTGTGGCTTATCCCTGTTAATAAGTGTAGCAGAAGACTTCCTGTAATGCCACACGCATCAATCATCCATGCATAGGAAGGGAGGGAACTATCAGGGGAATGCGCCAACCTATTACAATTATATAGCACTGGTATGGGGTCAGGATAAGGATTTGGGATGGGACGGGGGGAAGGAATGGTGCCCAACCACTTAGACGGTCGGGGATTGAACGGCGACCTGCATGAAGCGAGACCGTCGTTCTACCGTCCAGTCCAAGTAGTTGGCATTATTACTCCCCCCCCCGCCCAACCACTTGGCCTGGACGGTAGAGCAACGGTCTCGTTTCCTGCCGATCAGCGTTCAATCCACGACCGACCAAGTGGTTGGGCACCATTCCTTTCCCCGTTCCATCCCAAATCCTTATCCTGGCCCCTTCCAAGTACCATATAGTCGTAATGGCTTGGTGCTTTCCCCTGATAATTACCTTACCTTATTCCCCCCCCCCCCCTCCGTCCAATCCCAAATCCTTATCCTGACCCCTGCCAAGTTATCTCCCACACAGAGGGAGATAACCACATCTATTACAAGCTCTGGAGGTTCAGTTGTCTCTCCGGCACCCCTGAGTGACCTCTACACAATGGAAGGAATCACACGTCACACTCAATGTGACTGGATGAAAAGTTAAATATGTTTAAAGGCTTGGCATCTTGTAATTCTGTAATTATTAATAATTCAAACCTACGTATGCGATTAAATACTTGTGCACCTAATGAAGTCTCATTGACTAGCGTTTATGACTTTATTATTCAAGTGACTTTTAGGAACTTGCTCGTAATTACAGAGAGAAAAAGCTAAATAACTACACTTGCCTTTCCAAATGTACCAGCAGTGAAGGGTCAGAATAATTCAATAATGCAAATTTATAATCACATGAACGGAACGGAATATATTTATACTTTAAGAGAAAACGTCTGCCTGCCCAAAGCTGGAGGACAGACGCATGGGGCTAGCCTCAATCAAATTGGCAGGGAGAATGGTTTAGGGTACGGGGTGAACATTTCTGTTCATGGTCGCCAGAAATCATAACGGAACAATTTTGACACTAACCGCTAGCTACACATCTAAATATTTACTAAACAATTAGTCTTTCCTATAGTAATATACGAAATTATGCACTAATCTCGGAAAAGTTAACAGAAATGACCTGTTGTCTATAATTTGCACATACTCACATAAAGCAGACTCTCCTGTCACAGCTTCTAAGGTTTCTGAAGCCACTGCCGCCAGTTTATCAGAATCAAGAAGTAACTATTAATTTTTAATATATCAAATTTGCTTCTCTCCTCTCGCTGGCGACCCCACACATGTGTTTAAGAACTATGAATTATGTTATATATATATATATATATATATATATATATATATATATATATATATATATATATATATATATATATATATATATATATATATATATATATATATATATATATATTTATATATAAATATATATATATATATATATATATATATATAAGAGAGAGAGAGTGAGAGAGAGAGAGAGACTTAGGCAGACGAAATCTTTCTGGATAGACAGACAGCTTCAGAGAATGTTCGTCACAAGGGACTCCCATGCCAACTACAGCAACAGGACAGTGTATGGGGAAGACCTCAATGGATGAAGGAGTACCTTCCAGGAAGAAGTTAGATAGTAATTAAGAGGAGAGCTCTCGAGAGGGAGAGAGTTAACAAGTATAATAACTCAAAAGTCGTAACTAAGGCCAATCCTGATCTTAATATGTGAATGATCCAACAGAAGAAGAATTAAGATTCTTATCAGTATTTGCTGACGATGCTTAGTTAATGAGGCTAATCAGAACTAAGGATAACTGTATACCTTACAAGATAAACTGGAATATCTACAACTACCAAGATGGGTTGAGGACTGGATACCAGACTTTAACACTAACAAATGCAAGGAAATGAGGATAGAAATTGGGGCAAGAAGACCTCAAATACAATACGGATGGTGAAAAGTCAACTTGTAACTATTGAACAAATAGAAAGACTTAGACGTGGAGACAACTGGAGATCTAGTGCCTGGAGTACATCAGAATAACGAGAGCAACATGTACCATACAGACAAGGGAAAAGAATTATCAGGGGAAAGCGCCAAGCTATTACGACTATATAGCACTGGGAAGGGGTCAGGATAAGGATTTGGGATGGGACGAGAGGGAAGCAATGGTATCCAACCACTTGGACGGTCCGGGATTGAACGCCGACTTGCATTAAGCGAGACCGTCGCTCTACCATCCACCCCAAGTGGTTGGGTGGACCACCATACTTGCAAATGTCCGTTTACCCTTCAGTAACCTTTACAAATATTCGTTCTGAGATTTCTGTAGATCCTTTGTGAGACCCATTATTTAATATGCTGCATCGGCACGGAAGCCCTACCTGAAGAAACCAGAAACAAAACAAGGTAAAGTAATGCAATTATTAGAAAGAAGCGCTAAGCCATTACGACCATATGGGACTTGAAAGGGATGAGGATGAGGAGTTGGGATGGGACAGATGGAAGGAACCACTTGGATGGTCGGGAATTGAACGCCGACGTGCAGTATGTTAGACAGTCCAAGATCCAAGAAAACTGGCTCTTAAGCTTTGGGAGACTGATTTATGGATAAAGACTGAGAGAACTGGATCTCACCGCACTGGAGGACACTAAAACCAGGGTAGACATGATACCGACGTACTAGATACTAAGCGAGACTGACAAGGTAGATGTAGAGGCAATGCAAAGCAACAGTGATGATCAAACCACACACACGAAGATGAAGAGATGACGACGTTTCGGTCCGCCCTGGACCATTTTCAAGTCACCATCGACCTGATGATGGTCCAGGACGGACCGAAACGTGGTCGTCTCGTCCTCTTCTGGTGGATGGTTTGGTCTTCATATCTTCAGCCACGTTATTGTGACTCTTTGTCTGCAGAGCAACAGTAGAACGAGAGGACATATTTGGACACGAGGTTATCTTCTTGAGGTTATCTTGAGATGATTTCGGGGCTTAGCGTCCCCCGCGGCCCGGTCCTCGACCCGGCCTCCTTTTTGTTACACATCCCCGTAGCAGCTGTCTAACTCCCAGGTACCTATTTACTGTTAGGTGAACAGGAAAAATCAGGGTGAAAAAACTCTGCCCATTTGTTTCCGCCTCCGCCGGGGATGGAACCCCAGAACCTTAGGACTACGAATACCGAGCGCTGTCCACTCAGCCGTCAGGCAGGACGAGAAACACAGATGTATCACAGAAATGTCAGAAAGAACTTTTCTTTCAGTCGAGGAGTCGAAAATAAATAATGAAAGGACTGTATATAGGAACGAATGCATGCAGTTCTCGGCTCAAGGATCACCTGACTACTGCAGATGGAAGAATTTAATATTCTGCCTCTTGCAAATAGGAACTCGAGCTCGGGACGCCATATACGTTTCATTTCATTTTATTGCATAGCTTTATTGTAGGAAATATGCACATTTTGTTCACATGATGAATATTTGGAAATATAATTTTAAAAAATATTTTAACATTTAACGTTAACTTTCTTCATCTTTCTTTAAGGAATCTATATTATTAAGAGGGAAGACCTGTGTGTACTGTATGTGAAAGGTTGAAGGTCAGATGCTTGGTGCTAGCTTTACCGAACTTTACAAAAGGAATAGTCTGGAGTATGGGGCAAACATAGGTTGGTCGGGGACGCTATAGATTTCAAGAGGGAATATTGTACCAGGATCCCATTCTGACCCCGGCGGCGTTTATGGCATTGCCCGCTGGGTCAACCCGTTCTCGCAATTTCTTTAAGTCAATATTGACTTATTAAATAAGTGCATATGTGACATACTAATTTATTGTGAATATTTCAGTTTACCTGGAAAAGTTTCATAGAAAACACCGACCTCACCTAACCTTCTTAGTATGTTAAGATAAGCATCTTATTGCTTCGTAATTACAATTATTACTTAACCTATTACAGGTATAGGTTAAGTAATAATTGTAATTACGAAGCAATAAGATGCTTATCTTAACATACTAAGAAGGTTAGGTAAGGTCGGTGTTTTCTATGAAGCTTTTCAAGGTAAACTGAAATATTCACAATGAATTAGTATGTCACATATGCACGTATTTAATAAGTCAATATTGACTATAAGAAAGTGCGAGAACGGGTTGGCTGGGTACACCTTGCTAAATATTTTTAAAACAAATACGTCAAAAAATGTCCTTACAGTAATATACACCATTATTCACTGATCTCGGGAAAAATTAACAAATATTTTGTTATTCCTACTTATGCCGTAGTAACATATAACACATGATCCTCCCTCAACTTCAAAAGTTTTCACAAGCTTTAACCCTTTTTCAAAGCAAACGGGTAACTATTATATTTTTAAACATTTTATTCTAGTTGCAACGGTTGACCAACCAAACACGCCAGCAGTATTCTAGCATATTATTTTATAAGCGAGAAAAAGACAGACAGACAAAGATATAGTCAACAAAAAGACAGACAGACAGAGACACCCATACAGACAGATAAAGATACAGAGACAAAGAGGCCAGGTCGACCATGGCAGAGAGAGAGACAGAAAGAGAACAACCTTAAGAGAGAGCAGCCCATCCTCCGAATAGACAGTACGTTTTAATACTAAACGTAATAAGTACAATCCTGACTATCGGCATAGTACATAAACACACTTAATCGCCGGCATCGCACCAAAATATTGAGAATATTACAGTTTACCTGAAAAGCTCTATAGAAAACCACGACCTACCTCAACCTTGGAAGTGTACGAGGACAAGCATATAAACAGCATTTATTGCTCCTTAATTAAAATTAGTACTTAACCTATAGCTATATTGATATTATAATTTTATAAAATTAATAATACAAAACTAAAGTCATTTTATAAATTATAAAGTAACTCAAGATATTTTCAAATTTTGTATAAAATCTCTATTGTTTAATAAAACTGAAAACGAAATTCTTTATAATTAAACCAGGTATATATCGAATTGAACAGGGAACCTTCAATCTAAACGTTTTGGGTGTATTAACAGAAAATGAAGATAATATATAGGGAGGAGATTTTTGCTTTTTGCTCCATCGAGCAAAAAGTCTTAGTCGACATGAACTTGAAACCGGCCATATACTGCAGGTATGTTGACATTTTTACACAGGTACCTGATGTCAGACATCTGCAGGAGCTGAAAAAGGCATTTGAGCAGAGTTCCGTGCTGCGTTTCACTTACGAGATGGAAAAGGATGGGAAGCTGCCCTTTCTAGATGTAACAGTCATGGAAAAGGGCGGAGGTTTCCACACTGCAGTCTACACTAAGGAAACGAACATAGGAATGTGCCTAAATGCCAACAGCGACTGCCCAGACAGGTACAAGAGGAGTGTTGTTAACGCATATGTCGACCGTGCTCTCAGCCACAGCTCAGAATGGAAGCAAGTCGACGAAGAACTCTGCAGGGTAAGGCAGGTCCTAGTCAATAACGGCTTCTCCAATGGTTTCGTCGAAGACATCATAAGAAGGAAAGTGAAAAGCCATGCAACCTCTGAAGAGACAACTAACACAACACCTATACCCCCTATTAGACTATTTTACAGGAACTTCTTTTCCACAGCTCATAAAAAGGAGGAAAGGGTCCTGAAAGATATTGTTAATAGAAACGTTATCCCTACAGACAAAAATCAGAGGATACAACTGACGATTTACTATAAAACCAGAAAAACGGCCAGCCTACTCATGAGAAACTCTCCAGACACAAAACAGAACGCTTTAAAAGAGACTAACGTTGTCTATGCCTTTAAATGCCCTCTTGGGGACTGTAAGCTCCAAAAAACCCAGTATATAGGCAAGACAACAACATCTCTTTCTAGGCGTTTAACGATGCATAAGCAACAGGGCTCCATTAAGGAACATATAATCTCTTCCCACAACCAAACCATAGCCAGAGAAATCCTAGTAAACAACACAGAAATCATCGATAGATACAGCGATAGCAGGCGGCTTGACGTTTGCGAGGCACTACACATCAAGAAGTCAACACCAGCAATCAACAGCCAATTATTGCACAACTATATTCTACCCACCTCTAGACTCCGCTCCAATATAGAAGCATCAAGAAATATGGACCAATAGGCTTTCTACAAACACTTCTATTCAATACCCATTGTTTCGTGTTCTGTCTTGTGTTGATGAAATTAATACCCTATTAATACCACCTCTTGTTCTGTCTTGTGTTGATGAAATTAATACCCTATTAATGCCACCTCTTGTTCTGTCTTGTGTTAGTGCCACATCACCCCTTCCACCTCACTCAAATGTAGATATAAAATCGGAGATGCGTAAGTTCTATTCAGTTGTGTATTTGTGAACTAAAGTCTTTGAAAATGTAATAAGTTTTACGAAACGCGCTCGTGTCGCGTCAGACTAGAAATAAAAATGAATTTTGGAGAATTGATTTTTGATTTACCTCCAACAGTGAAAAGAAATGTACGAAAGATTGAGAAAATTCGTGTTAGAATTATTAATCTTACTTTTTCGGTCATATTTAATAATATATGTCTACAGGAAAGACTGCTACCAAAATATACTAATATATATATATATATATATATATATATATATATATATATATATATATATAAATATATATATATATATATATATATATATATATATATATATATATTTATATATATATTTATATATATATATATTTATATATATATATATATATATATATATATATATATATATATATATATATATATATATATATATATATATATATACAATCATATATATAATATATATGTTGTACCTAGTAGCCAGAACGTCGTACTTGGCCTACTATGCAAGCCCCGATTTGCCTAATAAGCCAAGTTTTCCTGAATTTATATAATTTTCTAGTTTTTTCTTATGAAATGATAAATCTGTCCATTTCATTATGTATAAGTTAATTTGCTTAAATTTGAGTTAAAACTAACCGATATATGATCGAACCTAATCAACCCTACCGAACCTAACCTAACCTATCTTATTCTAACCTAAACTATCACAACTAAGTTAATAAATTATGGCCTTCATATAATAATAATAATTCAAATAAACTAAATAGAAACAATTTATTGAAAATAAAAAAATCACTCTGCCTATTTGGCAAATCGGGCCTTGCATAGTAGGCCGAGAAGTGCGTTCTGGCTACTAGGTACGACATATATATATTTTTAATTTTTATAAAGAGGGTACCACCTCTGGTGCAAGTGTAGAGACTCATAGCCTCAGAGAAGAAAATAAAGAGTACTGAGAGAAGACCTTGTAGATCCTCACTGAACAATTTGATACTTTCTTCTCCTACCCCCCCCCCCCCCTCCCCCCCTATTCTTTTGTTAAGTGTGTATATTTATCTAACTTTATTTGAAAATGTCATTACACAAAAAAAGTTACAATATTGATTACATGGTGGGTACAAGGCTTCTTGTCACAAGTTGAATAGCTCCTCCAGCTCCTCAGATGGTGGGCCGGAACCATGGATGCAGTGAGCATTTCCTCTCTGGATTGCCACACTAAGGCGCCGAAAAAGAAAACTGGCAGCTCTAATGTCTCTAGTTGTTTCGATTAGCTTAGACCCCAACTCCTTCAAAAAGCTAGCAGCACTTTTACCCCAGGCACCAAGTGTCTCTGAGGCAATGGGGACAAAATTGTAGTGGTGCTCAAGGTCTCTGTATTTATGTGACTTGGCCGCTTCCTGGTGATTGGCAGCTCCTCCTGCTTGTGTAGCACTGAAGTCAACATAGGTATTGGCTAAAATTGAAACGCAAGTGTAGTCCCACACCAACTGTCTACCATTCTTCCAGGGGTTCACTGTGATTCCGTCTGGGCGACCGACAGGCTCATTAGAGTTGCGGGACATTAGGTAACGGGGCTCTCTCTCTGCTGGACAACCGGATGTGGTAAGGCTTCTCCTAATAATGTCATTGACCTCGCCGTGTCTTGCATGCCATCCTACCGTCCTTTGGCAGAGAAGGCCATGCCGTCCGTATCTGTCGGCCTCTGCCTCGCAGCAAATACTCCTGTATTCGGTGTGGATTGGGGCAGCGAGACGGAGAGCCACGGCAATTCGGAGGGCCTGCAGTGTGAGACGGGTGCCGGTTGCTGACATTGGGGTTGCTAATAGGAAATCACCTGCATGGGGAGCTGCTACAGCTCTAAGTCGGGCAGTGTCATGTGGTGTTGTCGCAGCTTCTAGCAAAGTCGCAGCTTCTTGGTCGGCAATGGAGCGATCCAGCTGGATTGCTTATGGGCATCAGAAGGCGGTGGTTGGGGTGCTGGTCCTGCGAGAGAGACCCATTTGGTTGTGCAGTCTGTGAAGCTGGGATCATGTACCCCTGCCTGTTGAACTAGGTGCTCAGGTAGGATTTCCTTCACCAAGTTGTCAGACCCCACTGAAGAGGACAGGAACGCTGGTACAGCAATTTGTGTTGTTGTGCTCACGCCAACGCCCCCCGAGTCTGACAGGAAGGGAGGCCTGTTTCCACTGTGAGTTACTGAGGGAAAGATTGAGGGCTTTTTCTAGTGTTGATTTCAGCAAGCTGTCGTACTCCTCTAATTTAATATTGTTGAAAGATGGCGAACATCTTAGAAAGTAGGTCAGCCTGGGGAGGGACAAGCATCTGGTGATGAGGTAAAGTGCATCATGAGCATCGATGTCTTCAATCCTCTCGTTCATCCTCTTCAGGTCAGTGATCTTCTTACCAATGACCTCGTCGATGCATTCCTTCCAAGAGGAGCACCTAGGAGTGTGCTGTCCTCAGGGTTGGTTGTATGAATGTCCGGAAAAACAACCTTTATTTGCTCTATTATGTGTTGGTTGGTGGAGGTTATTTCGGACTTGGAAGAGTTCAGGGTGAGGCCTAGGCTTGCTCCTTGCTACTGAATTATTCTTATGTCTTCCAAGAGTGAGGCTGGGGAGCCGGCTAGAGTACCATCGTCCAAAAACCAAATGTTGAGCTCACTGGAAAGGTTATCGGTGACTTTCTTGATGACTAGGCAGAAAAGAAAAGGAGTAAGGGGGTCACCCTGTTGGACACCTTTCTGTAATTCAATTTCATGTTCCCCAAAAAGCAGAGTTAGATTCTTGCTGTAGTATGAGTTTACAAATCGGTAGAGGGAAGGAAAAAGGCGATGAACTGCACTGAGTACTGAATCCCTTCTAAGCAGATTGAAAGCATTTTTGAAGTCCAGCTTTATCAGGGCTTTTTCATCCGTAATGTTGTTTATATATATATATATATATATATATATATATATATATATATATATATATATATATATATATATATATACATATATATATATATATATATACATATATATATATATATATATATATATATATATATATATATATATATATATATATATATATATATATATATATATATATATATATATATATACATATATTAGTATATTTTGGTAGCAGTCTTTCCTGTAGACATATATTATTAAATATGACCGAAAAAGTAAGATTAATAATTCTAACACGAATTTTCTCAATCTTTCGTACATTTCGTTTCACTGTTGGAGGTAAATCAAAAATCAATTCTCCAAAATTCATTTTTATTTCTAGTCTGACGCGACACAAGCGCGTTTCGTAAAACTTATTACATTTTCAGAGACTTTAGTTCACAAATACACAACTGAATAGAACTTACTCATCTCCGATTTTATATCTACATTTGAGTGAGGTGGAAGGGGTGATGTGGCATTAACACAAGACAGAACAAGATGTGGTATTAATAGGGTATTAATTTCATCAACACAAGACAGAACAAGAGTATTAATAGGGTATTAATTTCATCAACACAAGACAGAACACGAAACAATGGATATTGAATAGAAGTGTTTGTAGAAAGCCTATTGGTCCATATTTCTTGATGCTTCTATATTGGAGCGGAGTCTTGAGGTGGGTAGAATATAGTTGTGCAATAATTGGCTGTTGATTGCTGGTGTTGACTTCTTGATGTGTAGTGCCTCGCAAACGTCAAGCCGCCTGCTATCGCTGTATCTATCGATGATTTCTGTGTTGTTTACTAGGATTTCTCTGGCGATGGTTTGGTTGTGGGAAGAGATTATATGTTCCTTAATGGAGCCCTGTTGCTTATGCATCGTTAAACGCCTAGAAAGAGATGTTGTTGTCTTGCCTATATACTGGGTTTTTTGGAGCTTACAGTCCCCAAGAGGGCATTTGAAGGCATAGACGACGTTAGTCTCTTTTAAAGCGTTCTGTTTTGTGTCTGGAGAGTTTCTCATGAGTAGGCTGGCCGTTTTTCTGGTTTTATAGTAAATCGTCAGTTGTATCCTCTGATTTTTGTCTGTAGGGATAACGTTTTTATTAACAATATCTTTCAGGACCCTTTCCTCCGTTTTATGAGCTGTGGAAAAGAAGTTCCTGTAAAATAGTCTAATAGGGGGTATAGGTGTTGTGTTACTTGTCTCTTCAGAGGTTGCATGGCTTTTCACTTTCCTTCTTATGATGTCTTCGACGAAACCATTGGAGAAGCCGTTATTGACTAGGACCAGCCTTACCCTACAGAGTTCTTCGAAGAACTCTGTAGGGTATATATATATATATATATATATATATATATATATATATATATATATATATATATATATATATATATATATATATATATATATATATATATATATATATATATATATATATATATATATATATGTTACGGACCCGAGTCCAGCGTCGGAGCACGGAGCTGTGACGATGACGCCATTTGTGAGTCCGCTCCCGAAGACCCCACAACATGGACAACGCCATCTAGTGGTGACAGGATATGCCGGCTACAGGTGCTGAGATTCCTGTCCTAGTCGACTCGCGACGTTGCCGCTGCTGACCTTTGGTGAGGTAGTGCTTAGACAGTGAACGCCATCTATGGAGTGAAGAGGTGGACGTTTCTGTCTAAGCTTGTGAGTAAAGCGTCCCAGTATTAATGACGTGTCTGATTGCAGAGTCGACCTGGGACTGCTGTGTTGGACGATGGACCAGTCTACCCAAGGCAGCCAAGGTCTCTTCACGAGTCTGCTTTGAAGAAGCTGTGAGCCACCCCGGACGAACTCTGTTGAGAGTGTAATAGCCTGCCTGAGACGTGGCAGTGTCGGGAATCGCCTTATCCGGGACTGGCTGGTGGAAGAGAACATCCACTGGGGTGCTGTATGAGGAGAGTGACCAGCGAGTCACAAAAGATTCCTGGCTAGGGCTCGCAACCCTAAGTATCGGTCGTGGAGTGGCCTATACAGCGGAGCTGATCGGTACCTGCCAGCTACAGGCTGGCTGATTGTGGTTGAAGGCCATCACGACGGGGCACCCAGTGGGACTGTGATTTGGCTGGCCTGTGGCCAGGGTAGATTCGTCGTAGAGTTATCATGGATTCATCGTGTGCCATGGAAGCAGAGACCTGGGGTACCCAGAAGAAGCATCGCCGAGTGTTGAGCGTCTTCACAGAGGGAGACCTCATTGTACATTGTGTAGTAATAATTCCCTTATATGACTTTAAATTACGGTGGTGGGAATATATATATATATATATATAAATTAGAATACTTGTCTTCAATGTACCTTCCTTGATAGCTTTTACTTGCATTATGGAACACACCCCTTGAAAGCCTCTACTAACTTGGGGCCGGATTCCCTAACTCTACTACCATCACAGAAGAACCCGGTTGCGTCCCAGTAGGGCCGTAACAATATATATATATATATATATATATATATATATATATATATATATATATATATATATATATATATATATATATATATATTACAATGTTGTGAAAAATAAGTGGATCATTTAAAAAACGAAATGAAGTACTTTCGGAGATTAGCGATTTTGAACAAACGAACATTTCCATTTTCATTTATATAGACTAGCTGTACCCTGCCACTCGCGTTGCCGAGGCACAGCAACCTTCCCTTGTCTCCCAGTTGTCCTCACCATTCCCCCCTCTCCCATCACCTCGTCCTCTCAACCAATTCCCCCGTCCCCTAATCTTCCCAGCCATTCCCCACTTCCCTGTTCCCTTGTCCTCCCTACCATTCCCCCCTCCCCCATCATTTTGTCCTCCCCACCATCCCTCACTCCATGGTCCCCTCGTCTTCCTAACTATTCCCCACTCCATTATCTCCCACACCCTCCATCCCCTTGTCCTCCCTACCATTCCTCCCTCCCCCTTCCCCTCGTCCTCCCCATTATCCCCCACTCCAATGTCCCCTTGTCCTCCCCACCATTCTCCATTCCCCTGTCCCCTCGTCCCAACCATCCCCAACTTCACTGTCCCATCGTCCTCCCCACTATCCCCCACTTAAATATGGCCCCCGTCCTCCCCACCATCCCCTCGTCCTCCCCCACCATTTCCCACTCCCTCGTTCGATGCATTCCCAAATGATCTGATGTTCCCATCAGAAAATTGGGAATATCAAATGGTCTGATGTTCCCATCACTGAAATATAAGAAAAATAATTTAAAAAATGAAATGAAAAGCAATACAAAAATAAACTATGCTCACGAAATGAACGGAATGGTAATCTCAATTCCAATTTAATGGCACACAAAATAAATAAATCAATATGAAAATAAATAAAAATGTATGAAAATTAAATTTGTGAATGCAATCAGAAACATTGAAATGGAATCGTGTCATATTTAGTATAACGTGTGTTGCTCTTACATGCAACAGATGGTGCTGTTTCTTAAAAAAATAAAGAATTTTTTTACCTGCCACAGGAGTGGCATCTATACTTATTCTTATGAAATGAAAGGTATGGTAAACAATACAGCTCAATTCCAATGCAAATCTATGAAAATTCAATTTATCGATGCAATCAGAAACACTGAAAAGGATCGTAACATATTTAGTACAGAGTGGGTTCCTATTATATGCAACAGATGGCACTCATTTTCAAATAAAGCATGTTTTTACCTGTCACAGGTGAGGTATGTATATAGTAGGTATATAAAAATTCGCACCTATTCGAATACAACGTTGTGTCAAAATTTCAAAGCAATCGGTAAAGAGGTTTCGAAGATTTCCCTCACATGAAAAACACCTAAAAAAATCTGTTTTTCAAAAAAGCATGTTTTTTCCGTCACAGACGGGATTATATATAGTATGTATATATAAACCTGCTCAGATGCGAATGTAACATTGTGTGAAAATTTCAAAGCAATCGGTGAAGAACTTTCGGAGATTAGCGATTTTGAACAAACGAACATTTACATTTTTATTTATATAGAATAAAATATATTATATATATATTATTAAATATGACCGAAAAAGTAAGATTAATAATTCTATCACGAATTTTCTCAATCTTTCGTACATTACGCTTCACTGTTGGAGGTAAATCAAAAATCACTTCTCCAAAATTCATTTTTATTTCTAGTCTGACGCGACACGGGCGCGTTTCGTAAAACTTATTACATTTTCAAAGACTTCACAAATACACAACTGATTAGAACTTACGTCTCTCTGATATTATATCTACATTTGAGTGAGGTGGGAAGGGTGATGTGGCATTAACACAAGACAGAACAGGAGGGGATATTAATAGGGTATTAAAAGTATCAACACAAGACAGAACAGAAACAATGGGTATTGAATAGAAGTGTTTGTAGAAAGCCTATTGGTCCATATTTCTTGATGCTTCTATATTGGAGCGGAGTCTTGAGGTGGGTAGAATATAGTTGTGCAATAATTGGCTGTTGATTGCTGGTGTTGACTTCTTGATGTGTAGTGCCTCGCAAACGTCAAGCCGCCTGCTATCGCTGTATCTATCGATGATTTCTGTGTTGTTTACTAGGATTTCTCTGGCGATGGTTTGGTTATGGGAAGAGATTATATGTTCCTTAATGCAACAGGGCTCCATTAAGGAACATATAATCTCTTCCCATAACCAAACCATCGCCAGAGAAATCCTAGTAAACAATACAGAAATCATCGATAGATACAGCGATAGCAGGCGGCTTGACGTTTGCGAGGCACTACACATCAAGAAGTCAACACCAGCAATCAACAGCCAATTATTGCACAACTATATTCTACCCACCTCAAGACTCCGCTCCAATATAGAAGCATCAAGAAATATGGACCAATAGGCTTTCTACAAACACTTCTATTCAATACCCATTGTTTCTGTTCTGTCTTGTGTTGATACTTTTAATACCCTATTAATATCCCCTCCTGTTCTGTCTTGTGTTAATGCCACATCACCCTTCCCACCTCACTCAAATGTAGATATAATATCAGAGAGACGTAAGTTCTAATCAGTTGTGTATTTGTGAAGTCTTTGAAAATGTAATAAGTTTTACGAAACGCGCCCGTGTCGCGTCAGACTAGAAATAAAAATGAATTTTGGAGAAGTGATTTTTGATTTACCTCCAACAGTGAAGCGTAATGTACGAAAGATTAAGAAAATTCGTGTTAGAATTATTAATCTTACTTTTTCGGTCATATTTAATAATATATGTCTACAGGAAAACCTGCTCCCAAAATATACTAATATATATATATATATATATATACATATATATATATATATATATATATACACACACACATACACACATATATGTGTGTATGTGATCATATGAACTTTGGGGTATTTAAATACTCCGAAATTACCATCTCTTTTAAGGGTCTGAGCGGTGGTGGAGAGGGTTAAGGCGTACCTGTTATGCCAGTTGCTGGAAGGCTTCTGTGCTGGCTAGGGTTCGAGTCTCCTGGTGGGAAAGTGTTCTAAAGTTGTATACTTAACTCTCGTGTTTAGGAGAGTTGTGCCTTAAGCAGAGACACTGTGTCTTCCCATATTAACAGGGACTTGATGAAATTAACGTCTAAATGACCCCTCACTTGCTCTGGTGCTCTTGGGAGGTGTTGATCTTTGGGGTATTTAAATACTCCGAAATTACCATCTCTTTTAAGGGTCTGAGCGGTGGTGGAGAGGGTTAAGGCGTACCTGTTATGCCAGTTGCTGGAAGGCTTCTGTGCTGGCTAGGGTTCGAGTCTCCTGGTGGGAAAGTGTTCTAAAGTTGTATACTTAACTCTCGTGTTTAGGAGAGTTGTGCCTTAAGCAGAGACACTGTGTCTTCCCATATTAACAGGGACTTGATGAAATTAACGTCTAAATGACCCCTCACTTGCTCTGGTGCTCTTGGGAGGTGTTGATCTTTGGGGTATTTAAATACTCCGAAATTACCATCTCTTTTAAGGGTCTGAGCGGTGGTGGAGAGGGTTAAGGCGTACCTGTTATGCCAGTTGCTGGAAGGCTTCTGTGCTGGCTAGGGTTCGAGTCTCCTGGTGGGAAAGTGTTCTAAAGTTGTATACTTAACTCTCGTGTTTAGGAGAGTTATGCCTTTAGCAGAGACACTGTGTCTTCCCATATTAACAGGGACTTGATGAAATTAACGTCTAAATGACCCCTCACTTGCTCTGGTGCTCTTGGGAGGTGTTGATCTTTGGGGTATTTAAATACTCCGAAATTACCATCTCTTTTAAGGGTCTGAGCGGTGGTGGAGAGGGTTAAGGCGTACCTGTTATGCCAGTTGCTGGAAGGCTTCTGTGCTGGCTAGGGTTCGAGTCTCCTGGTGGGAAAGTGTTCTAAAGTTGTATACTTAACTCTCGTGTTTAGGAGAGTTGTGCCATATATATATATATATATATATATATATATATATATATATATATATATATATATATATATATATATATATATATATATATATATATATATATATATATATATATATATATAACTGAAAAATCCAAACCCCAGAAGTCACTCGAACCCAGACAGCCAGGAGCACTATGCAACTGGCGTACATAGTACCTTAACCACTTGACCAACCGTGACCGTACAAAAGACGTTGGTAGCCGTGCTATATCCCCAACATCCCTGCAGCACTTGGTGGTAAGTTTGGACATAGTTATTTCATCGAATCACCTCACTTTGTGGGGCCATGTGAGCAACACAAATGCGAACAAGCTTGAATGGTCCCCAAGCATATATGCAACTGAAAACTCCACTCCCTAGAAGTGACTCAAACCCAGACAGCCAGGAACACTGTGCAAATGGCGTACATAGTACCTTAACCACTTGACCAACCGTGACCATACAAAAGAAGTTGGTATCCGAGTGTCAAAAAGGGTCTGAGTAGTAAAAAACTGCATGTTCCCTATATATCCCCTCTGCAAGTATCTCTTTTAAATAATAAACTCCAGTACATAGGATGCAGTATGTAACTACGACATAGATGCTCCCTTTGCATGATATGAGTAGTTTAAACTATCCCCTGAAACAAACAATATTTTTGATCACCTTTTAAGCAACAAGATGTAAACAATTCATCTTGACAAAACAAAATAAGTGACAAAACTGTCACTTCAAAAATTAAGCATGTTGTAAATTAAGAGCTCATAACACAATTTTATTCATTACGGCTTAGAATCCCATATTGCTTCACATAATTGAGCAGATGAAGTGCATTTCTACTTTGCAAACTTGCAGGAAACTTTGCAAGTTACGTGTACAATAATTAGAAAAACACACAATTAATTAACCAAACTCCAGAAACAACAGATACCTGAGCCCAGACCATTAATGAATGAGTTCAAAATACATTGAGAAACGTCTCCCGAATCATATAATTACTGTTGCCTGTTAGTCATCATTCATCGTCTTTCAGGACAAATAATAATCCTGCATAAAATTCATTCGTGATTAGTGAATTATTAAAATCACATCAAATGCTTATAAAAGCTTTGTATTAAAGAATATATTAAATAACTCTTTAATGCAACTAACGAGCTCAACTTACAACATTACATCTGCATGAGCTCCAGCAATATGATTCTCCTTCACTGCAAATGAGGACACTTAACGATATTGCAATTTCAGGCAAATTACGCACTCGGGCATATTTGAAGTACCGAGCTTTTCTTTCTGTTTCTTAATGAATTTCCCAATAAATTCTTGGCAAAATGTGTTTTTCAGAGTATTGTTTAATGTTTTGCCTTAATTCCCTAACTTAATGGCATTGAAACGTGGCCCACTTAATTATCTAAGCTGTATTAATAACGCCAGGGAATTTTAACGTTTGAAATTACTGACAAGCCGTTTTATGTTCAAATGATGAAAGAATTTAATATATAAGGAAGTAGAAAAGGAAGGTTAAGCACCAAGGTCAACACAGCAACATGGTAAGGAGGTAATGAGAAGGAGCCGAGATGAGAAGAAGGAGCCCATTCACTTGGGAATCGAACTCTGCAAGAAGCAAGGCCCTGCTGTACCTACCACTCCAAGTGGTTAGTCATTCCAGGGGAAAACGTTAAGGTAAGAAGGCGTACTTTCTGCCGTGCCAGGCAAGCTTCCCAGTCTCGCCTCTCTCTCTCCACCTCGGTAAAGGCACCACGGGCTCACCATAGCCCGTGCTACTTGGAACTTTTTGTTCCAGGTAGCGAGTCTTCAACAACAACAACACCGTGAGGTGGAACGGTAGTCATCCCATTTCCCTAATGTTCAGCCTCTCGCCTGACAAAGGAAGGTTATCAGGGAGCAAGATCAATGCTCGTGTAGTTAATTTCTTTGTTTTTAGTTTATCATCAAGCCCAGTAGCAATATATCAACACACAGTTTAACACTAACAATGGTGAACAACCTGTATAGGTTTGGACTCAGAATTTAATTGGGTAGATACAAGTTAAGAACTAAGGGTCTATGCATTTGGAACACGTCGGCGGGTAATGATGTTTAATGAATTGTTTCTAGCGAACGTTAGACATAAACAAGGCATAAACAAAAACAATTAAGACCATTTTTAAATTGTTATACGTCATCAAATGCCAAAATTAATCTTCTGCTACACTTATTCTCATATCACCCCGCGTTCTGGAATTGAAAGCAGTTCAGTAAAACATGTCACAGGCCTATGAGGCCGTCGATATATATTTCAAAAAATAGAATAGTTTAAATAATGTAAATCAAGGGAAGTAATACACAACATAATCACAATAACTTCATATATCTATGAGAAAATCTTTGCAGCAGCACGGAGGGACGGAACCTGCTTCCTGTGGTTTCTCAGATATGTGACTTAACCCATGCACCACGATATGTTCAAAGGTTACACATTCTGGGATCCATCCAAACCCAGTAAGAACTTGGAGCCATCGAGATGGTACCCAAACCAAATTTTACATGTAACATACATATTTTGGTGTGTGTAAATCCCGAAAATTAGCACGTGATGAAAAATGTGACAATGTCAGACCACGAAGGAAGAATTGAAACAGGAATTTCCTTAAATACTTTCATATATTAATACATCTTCAGAAATGAAGGAATGCATTCATTCCTTCTGAAGATGTATTAATATACGAAAGTACTTAAGGAAATTCCTGTTTCAATTCTTCCTTCGTGGTCTGACATTGTCATATATTCTGGAATTTGTCAAGGAGTTCTCTTCCAATAGTTCTTGTCAAATACCAGCCCCGCTTCTCATGTTACCACAACGAACAGAAAATATTGTACTAACACCAAACATAACCTAACTTGATTTAACATTACCTTAGTTTATCTAACCTAACCTTACCTAACAAAAACCTTACCTAACCTAACCTATCGACTCTCTCATTGATAAAGTGAATGTTTCTCACCCATGTCAACAATGTAAGATTTTGTATACACAAAATGTAAAGTTATATATATAATTTCATTGGTCGTTGTGTAGAAACTTTCCCGTTAAGCATCTTATGCCTCTCTCTGTCTGAAGGACAAAGAAAAAGTTATTCAATGTTACGGGAGTTTAACATGTTTTTTTAACAAGCTTGTTGCGCTGTTATTAGGTAATGCTAATTAATTTAACATTCAATAATTTCTAAAAAATAATTAGAAAATAGGTAAGTTGAAGTATAAACTAATTAACTCTTGATGAAAAGACATACAGACAGACAGCCAGAGGTGATGACCTCAATATACCTAGTACACAATATTAGACCTAAGTAATTATCATAAATGTGATGTTTACATAATGACAGTTGAAAGCATAATTAACGCCGGATACAGAATTGTCTTCGGTGCTCCTGTCAGCTTCAAAACATGTTGACAGAAATGTCAATTGTTTATTGTGTACTGCTGAAAATTATTGTTATATGTGTATAGCACTGTGTTCATCCCATGAACCTAAAGCCTCTGTACTCACCTAGTTGCTCTCTCATAGTTGTGCTTGCGGGGGTTGAACTTCGGCTCTTTAGTCCCGCCTCTCAACCGTCAATCAACTGGTGTACAGGTTCCTGTGCCTACTGGGCTCTATCATATCTACACTTGAAGCTGTGTATGGAGTCTGCCTACTCCTAAAGCTCATATGTGTGAGGGTTTCGGTGAAGAGTTTGAGAATCCAGGCGGTTATCGTGTCTCAATATTAAAATGAATGAATTATTTTTAATATTTCAAGGCCATCTATGACTTACTCTGGGTCAAGGTTACGCGGCCGGAGGGTGACCACAACATCCTGTAACGTTAATTCATAAATGATAAATTCAGGTCATTATTCAATATTGTAATTGGAAATATCCTGGTCCAAGATGCCATAGAATTACCATCAGTTTCAATAAGAATTCAACGATCTGGGTGGCCAGTAAATAAGATTAGTTTGTTCAATTAACCCTGCTTAGTAATTTAGTACTCAGAGAGGCTGGCCGAGTAATTCTAGCTAGCTTCAGTCTCAGGTTGAGAGAGCAGGCTAAGGACAGTGTGGAGTGGGCAGCTGGGAGACGAACATCAACCCACTTAAGACCAGGTGAATATCAGGCTGGTCTTAGACAATGGTAACGTGCTTAAGAGCTTAGTACAGTTGATTGTAAAGTCATTGCCTCTTAGGAAATATTTCAGTAGGATGCACTTCAGTTAGGGAGTGTTCAGATAGGGTGTTTTTTTTTTTCATTTGATTAGCTTTGCTTTAATAAATCTTGTTTAATATTTATGGTGTTTTGAGTTTACCCATAAGAATATATGATTGTCTTTGCCGCGGAATCAACGAGCCGGGTCTATTGAATGAGTCGTCGGTACATATTTCCAAGTAAGCCTATTCTATTTCAATAGCGGATATATTCCCTTGGTTTTCGATTTAATTCCACACTTAACGTAAATTCATAACCCTCCCTTTTCAATTAATTGGGGATAACCCCCAAGGATTAACCCCTAAGGAATTAATGGTTAATTGATTGATCCCAAACCTCAATTAAGTAAGTAATTATCAAAAGAAGACACCAAATCGAGAAGGCTATGTAGCACCATCAAATGTGCGGGATAATCAGAGGGCGCTAAATATCACCATGGATGCCAATACGAGAACAAACGCATAAGGCGAACGATATCAAAAGTATCCGAGTCACCAAGAATACCATCGAGAGACAAGCGACCGCGGGGGACGGTCGGAAAACAAGACACACGCTCGTCCCGGAAGTCAGGACTTTTAACAAGGATATGCACGACCGTAAGAGGGACAATGCAATTAGAAGAATAAGAAGCAGGGCGGCGCTCCATCAAGTGACTACGAGTTAAGCGAGTATGGCCAATACGCAACCTAGCAAGAGCCGTTTCCCATCGCCAGTTACGGTGGTAGGAGGATGGCAACGAGGACAAACAACTCTTAAGAGTACATAGTTTGTTACCAGTAACAGACGACCAATAAACCTGCCAATGGGTAAGGATGGAGGAATGGATAACCAGGTAAAAGTCAGAATAAGGAATACCTTTATGAGAGATGGGACAAGAGCGGAGAGCTTCCCTGGCAGTAGCATCCGCACGCTCATTTAAAGAGACACCAATATGGCTGGGAACCCACCAAAACTCAACTGACTTAAATTTACTGTGAACAAGAAACAACCAATGCTGGATCTCGACAACCACTGGATGAACCGGATTAAAGGACCCTAAAGCCATGAGGGCACTACGAGAGTCAACAACAACTACAAAGGAAGATTGACAACGAGAAAGCAGGAGACGAAGAGCATAGAGAATAGCATAAAGCTCTACTGTGAAGATGCTAGTCTCCGGAGGTAAGTGACACATAAGTGCAATCAGGAAAAACAACAGAGTAGCCAACATCGTCTGCAGACTTAGACCCATCGGTGAAGACGGAAATGGAGCGAGAGTGAGAAGAAAAGTGCTCAAGGAAAAGGCGTTTCAGAACCGTAGGAGGAGTAAAAGCTGTAGCGATGCAGGTCAAGGATGTACAAAACTGCGGAAAGGGGACTCTCCACGGGGGCAAAGAAGGAACAACACAGGCAGAAATATTAGAAATACGAATGGAAAGAGAATCCTGTAAGCTAGATAACCGGACAGAAAGAGGGAGGTGGCGAAGAGGAACAGGAACCACAGGAGTGGTAAAAGTTAATGCACGACAGAGGCGAGATTAAGGATGTTTCAAGGACCGTGCAAGATAGCAAAGACAGTAGCGATCACGGCGGTCCTGGAGAGAAAGGAAGCCAGTGTCAACATACAATTTGAGGACGGGAGTCAAACGAAAGACACCAGACCTGAGGCGCAACCCAGTATGGTGCAAAGCATCAAGACGGCAAAGAGTAGAAGGAGAAGCAGACGAGTAAGCAGGACAATCAATCGAGCTTAGACAGGACGAGAGAGGAATGTAAAGCGAGGAGAGTGCGCCTATCCACAACCCCAAGAAGTATGGGACAATACCCGAAGGAGGGTAAGGGCCTTAGAGCACTCAACACTGAAGTAAGAGATATGGGGAGACCAAGACAAACGAGTCTCAAAGACTAACCCTAAAAGCTTCGCGGAATCTTTGTACTCAAGGGGACGACCATAAAGTGACAAAGAGGGACGAAGAACGACCCGTTTCCGAGTAAAAGTCATGGCACAATTCTTAGTAGTAGAGAACTTGAAGCCATGATCGGTGGCCCAAGACGACACGGCATCAATCGCAAGTTGAAGCCGGCGTTGAAGGAGAGGCGAATCATCACCCTGAGAGCAAAGGGTAAGATCATCGACATAGAGAGCGGAAAAGACGCGGAAAAGAACATAGCACGTTAAAAAAAGATCTGGGTCGGGATCAGGGTCAGCAAAGTCAGGGTTAGGGGCCATGGATAAATTGAGCAAAGACGGAGGGAACGAAGCAGGAGAACAGACCAGAGGCAGACGGGCGGAGTCCGGAGTAGGAGGAAGAGGAGGAGACAACGGAGAGGAGCAGTCAAGGACAGCAGCAGGAAGAGAAGTAGAAAGAGGGGAGCGCATCTCAGCAAGGGCAACAACCGAGAGAGAAGCGGGGGGGAGGGGCAAGAAACCTCCATAGCAGGAACAGGGGGCGCAACCACCGAAATGAGGGGGGAAAGGAGCGAGAGAGTCAAAAGTAGGGGCCGAGGAAGTAAGCGAAGCCTTCTTACCCACCGGGGAGGAGGAAGGAGAGGAGCCAGGCTTATGCTTCTGACTCAAAGAGACAGCTGTCCCAGCAACTATATACTGGGCAATGGATTCCAGCGTCTCAACAGGAGAAGCTGAAAGAGAGCATACACGACGGCCTTTGGGAGAGCGATGAATATCAGCCCGTACTGACAGGCGGCGGGGAGAACCAATAGACGGAGAAGGATGGGAAGGAGGATCGGAGGGAGAGGAGGAAGAAGACACAGGAAAAATGATAGACCAGGCAGAAAGAAGGGGAACCCCAGACAGAGGACCAAGAGGGGGACCCTTCAGGACAGAACTCAAAGGAACAGAGGAGGGGGCAGTGGGTGTATCAGGGTCCAAGGCCTGGAAACGGTTGCAAGTCTGAGGAAGGTGAGAAGGACGAAGTGAGGAAGAGCGCAACATGCAAGTATAAGAGACGTTAACATAAGGTGGGAGCCGGCAAACTTGGCACCTCGCCTCAGGAAAAGATAAACGGTCCCTGTGCTTCAAGTTGAGGATGGCTGCCTCAAGCTTGTAATGTATACACGCACGGGAGAAGGTAGAGTGAGCCTTACTGCAATTGAGGCAGCGAGCCTTGGGAGAAGTGCACTCCGACTTAGAGTGACTTTCGCCCCCACACAAAGGACAGAGAGAGACAGTTCCAGTGCAGTGGAGGGCACCATGCCCAAACCTCCAGCACTTATTACAAAGCCGAGGGGAGGGAATGTACTCCTGAATGCAGGGAGGAGAATAGTGCCAACACTGGCATTCAACCGAGCATTCTTGGAGACCTGAACAGGGGTCTCGCCAAGGCAGGAAAAAGCAGCCAAGCGGGAGGCTGCATCCTGAGAAGGGGCAGCAGTGACACGTGTACCGGGATGGGTGGGGTTGAAGGTGACAGAGGCATCTTCGGAATCAACAAGGTGCCTATGAAGGGAGAAATCGACAGAAGGCACAGAACCAAGAGGGAAGAGATCAAAGTATTTGGCCCACGAAGTGGGACCAAACAAGGCTTGATACGCATCAGTATGGGAAGGAATCGAGCGAGTGCGGCCGTGTCGAGGACGGCGTCGAGAACCCCCAGAGAGAGAGAGGGGTTAAAAGGCGCAGTAGTCTCAACGAGAGATTGAACCGTGCCAGGGGACGAGGTAGTCACAACTGGGGGCTTGGGGCTCGACCCAACCACAGAGGAGGGAGGGGAGCCGAGGGGAGTAGTCAGAAAAACCAAAGGAGGAGCAAGGTCGGAACCCAATGCAGTGGAGGCTACAGAGCCCGGTCTTCCAACACGGACCGACTCGGGGGATTGGTCGCCCACCCCACGAGCCTGAGAAGGTAAAGGAGGAACAGAATTCGACACGAGTATGAAAGAAAAACATTCATTCACGAATGTGCCCCTACACCCACCATGGAGCCACAATTAGAGGCAGGACACCCAACAAGAAGCAATCCCCGATCATGTCGGGGTCCCCTAAGGGTGTGTTGTGAGTATACACCCCACAAACGCCACCTGTCGGAAATCCGACACACATATTAACATAGTACCCCTTTAAAGTATCCCCCCTTAAAGAATAGAGAATGAGTGATTCCGTGACGTCACTGACGACACGTATTTACATTATCCTAATTCTGTTTATACAACAGTCTAGTGTTTAAATTTAATAAAAAAGTGTTCAATAAGAATGAATATAATTACTAACACCAAAATATAACTTGACTCCCTTGTTACTGTAAAATTACATTTAGAATTAGAACCACCAAAACATTGGAACACGGAGGGAGGTAGCGTCACTTACACATCAGAACAACAACAACACGCTTTAGAGAGCTCCATAGAAGCTGATTTCAATCGCTAGACACCAATATTACGTGTCAACAACCAGCATCACAGCCTCTCAACAACTACAGTATCCGTCTTACCAAGTATTTTGTTTAAATTGGCCAGTTTATTCATAAATAGGTAGGCGGTTATGATGTGGGTGAACCCCAAACAAGAAGTACGTTTACACAGTTTATCACCCTCATATTCCGTGTCGTACCTGTACTTATATGTTTAGAGAAACATTATTAATTCTTTGAACTCGACAGGTAATTGTGATTTGGAGTAACAAGAAGCCGAGCAGATAGTTGGGCCTTACACAAATATTACCTAGCTGTATGCCAAGTCTTGTAGGCTTTCTAAACAGCCACCATTACGTGGCACTCAGAGGCACAGAGCCACACCCATCTTTGATGCAACAATTACACAGCCTTAGCAGGCCCCTTCTACAGGAACAGCTAAGCCCTTCTTTTGTTTATACTGTAGAAGTAGTGTTCATAATTATTAATTAATCATTGCCATAATAATAGATTAGACCACCATATGTGGTATGATATAATTATATTTAAAAGTTAAACAATTTGTGGTTTAAGAAGGAGCATCTCAAAGTGGTTTAAGTTGCAAATTGTCCCCCCAAATTATGTGAGATAATTTCCGGCAGTTGAATCACAACATACAGTTCACTCAATTACTTACTCACTTAGAAAATTATCTTGTTAAAGTCAATTTAAAAAGGAGAATAGCTACCAGGAATTTCCCACACCACCTTTAGAACCGTCAGTCCGTCGAGATCGGGTTCAGCGACGAAAGGAGGATTGCCAATAAAAAGTTCCCCTCGCTCTCGACGTTGGATACTACAGTTCTACGGGTGCAAGAGTATGCCTCCTCAAGCACCCGGGCGTCAAAATAGAAGAAGTCCAAAGAAATAACCAAAATTAGCAAAAGGTCGGCAGGAAACGACAAGCAGATAGGAGTAAAGGGGGGGGGGGGGGAAGAAAAACGAAACAGAAGGAAAAGGAAAAGTCGTTCAGTACAATTAGAGAGGACAGCAGCAGGAACACAAGGCTACAAAAGGACAGAGGACTGTCCCAAGGAGCATCACACTCCGGCAGCCGCCCACCAAGCCCCCCTCACGGCAACAACGAGCTGAACAGGGAGGGGGAGGGGGGGATGTGGTAACTAGACTACACTTTTCCCTATCCCACTCCCATGATGGTTTGGTGGCGGTGTTTCCCATCCTGTTCCCATGCGATTCTTCCAGCTTGGTGATCAATGTTATAGTTACCAAGTAATCAGAAACACACTTCTTCAAATTTATCAACAGTCATACTTCCTCTGTACATAAACTAGAAGCTAACAAGATTTATTTTATTATAATCAGCGGGAGGCAAGAAGCCAAAAGTGTCCGAGTGGTACAGCACTTATGATCCCTCCACAGACTAGATATTTAACAACGATCTAGCCCAAAACATTCATACCACTTACGGGCTATTCATGCACGTGCCACCTCTTGGGTGGCTTAATCTTTATCAATCATCATCATTACATTCAGATAAATGTTCGCGACCCTTTAGGTCGGCCAGCCGCACCGTCCAATACCCATAACCTCATGAAAAGCCATAAACACCATGCGTATTATAATGACCCTAAACTGCGTATTTTGAAACGCACTGCCAGAAGCACATATAGGGAAACCCATACTCCAGCAATGTTCACGCTCTTTCAGGAAGCCCTAACCAAGCCGAAGGAGTGTATGACAGCTCAGGCAAGATATCTGGGAAACTTTTGTTAACAGTCTCAACTCTCTCACCTCCTTCAGCCAAGCATGGAAGGATATTATACGAAGGGAAGGGAAGTATCATGGGAAAGCGCCAAGCCATTACGACTATAGCACTTTAAAGGGTTTAGGTTAAAGATGTGGGATGGGAAGGGGGTGGGGGGGCGAAGGAATGGTGCCCAACCAATTGGACTGTCGGGGATTGAAAGGATATTATAATAATTAAAGTCGATAAGATCGGCCATGTGTCATATGCTCACCCTCTACACAGAGCAAACGAGTTAGTCGATGCTTGGGCAACCACTTCTAACTTCAATTGTCTTCTCCCAGACATATAATTAAGATTAAATGCTGGTTACGGCTCTTTGACTTCATGCTCCACAAGGATGATGAATGGAACGTGCCTTTCACTGAATATGAGTTACTCTCAGCCCTGAGCATAGGTAAAGCCATGCCCCCCGGTGAGGATGGTATCACTTATGACATATTTCATTTGCTTCCTTTAGTACCAGGAAATCCCCTTCTTGAGCTGTATAATATGAGCGATATTATTGGGGAACTTCCTATATCTTGGACCAACAGTATAAAAATTCCAGTTCCCAAGACAAATCAAGACGATGCTTTCCGCTCATCTTCCCTTACTGGCTGCCTTTGTAAAATACTTGAGAGAATGGTCCTAAACCGTCTCCTCCATAGAATAAGAACCATGCTCTTCCCAGATATATGGCTTCATGCATGGAAGGAGTGTGTGCATCATCACCTTTCTTACCCTGAACACTGAAAAGTCTTGTACCTTTAAATTATTCCTAGATCTCAAGTCTGCCTTTGATATCTTAAACCGACATAATATCTTGAGTGAGCTTGCGAGAATGAATATTGGTAGTCTGCTTCATTGTTGGATCACGGGTTTCTTATCCAACAGGATGTCATCTGGATTTTTGCAGGGACATAGAAGTGTAACAAGAGACTTCGAACTAGCCACCTCACAGGAAGATGTCCTCAGTTCTACCATATTTAATATCCTAATAAACAAGGAGTTAAACTCTGTACCGAGCAAACCCAACGTGCACATCCTTAACTATGCTGATGATATAATGACTCCACTGAGTATGCCAACACACAGAACACTTAACTATTAGACATGTCAGGACCTTGGCTTATTCATCTCGGCAGAGAAAACAGATACACAATCGGCGCCCACCCAGGCAGGGAGGAGCTGATCGCATGATGCAGCTGAATGATGGCTCCCAACTAAACAATGTAAACAAATTCAAATACCTTGGCCTTGAGGTGCCACTGTATGGTCCTGTTGTATTCAGACTGTCATGAATATAAAGAGAGGCTCCGAGCTCTCAAGTTGTTGCAGGTCATTACTCAGACTATGGTGCTAATGTCAGAATTCTCAAAATGATCTGATTGCAAACATCAGATCTTTAGTGGGTTATGCGGCACCTCTGCTTACTTCGACGCCTGGAAGAAAGCTTGGAAGGCTTTAAAAATGGCAGAACGAAGCCTTGAGGGTTATCCATGAGTGCCCCTCGTACCAGAAAGATACATAATATGAGAAAGGAACTTAATATTCCTGGCGTCATTGATCATGTTACTGAAATTACCTGTCAAACTGGTATAAAAATACTTAGGCTAGCTCATCCTAATCCTTGTACAAAATACATCCATAAATTATTTTTGAAGGCTAACATTGTTTAAAATTAATAATTAAAACTAGAACTGAACTCAGAATATATTTGATTTTCAATATTTACCAAGAGATAACAGCAGCACTTTTCTGTACCGTGGGAGATTACCCCCTTTACAATATTTATCCCTTCCTTTTGATCCAAGAAGATTAAAGATCAGTCTGTTACGATCCCTTCCGTAACCAGGTCCTTTTAAGCTCTACGATCCTTCTCAAGGTCAAAAACCCCTAACCTTGGTGTAAATGTAGTGTAATGTTTAAGGTAAGAAAGAAAATTGCACTTAAAAATAACCGTTCTCATTATCCATCACCACTACTATATACAAAACACAATTAGAGATCATCCAGCATATCACTAGCCCTCACTCTATATAGCTGTGGGAACCAACCTGTGAGATTTATATTTATTTAATTTATATGAATTTATATAGAATTTATATTTACGTTAATTTGTATACTTCGATAGCAATTTGTATGATGATAAGTGGACTGTATTTCTGCAATAATCTCACAAATCGATCCTCTACACATTAGGGGGGAGGGGTTTATATTAAATTTATATATATGCAGCCAATCAAACTACAGTATTAACTACACATTAGTGTACATTGAAGAGGTTCCTTATCTTATTGTACAGCAGGCTTTAGTCCACCAGGTATAACCAGGATGTAGACACCAAATTATCCTCTTTGAGGTAGCTTCCATCACCCAGTAACTGGTACACAAAGCATGCTTCCTCGTCTTGACCTGTCAAAAGGGCGCTAGCTATGAAGCCAGAATCCTAATATATGACAGCTATATCAGAGAAAACACTGTACAAGGAACCATAAAGACCTAGGCTTAATTACCTTGTTTGAGTCGATCATTTGTGATCTAATCGGCTCACCCAATATCTACTGACATTAATGGCCATAAATGAAAGATAAACAGGTTTCGGAAAGACACTTCCCTTGAGATTGATGACAGCGTGTTGATGATGGCAGATCACTACTCTGATCTTCCATAACACTTCGTCCAAGAGAATTTATAGGAGCCGTAATTCGCTCCACGACTCTGTGGTCTTAAACAATAACAATAGCTGACCACTCCCCCCTCACTGACGCTACTGGCCTACATTGTCCAGATGTCAGTAAGTGATAGAAGGGTCACATTTACTCTATTTTAATTCTGATAATTAAGTTAATTTATATGAGATGTTTTTATGATGGTAAAGTCCAAAGACTTTACTATTTATTTAAGAATAATTTAAGTATTTAAGAATAATTCCCACCATAATAGGTGGTGAATTTATAATAGTATGTGGTAATGATATCCCATTTTCTATAGACGGAAATTCCACTACAAGTTACATTTTCTATGGGTTAACTTGTTTATACAACACAGCAATATTATCTGCCTGTATGATATTATTAAATGGTGTCGGATTTTCCGACAATAGCTACAAAGATGACGGACACTATTTACACTCTTCTGACGAGGTTTTCAGAGCAACACTAGCCCTCACGCTAGCTGCAGTAATGGTGACATCTTCAAGCCCCCCCATCCCCTAGCGCACTCGCTTGTACGCTCAAACAGTAAAGTCTCCCAGCGCTCTTCTAACCCTCTGGTTAGCACACTCCACTCGTGAGGTTCACAACACTCCACTAGCACTCTTGCTAGTACGTCTCAAGGTTGACCAGTGAACTTCACTCTCTCTGCTTCACTGACGTCTGTCGCACGTCACCAGTAGCTCATCACCTCCCGGAACAGCAGACTAGAAGATGAGAAACTAATATTAATGGGAGGGTGTTATGACCCCAGGTAACCTGAAGAACGAGTCTACCCTAATGAGAATTATTCGGCGATCTGGACCTGACTGAGAGGTCAGAAGAAGTATCGATATATGAATATATATTAAATACTTAACAAATGTCAGTGAATAGTTTAAAAGCATTAGCCGAGGATGAACATGTAAATAAGTGACATGACATGAGATGTCGATACTTTGCTGACATGAGGCTCGCGGGACATCTCGACCTTACTTGAGCAACAGAGGTCGTGGGAGGGGTAGTGCCGTGCTGAGCTCCTGGCAGAGGAGAAAACCCCTAGTTTTGTGCTCCTACAAGAGGAGGTAATCAAGCAGGCGTTCATGTGTGAAGCCTGAGGACGATTTAAAGTGATCAAGTCAGGACTAGAAGAAGCCTTGAGAGGCAGTCCTATAGCGATTTTGTGGGTGACCTGTGTCGGCGCCCTTGTGAGGACTAGGACCTGAGCGCCCTCCAGACATAAAGTCTGTGGTTTGTTTGGGAAGAAATTAATGGAACTTCGAGGCTGGAAGAGTGAATGCTGAAATCTGTGGGAGAGCAGAACTCCATAGTGAGGAGATGACTTCAAGCAGTGTAAAGGAGCAGTAAAGAGAAGTTTCACGTGTCTCCGTGGAATCAGTGGTGAAGTATCACTGGTGTTTGAAGAGGACTTCATTGTTCAGCAGTTTTGGGAGAACTGCAGAAAAGCCTTTTGAGTATTTTGGAGGACCTAGAGATATACATGGTAGTGAGCCTCCAGGAGCTGAGCAGAAGTTTATGGTGGATACCCAGGAATGTATGAGGGGAGTGCTTGAATGCTTATTGGCGTGTAAGACACAGTGGAAGGTGAGAGATTGATCTTTTCTTGTGTTGGGGAACATTTATGCAGATGTTTCTGGTGTTTAAGCAACAGGCTGAGTTTTATATACTTTTAGGGCTGATTGTACAATATTATTGTGATGAGATTGCAATCCCACTTAGTGAGGGAGTAGTAAGTGATAAGCCAAGAGTTGGGCAGCCACTTGATATGGATGGTTGATGAAGCCAGGGTATGATATTGAAATGCTATTGGGTTGTAGCAGCTTAGAGTGTTGTATAATAATGTTCCATTTTTCTTATGTTATGTAATGTGTTCTATTTCTTTGTTTATTAAATACACATTGTTAGCTAGCTTTTGCTCTTGTCCTGGTGAGGCTTCCTAGAAAGCATAAGAGAGAGAGAGAGAGAGAGAGAGAGAGAGAGAGAGAGAGAGAGAGAGAGAGAGAGAGAGAGAGAGAGAGAGAGAGAGAGAGAGAAAGGATCACATCTGCGGACAGAGTGGCAGAAAATTCTAATTCACAAAAGAGGAATTTAGGAGGTCATTCCAAACAAGTAGAGAGTGTGGGGAGGCACGGCGGCTCAAGTAGGGTGTGTACACAAGACAACGAGACCAGTGTTGGAGCTACACCCCTAAACGTGTGATGCTGAACCCCTCTCCGAGATCAAGAGACATACAGGGTGATCTCCTGAGTAAATTTCAAGCACTTCAGTGTTCATTGTTGGTCGACAATGGAAGTGGGAGTTGTCTGTTCTGGCAGAGAGTGGTTGGGGGACGTTGTCCACCTGTACGCAAGTAACAGTCTGGTGCAACAACCAGAGCTCTCATTGGAGGTTAAAGTTCCATAAGCCCCAACCCCCTCAGGCCAGAACAAGGGTCAACTGTTTAGTTCAAAACCTGGATCATAGATGTCTCTGAGGTCCATCACAAGTCCAAGCTTCGTCTTCAGGCAAAGCTCAACGCCTTAAGCCATATTTATGGTCTGTCCACAGAGCATTCTCTCTCTCAAACATATACACTGACGGTTCCCTACACCGCCCCACGGGTGCAACTGGAAGTTCAGTAGTCCTGACAATGGGTGATGGCTTATATTTTGAGCGGGGAGTCCGTATAAACAACTGGGCCTCTACCTTTCACACCGAAATATTTGCCTTGCTTCTTGCACTGAAATGTCTCCAAACTTGATACATTAGTTATAGGAGACTCTTGATCATCCTTTATTGCACTCAACTCTTTAAGACATAACTGTAGCATGCTCGTGTCAATTGCTAGACATAAATTCAACAAAATTATTAGTGATGGTAACAGAGTACATTTTTTTGTGGATTTCATCTCATGTTGGCCTACGAATGCATGATAGAGATGATGAGTTAGGCAAAGAATCTTTCTTTAAAGGAGAAAGAAATTGAGTGTAACCTACGAGGGTTTCTAGGTAGACAGAGAGCAATAATACAACAAGAACTTCAACTAAACCTTGTAAATCTGAGGCAAAGTGAAATCTACACTAGTAATTCCATCTATCATCATACTATCATGCGAAGAGCCACACATCTATGGATCATCCAATAAAATCTGCAAACTCCTTAATGTTACTATTGCTCGGCTTAGACTCGGCTAAGAAATGTCAATAGCTATGTCAATAGGCCGTTCTATAGGCCTATTAACATGAATAGCCATCATTCATTTGATGCATCACGCAATTGTAATTTCTGTGTGTAATGAAGTAAGGGCAAAGAGGGAGAACGGCCTATTGACATAGCTCGAATGCATGAGGGAAGTTGTGTAAAACCCTGGTTGTGCCTCGGAGAGGCTGCAGGATCCAGTATGTTCTTATGTTCTTATGTACAAGTGCTTCAGCTATGAACACTTCTCCAACAAGTGCTCAGAACAATCGGCTAAGTGCAGCTCATGCTCCAGCACTCACAACTACAAGGACTGTACCACCACCACCATGAAATGCGCGAACTGTGGAGAACAGCACGCCACCACCTTCTACCTCTGCATAAAAAGGAAGGAGGATCCGAAGAAAATTAAAGAGAAGACCACCACCCAGAAGGCAGTCGCCGCGACCTTAGAACTTGGACCAACCAGTTCCCAAGCCTTCCTTCTATAAGCCAGAACTACGCACCGTACCGGCAGAATACGACCATACCAGCCCTACCAAACAGTGGCTCTTTCCAACACATCACCCGGCCGTCATACTGGGAACCTAAGGTCCAACCAACACCCGCACTGTCCCTTGCATCACGTGCAGGCGTTATTCCTGGTCTTATTCGACTAGTGAAGAGGCTTGCTGGACCAGACAATCAACGATTCGTCAAGGAACTCAACGCACTGTATTTAGCCAACGGCCTGGACCCCATCATCACCCCGGACGCAAGTCTCACTGCCTCCACTACCACTCCAGAGACTACCACCAGAATAACCACGAGGTCGATCTCAACAGACTCCAGAACCACCCAAGACCCAGGTGACACAAATAGAGGTATTTCCCTCCATAGCTCAGCACCACCAATGCTCCTGAGATAGCTTCTACTACTAGCCCATGACACCTGAGCCTACCTTAGGCTGCGAGACGAAAGTCAAAATCACCAATTACAGTTGTTATGGACTCTTCAGACCAGGAAATCTTAGTAAGAGCTCCACCATTACAGCACAAATTCGACACCTACTCGATACAAGACTTCCTCATGGAGGCCATCTCACCAAACGACAGCATGGCTCAGCCGAATAAAAGCGGAAGATCTAGAGGTCAACACCCACCGACCAGCTCCATAACTGTTACAGTCAGCCCTCCGAGGCTGAAATCCACCATGAAGACCCCCATCCATCCCCAGATCTCCAGTATCAGCTATTGATACAGACAATGGCTCCAAAAAGCCTCCACTTACGGGCTTACCATAGCTCGTGCTACTTGGAATTTTTTTTTCTGAGTAGCTGAATCTAAAACAACAACAACAACAGTGGTAAATAGTAGCTGCCTAGTATGGGCTAATAGGCCTTTTGCAATTACCTTCATTCTTATTCTTGTTTTTCTCACGTTCCGTTTCTCGTGTTTTGACATTTTTATGTGTAGGGACCTTGTTGATGTCGAGTCTCCTGTTGTCGATGTACCTGTCGATAATTTCTGTGTTGCTTGTTAAGATTTCTCTGGTGATGGTCTGGATGTGTGAGGAGATTATATGCTCTTTCATGGAGCCCTGTTGCTTGTGCATTGTTATTCGCCTAGAGAGAGAGAGAGAGAGAGAGAGAGAGAGAGAGACATTGTTGTCTTGCCTGTATACTAAGATCTTGGGGCTGATAGTCCCCAAGTGGGCATGTGAAGGCATAGATGACGTTGGTCTCTTTTAAGGCATTCTGTTTGGTGTCTGGAGAGTTCTTCATAAGAAGGTTTGCTGTCTTCTTGTTTTTGTAGTAAATTGTTAATTGTATCTTCTGATTTGTGTCTGTGGGGATAACAGAGTTGTTTGTCGACATGCTTCCAAACAGAGCTGTGAGTGAGAGCTCAGTCGATGTAAGCGTTGACAACACTCCTCTTGTACCTGGCTAGGCAGTCACTATTGGTATTAAGGCACATTCCTATGTTCATTTCTTTAGTGTAGACTGCAGTGTGGAAGCCTCCATTCCTTTCCGCGACTGTTACATCCAGAAAAGACTGCTTCCCATCAATCTACATCTCGTAAGTGAAACTTAACACCGAAATTTGCTCGAATGCTTCCTTCAACTGCTGCAAACGTCTGACATCAGGTATCTGCATAAATATGTCGTCAACGTACCTGCAGTATATGGCAGCTTTTATGTCCATGTCAACTAATACCCTCTGCTCTATGATATCCACGTAAAAATCCCAAACAGGACACCTAGGGAAGAACCCACTCAAGACATCCTTCTTGAGTCCCGATGGGCACCTAGGTGTCCAGTTTACGAACTTCTACATGGGTACCATAGAGCAGAGGATCTTAGTTGACATGGACTTAAAACCTGCCATATACTGCAGGTACGTTGACGACATATTTATGCAGATACCTGATGTCAGACGTTTAGTGAGAATAACACCAACTGCTGGTGTTATATTTACTAAAAACGGTGCAATTTTTTCATAGAATAATATACTTGAAGAGTGAATGTTTCTATGAACATTCTTTTTATATGTACGAAAGTTGGTGCCCCTAGAAACCATATGCAGAGTGTACATAACACAACACTCGCTAGGAACATGCTAGTAGAATATACAACAATCCTATCATCCACCACTGAACAGAGAAGACAGCAAATACTGGTAGCTCTACTCATAAAGGAAACAAGTTTTTTTACCATGAATTCCGGTAATTTGATTCCTCTTCTTAATCCCGAGATCAAGAAAAAAGATAGTAGCATATAAAGCTTACAGTATAAGATCAACAGCTTAAGCATTGCGGTCATAGTTAACCTATTAACATAGTTAATAATTGACCTATTAACATAGTTAATAGGTCATTTCGCGTTCTTAAGACAGAACACGAAACAATGGGTATAAATTGGATAAGTTTAGATTTAGGAAAGACTTGGGTAAATACTGGTTCAGTAACAGGGTTGTTGATTTGTGGAACCAATTGCCGCGTAACATTGTGGAGGTGGGGTCCCTCGATTGTTTCAAGCATGGGTTGGACATGTATATGAGTGGGATTGGGTGGTTATAAATAGGAGCTGCCTCGTATGGGCCAACAGGCCTTCTGCAGTTGCCTTTGTTCTTATGTTCTTATGTTAACCATATATGCTTATACCAAAGCTTGCTGCAAAAGTTTTCAAACATTATAACGCAGCATAATGTTTGATAACGTTTCTGGCAGCAGCAAGAAACGAAGCTATACACTATATATATATATTGGTTTGATCTAATAAAGATCAAATATCACGTGTTAAAGGATCTAATAAAACGTGTTAAAGAAGGGAGCCGTTATCAATCTTCAATAGCAAATAGAACAAACCACAAGCCGATGTATAAATTGAGGCGTTCCCAACAGCATAAGAGTTCGTGAGTTCATTGATAGAGAACTCACTAACCTTAAAGCCAGACACCATGAGGAAAACTATGAAAAAGTTAATAGCCTTCTATGGGGGTACTCGCAAGGTCTCAAAGGCAGTCAATGGTTTTATCAACCTTACTGGATATGAACCCATTCAGGGAGAATGCAGGTGAATGGAGAGAAGCAGAACTCCTAAACTTCGCACTGAATTGCCACAACCTCTCCAACCCAAGACCTTGCCAGAAGAGACTGGAGATAGAAATGCTACTAGATGGTATAAACAAGCTAGACGATCAAAATACCATCACCACCACAGCTTCCCTTCAAGGAGAACTGTTAGCGGATGCCAGTAAGAAGAGAGGTAACTACAGGAGCAACACCCTAGATAATAAACACAAAGAAGCAGACAAGCAACTTAAATCCACGAAGAACATCACATTCCGGAGATCCGGTAGCAGCCTTCGTCCTCATCCCAACTGATGAATATGTCACCAAACTAAAAGAAATTCTACAAGAGGAGGCAAAATTCAAGAGGATAACCAGAAACCCAACTGAATATGTCTAGAAGAAAGTCAACCGTATAACAGATGCTGCGAATGCTAAAAAGAGGCAGCATCCACCTGCAAACGGTTCAAGGTGACCACAACCAACCCACAACCATTTACGGTGATGTTAAAACCCACAATCCTGGTACTCCTCTACAACCCATCATCAGTAAAATCCCTACACCCTCGTATTACATAGCTAAACGACTCAACACTATACTGACTCCATATGTACCAAATACATATGGAGTCATATGTATTTGGTACATATGACCGAATACACCTTGAAATCAATCGCCGATTTCTTAGACATAGTGGAGACCATTAAACCAGAAGGAATCATAGCATCTTTAGACGTGGAATCCCTATTTATGAACGTCCTTGTAGACCCTTCCGTCAACTTAATGTTGATAGAATTAGGTAGACAGATAGACAGAATTTGTCGTGACAATACTACTCCAAGCCAGACATTCCAGAGTCTGCCATCCGTAATCTGGAGATCTGCACCAAAATGGCCCAATTTACAACCCCTTGGAGAGACTTGTATATGCAGACAGACAGAGAAGCCACGGGGTCCCCAGTAGCAGTCCTCTTTGCTGACTTCTGTATGGAAACACTGAAACCCATGCACTCTGGCCGAAAGAGGAGCGTCAGAGGTTGAACGTTCCTAGACGACAGAGTCAGAGTTCATGGCGGAGATTGCGTGAAACCTAGGTGCGGCTTCAGTGGAAGCCTCAGGAATCCTAGAGGGTGCAGTAGTACCGCCAGATTGCAATTCGTTTGACCATGTCGCGGCATAGTGGTCTAGAGCGTGTGCATGGGAACAACCAGCGTATAGGTTCGAGCCCCCATCACGCCTTCTACGACTCTGCTCATTAGCATCACTGCCTGAGACAGAGCAGCATCACACATAACCTACTTCTGGGATCAGGGTGTTGATCAACAAATTGTTGATTTGTTTGCAACAAATTGCTAGAAAATGAATATAAGATGCTAATTCTGCAACGATTTCACCAAAAATGCAAACTAAAAAAAGCACATAAACCCCAAAGTATTTACAAATGTAAACAAGGCAAGTAACTCATGTTCTGCCCGAATTACCGAACACCTGCAGATGAAAATGCGAGAGCCTGGAACCGAACATACAATACCAGATCTGTCTGTTCCTTCATGGGATCGAAAGAACAGTAAAATAATAATAACAATAAAAATATAGAGCCCAAAGAGGAAGCTATATTAGGCTCTATGAACTCAAGATGAGTTGTATACTTAAGAGCTTATCTGGTAATCCTCAGTTACCTACCATCGAAGAGGAAGCTTGGGCTCTAGCCTTAAAGAGCTCCTGAGATATATACGGGCGAAAAATGAGAACCAATATATCAATATATAACTACAATTAAATTTCATTGTCACCATTGCTAATTCGTAAGTTATTTGATTTCAGAGATAATTGATATGCCTGTCGGATCTGTCACAGAATACGACCGCATAAGGGAACAAGCATTTCATGTGTGAAGAAACTTTGATCTTGCTGGAACATTTGATGTTGCTGGAGCATTTGATGTTGCTGGAACATTTGATGTTGCTGGAGCATTTCATGTTGCTGAGACATTTGATGCTGCTGGAACATTTGATGTTGCTGGAACATTTGATAATACTGGAACATTTGATGTTGCTGGAACATTTGATGTTGCTGGAACATTTGATGTTGCTGGAGCATTTGATGTTGCTGGAACATTTGATGTTACTGGAACATTTGATGTTGCTGGAACATTTGATGTTGCTGGAACATTAGATGTTGCTGGGACATTTGATGTTGCTGGGACATTTGATGTTGCTGGAACATTTGATGTTGCTGGAGCATTTCATGTTGCTGAGACATTTGATGTTGCTGGAAAATTTGATGTTGCTGGGACATTTGATGTTGCTGGGACATTTGATGTTGCTGGAACATTTGATGTTGCTGGAACATTTGATGTTGCTGGAACATTTGATGTTGCTGGAACATTTGATGTTGCTGGAACATTTGATGTTGCTGGGACATTTGATGTTGCTGGGACAATTGATGTTGCTGGAACATTTGATGTTGCTGGAACATTTGATGTTGCTGGAGCATTAGATGTTGAGAGAGTATATTGTATTGTTGAGAACAATGACCCTGTGTACACGCTTAAGCGTCTTGGGGCTGATGGAAGTTTTTTTGTGACATTTTTAAATGTCTACAATTAATCAACTCTTCGAGGTTGTTATCAGTAACTACCATTAGAGACATCCACACAGAAGCAACTTCCCAACATAAAGTCTGGTGTCCCACTCACCTGGGCGATATGAGACTCCATCCCTGGTCCCCAGACGTGTGAGGCCGAAGCTCTATCAACTGGGCTATGAGTAGTCTTAATAAGGAAAAGACTTGACACTTTCGCGCTTGCGGTAAAGTGTTGTGTGTTTTGAACGTAATTTTACAGTCCACGTACTGTTCATATTGAGATCAGACATCTGTTTATTTTCGAAGCCTGAAAAGCGGATATACCCGTGATTAGTGAGTCGCGATTTTACGGGGGTTCAGCCCGTCTTCGCAAATAATAGATCGCGGTTTTTGGGTTATCACGACCATCGTTACACACGCACCCTGGGGGCATAAGTTTAAAAAAAAATCGAAATTTCAATATATATCAAAGTTGTTCAATTTCAATCTAACTTTTTTGACTAGTTGTATATGAAAAGGACTGCAACTAGTAAAAGTTTCAGCATCGTAGCATCAATAGAAAGGGAGAATAAAAATTAAATACCTATTTTTCACAAAAAATCAGAAATTACCATCAAACACAAGTGTCAACTGAAGTCATGTCTATGACTCTCAGCTATCACAATAACAAATAATAAAGGATTTTGATGATTATTTTTATCCAATGCATATTTAGGTAAAAAATAAATTTCGTTTTTTTTCTCATTTTTTCTCTTTTTTATCTGGCGATGTGCATAGAACTTATTCACCTTACTAAACGTATGTCTATCTGTAATGGTGAAAATTTTGGAGTAAATCGGTCGATGTCAACCTCTGCCACATAAGGCAGAATCACAGTACTTCATTTTGTTTAAGTAAATCATTTACAACTACAAGCTGACTCAACTCGACTCATTTATTAATTAATTTACATGAATCTTGCGCCTTATATGTAGAGTTTCTGCCTCTACAATATGTTTTAATTATTATTTTCCTAAGTTTATTTATTGATTTTATAAATATTTATATACATAATGCTGTTGCATAATGTTTGTGGGGACTTTTAATATTGTTTATTAGTCAAACTAAACATATATTGGATAAAACGTCTACATTAAATCCTTTATTATATGCTGCTGTGATAGCCGAGTGTCATGGAAAGGATATCAGTTCACACTTGGGTTTATAAGAGTAATATTTAAAAATGGGAAAATTCGTTGAAAAATACGTTTTTTTCCTCTCACATTCTATTTAGGTTGCGACGCTGAAACTTGGACCTTTTCATATACAACTAGTCAATAAAGTTTGATTGAACAACTTTCACTTTACAAAATGATGGCCCCTTAAGAGAAGTAACTGTTCACTAATCTTCTCTTTTTCAATGCATCGGACTCGATAGCTTAGCTGGAATTCTTGGGTTCTGGTTGGGCTAAAAGATTAGATTTTTGACTGAGTGGCACACTAAGAGAGCGGGCTGGGATTACAGCTCCTATTTACACACATATTCCAATGTCTCGTGAGTTAATATTAAACGTACCACGTACCAATGACACATTAATTAGGTTCTGGGCTCTCCTTTTCCGCTTATACTTTAAATAAAACACTATTCTTAACGATGATACTACTTCAGCTGGTCCAAGAGTCACCAAGAGCAATGATGAGAGTCGTACCTCTTAACTCGGCCATGAGGCTCGTATATTGATTACATAGATAATGAATTCCGAAGTGTTGCGAACTCTCCTCAACACAGCCCAACCACTTTGGCTGGACGGTAGAGCGACGGTCTCGCTTCATGCAGGTCGAATACCCGACCGTCCAAGTGGTTTGGCACCATTCCTTCCCCCCGTCCCATCCTTACTCTTGATAATTCCCTTCTCCATTTCCTCAACACAAGGTAATTATTATGGATGATCTCATATGGCTTTGAAGCTCGCCAACTGTAATGTTATTGTTTATGTGTCTCTCCTGTGTGTTCTGACCCAAACCAGAACACTCGCTGACTCAAGCGAGTGTGTCCTCATCGTTGTGTCGTTGATACAGCTACTGTATCAACGTAGCTAATACAGCTGCTGATTTAGTGGTTAGAGTCCCACTAAATTAAATAAATATCAATTAATTGACAGTTGCGATGATAATTATGAAGAGAAAACCCTTGTCAAATATGACAATATAACACTTGGGATATGAGGACAGAATTGCACTCGGGAGTTAAAGATGAACCAAAGGAAGTGTGCCCAACCAGTTCGACCATCGGAACCGAAGATCCATCTCTGCGTAAAGTGACGTCATTGCATTTTACATAAAAAACAGAAAGATTAATCCATATATTTTGTTTACTGCAGTTCCAGATAATTACCTCGAAGAGAAGGAACAATGTCAGGTTAATCTACACTGAGATAGGATGCAGGTTAATCTACACTGAGATAGGATGCAGGTTAATCTACACAGAGATAGGATGCAGGTTAATCTACACTGAGATAGGATGCAGGTTAATCTACACAGAGATAGGATACAGGTTAATCTATACTGAGATAGGATACAGGTTAATCTAAACTGAGATAAGATATAGGTTAATCTACACAGAGATAGGATGCAGGTTTATCTAGACAGAGATAAATCAGGTTAATCTACTCAGAGATAGGATGCAGGTTAATCTACACATAGATAGAATGCAGGTAAATCAAGACAGAGATAAGATGCAGGTTAATCTACAAAGAGATAGGATGCAGGTTAATCTAGACAGAGATAGGATGCAGGTAAATCTAGACTGAGATAGGATGTAGGTTAATCTACACAGAGATAGGATGCAGGTTAATCTAGACTGAGATAGGATGCAGGTTAATCTACACATAGATAGAATGCAGGTAAATCAAGACAGAGATAAGATGCAGGTTAATCTACAAAGAGATAGGATGCAGGTTAATCTAGACAGAGATAGGATGCAGGTAAATCTAGACTGAGATAGGATGCAGGTTAATCTACACAGAGATAGGATGCAGGTTAATCTAGACTGAGTTAGGATGCAGGTTAATCTACACAGAGATAGGATGCAGGTTAATCTAGACTGAGATAGGATGCTGGTTAATCTACACAGAGATAAGATGCGTGTTAATAGTTCATAGTTGAGCATAGTTGAGGCAGTTGATAGTGGTAAGGATTGTGATGTTGTGCACCTTGACTTTAGCAAAGCTTTTGATACAGTGCCACATGAAAGATTGATTAAAAAGATAGAGGCTCATGGTATTGGGGGTGCTATATTAAGTTGGATTAGGGCTTGGCCATACCAAAGGAAACAGATAATTAGTATAAATTGGGGTTAAGTCAGAGTGGGAAAATGTTGTAAGTGGAGCGCCTCAAGGCTCGGTCCTGGAACCTCTGTTGTTTATAATATATATAAGTGATTTAGATTCAGGTTTGAGTTGCAACATTTGCAAATTTGCCAATGATACGAAAATTGGTATGGAAATAAACACGGAAAAAGACTCACTATTACCTCAAGTCGATCTAAATAGGGGAGTTTGAAATGGTCAAAAGATTGGCAGATGCAGTTTAATTCTGATAAATGTAAAGTTTTGAGCCTAGGTAATGATGATAATGTTACAAGATACGAGCTAGATAGTGATGAGTTTGCGAAGTCGGATTGCGAAAGGGATCTGGGAGTAATGATTAGTAAGAATTTAAAACCAAAAGATCAATCCGTGAATTTTCGTAATGAGGACGCTGGGACTTATTAATCGAAGCGTTAATAACAAGACACCTGGTGTTGTTCTTCAACTATATCTTGCTCTGGTTAGGCCCTATTTAGATTATGCAGTTTAGTTTTGGTTGCTGTACTTTAGAATGGATATAAATTCACTAGCACGTAATAAGCGTATGGTGAAAAAGTTAATTCCCCAAATTAAAAACCTATCATATGAAGAAAGATTAACAAAGCTTATATTGCATTCACTGGAAAGGCGAAGAGTTAGGGGTGACATGATAGAGGTTTACAAGTGGGTGAATGGACATAACAGAGGGGATATTAATAGGGTATTAAAAGTATCAACACAAGACAGAACACGAAACAATGGGTATAAATTGGATAAGTTTAGATTTAGTAAATATTTGGGTAAATACTGGTTCGAGTAACAGGGTTGTTGATTTGTAGAACCAATTACCCGTAACGTGGAGGAGGTGGGGTCCCTCGATTGTTTTAGGAGTGGGTTGGACATGTATATGAGTAGGACTGGGTGGTTATAAACAGGAGCTGCCTCGAATGAACCAATAGGCCTTCTGCTCTGACCTTTGATCTTTTGTTCTTAATCTACACTGAGATAGGGTTCAAGTCAATCTACACAGAGATAACATGAAGGTTAATCTACAAAGAGATAGGATGCAGGTTAATCGTCACAAAGATAGGATGCAGGTTAATCTACACAGATATAAGATGCAGGGTAATCTTCACAGAGATAGGATGCAAGTTAATTTATATAGGGATAGAATGCAGGTTAATCTACTCAGAGATAGGAGGCAGGCTAATCTACACAGATACAGGATGCAGGTTAATCTTCACTGAGATAGGATGCAAGGTTAATCTACACAGAGATATGATGCGTGATAAGAAACCCTTCTCAGTGCAGTTCCTTAAAGCTGACTCTGCCTGATGCATCTTTAACTCACCTGATTAAATACTTGTTAACATTTTCTGGAAGATGTTGCAGACTTTTTAGATCGATAGTAAAGATAATAGGCCTCCTGTTGCAAACCTGGATCCAGTGATTCTTTCCACGTTATGTTGCAAACCTTTTCATTGGGATATTTACCTTATGTTGCAAACTTTTTCTTTGAGATATTTACATTATGTTGCAAACTTTTTCTTTGGGATATTTACATTATGTTGCAAACTTTTTCTTTGGGATATTTACATTATGTTGCAAACTTTTTCTTTGGAATATTTACATTATGTTGCAAACTTTTTCTTTGAGATATTTTCATTATGTTGCAAACTTTTTCTTTGGGATATTTACATTATGTTGCAAACTTTTTCTTTGAGATATTTACATTATGTTGCAAACTTTTTCTTTGGGATATTTACATTATGTTGCAAACTTTTTCTTTGGGATATTTACATTATGTTGCAAACTTTTTCTTTGGAATATTTACATTATGTTGCAAACTTTTTCTTTGAGATATTTTCATTATGTTGCAAACTTTTTCTTTGGGATATTTACATTATGTTGCAAACTTTTTCTTTGAGATATTTACATTATGTTGCAAACTTTTTCTTTGGGATATTTACATTATGTTGCAAACTTTTTCTTTGGGATATTTACATTATGTTGCAAACTTTTTCTTTGGAATATTTACATTATGTTGCAAACTTTTTCTTTGAGATATTTTCATTATGTTGCAAACCGTGCACAATTACATTTATGCTACAAGGACTGCAAGTTTCCAAGACCGGTAAATGTCACCAGAACCACTGAAGGTTTTAATGTCCAGCCAAGGTTACCAGGATCTCCTAAAGGTCACCAGAACCAACGTGGTCACGATGGTAACGAAGGTTACCAACAACAACGTGGTCACCAGAGGAAACGATGATACACCAGGACCAAAGCAGAATCACCAGGACCAACGGAAAATCACCAGGACCAACGAAGAATCATCAGGACCAACGGAGAAACATCAGGACCAACAGAGAATCATCAGGACCAACGAAGAATCATCAGGACCAACGGAGAATCATCAGGACCAACGGAAAATCACCAGGACCAACGAAGAATCATCAGGACCAACGGAGAAACATCAGGACCAACAGAGAATCATCAGGACCAACGAAGAATCATCAGGACCAAAGCAGAATCACCAGGACCAACGGAAAATCACCAGGACCAACGAAGAATCATCAGGACCAACGGAGAATCATCAGGACCAACAGAGAATCATCAGGACCAACGGAAAATCACCAGGACCAACGAAGAATCATCAGGACCAACGGAGAATCATCAGGACCAACAGAGAATCATCAGGACCAACGAAGAATCATCAGGACCAACGGAGAATCATCAGGACCAACGGAGAATCACCAAGACCAACGATGATACACCAGGACCAACTGAGAATTACCAGGACCAACAGAGAATCACCAGGACCAACGGAGAATTACCAGGACCAACGGAGAATTACCAGGACCAACGGAGAATCACCAGGACCAACGAAGAATTACCAGGACCAACAAAGAATCACCAGGACCAACGAAGAATCACCAGGACCAACGGAGAATCACCAGGACCAACGGAGAAGCATCAAGACCAACGGAGAATTACCAAGACCAACGAAGATTCACCAGGACCAACGGAGATTCACCAGGACCAACGGAGAATCACCAGGACCAACGGAGAAGCATCACGACCTTTGGAGAATCACCAGGACCAACGATGAATCACCAAGACCAACGAAGAATCACCAAGACCTACGAAGAATCACCAGGACCAACGGAGAATTACCAGGACCAACGGAGAAGCATCAAGACGAAAGGAGAATCACCAGGACAAACGGAGAATTACCAGGACCAACGGAGAATTACCAGGACCAACGGAGAATTACCAGGACCAACGGATAATTACCAGGACCAACGGATAATTACCAGGACCAACGGAGAATCACCAGGACCAACGAAGAATTACCAGGACCAACGAAGAATTACCAGGACGAACGAAGAATTACCAGGACCAACGAAGAATCACCAGGACCAACGGAGAATTACCAGGACCAACGAAGAATCACCAGGACCAACGGAGAATTACCAGGACCAACGGAGAATCACCAGGACCAACGAAGAATCACCAGGACCAACGGAGAATTACCAGGACCAACGGAGAATTGCCAGGACCAACGGAGAATTACCAGGACCAACGGAGAAGCATCAAGACCAACGGAGAATCACCAGGACCAACGGAGAAGCATCAAGACCAACGAAGATTCACCAGGACCAACGAAAATTCACCTGGACCAACGGAGAATCACCAGGACCAACAAAGAATCACCAGAACCAACAGAGAATCCCCAGGACCAACAAAGAATCACCAGGACCAACAGAGAATTACCAGGACAAACAGAGAATCACCAGGACCAACGGAGAATCACCAGGACCATCAGAGACTCCCCAGGACCAACGGGGAATCACCAGGATAAACGGGGAATCACCAGTATCAACGGAGAATCACCAGGACCAACAGAGAATCACCAGTACCAACAGAGAATCCCCAGTATCAACAGAGAATCACCAGGACCAATGGAGAATCACCAGTATCAACGGAGAATACCAAGGACCAACAGAGAATCACCAGGATAAACGGGGAATCACCAGAATCCACACAGTGCAAAATATAACCTCTATATTTGCTGCGTCAGATAAGTGTAATCCGCTCACCATGAACATTCTACAGTGCATATTTGGGAAATAGTTTAAAATAAAATAGGCAATTAGACAGTTAACATTAGGCCACCGAAATATCCATTGGAGCAGAAAAATTGGTTCTTTTGATGTAAGCTTAATCAAAGGGCAATAATCCAACGCTCCGCTAACTAGGTTTGAGCACATACTCATGGGAAAATTCTTGCTTTTAAAGGGTTAGTGTTTCTCTAAGTATTTAGAGAATACCTTAATAATATATATATATATATATATATATATATATATATATATATATATATATATATATATATATATATATATATATATATCGTACCTAGTAGCCAGAACGCACTTCTCGGCCTACTATGCAAGGCCCGATTTGCCTATTAGGCCGAATGATTTTTTTTATTTTCAATAAATTGTTTCCAATTAATTTATTTTATTTAATATTACTATATTATGTTATGAACATAAATTATTAACATAGTTGTGTTAGTTTAGGTTAGGTTTAGATAGGTTAGGTTACTATAAAACCAAAAAAACGGCCAACCGACTCATGAAAAAATCTCCAGACACAAAGCAGAACGCCTTTAAGGAGACCAACGTCGTCTATGCCTCCAAATGCCCACTTGGGGACTGTAAGCCCCAAAGAACTCAGTATATAGGCAAGACAATAGACAACAACATCTTTTTCCAGGCGATTAACAATGCATAAGCCACAGAGCTCCATTAAGGAACATATAAACTCTTCCCACAACCAGACCATCACCAGAGAAGTCTTAACAAACAATACAGAAATCATCGATAGATACAGCGATAGCAGGCGGCTTGACATCTGCGAGGCACTACACATCAAAAAGTCAACACCAGCAATCAACAGCCAATTGATGCACAACTGTATTCTACCCATTTCAAGACTCCGTACGAATATAGAAGCATCAATAGGAAGTATGGTCCAATAAGCCATTTGTAGTTACTTCCATTCTTCCCTCTCGTTTATCCAATTTATACCCATTGCACCGTGTTCTATCTTGTGTTGGTCAAAAGTTTGTTCACCTCATCCAAAACTGTTGCAAAATATCACCTCACCCAAATGCGAGTATATAAGACAAGCTATTCAATGTTAGCATTAAGTAAATCTCTGTTTAGTGTTTTCAGGTTACAGTTGTGTGTGTGTAAACTAAAGTCTTTGAAAATTTAATAAGTTATTACGAAACGCGTTTAAGCGTTGCGTCAGACTAGAAATAAAAATGAATTTTGGAGAATTGATTTTTCAATTACCATCGACAGTAAGAAATATTTAGAAAATTCGTGTTAGAATTATTGATCTTATGTTTTTGGTCATATTTAACAACTTATGTTCACAAGAAAGACTGCTAGCAAAATATACTAATACATACATATATATATATATATATAAATATAAATATATATATATATATATATGCGAACAAGCCTGAATGGTCCCCAGGACTATATGCAAATGAAAACTCACACCCAAGAAGTGACTCGAACCCATACTCCCAGAAGCAACGCAACTGGTAACTACAGGGCGCCTTAATCCGCTTGACCATCACGGCCGTCAAAAGGAAGTGATAGCCGAGGCTATTTGAGCCACTTCCCCGACGGCAACTCGGATGGTAATCTTGGGCATAGCATTTCACCAAATCACCTCATTCTTTGGGGCACACGTGAGGAACACAAATGCGAACAAGCCTGAATGGTCCCCAGGACTATATGCGAATGAAAACTCACACCCCAGAAGTGACTCGAACCCATACTCCCAGAAGCAACGCAACTGGTAACTACAGGGCGCCTTAATCCGCTTGACCATCACGGCCGTCAAAAGGAAGTGATAGCCGAGGCTATTTGAGCCACTTCCCCGACGGCAACTCGGATGGTAATCTTGGGCATAGCATTTCACCAAATCACCTCATTCTTTGGGGCACACGTGAGGAACACAAATGCGAACAAGCCTGAATGGTCCCCAGGACTATATGCGAATGAAAACTCACACCCCAGAAGTGACTCGAACCCATACTCCCAGAAGCAACGCAACTGGTAACTACAGGGCGCCTTAATCCGCTTGACCATCACGGCCGTCAAAAGGAAGTGATAGCCGAGGCTATTTGAGCCACTTCCCCGACGGCAACTCGGATGGTAATCTTGGGCATAGCATTTCACCAAATCACCTCATTCTTTGGGGCACACGTGAGGAACACAAATGCGAACAAGCCTGAATGGTCCCCAGGACTATATGCGAATGAAAACTCACACCCCAGAAGTGACTCGAACCCATACTCCCAGAAGCAACGCAACTGGTAACTACAGGGCGCCTTAATCCGCTTGACCATCACGGCCGTCAAAAGGAAGTGATAGCCGAGGCTATTTGAGCCACTTCCCCGACGGCAACTCGGATGGTAATCTTGGGCATAGCATTTCACCAAATCACCTCATTCTTTGGGGCACACGTGAGGAACACAAATGCGAACAAGCCTGAATGGTCCCCAGGACTATATGCGAATGAAAACTCACACCCCAGAAGTGACTCGAACCCATACTCCCAGAAGCAACGCAACTGGTAACTACAGGGCGCCTTAATCCGCTTGACCATCACGGCCGTCAAAAGGAAGTGATAGCCGAGGCTATTTGAGCCACTTCCCCGACGGCAACTCGGATGGTAATCTTGGGCATAGCATTTCACCAAATCACCTCATTCTTTGGGGCACACGTGAGGAACACAAATGCGAACAAGCCTGAATGGTCCCCAGGACTATATGCGAATGAAAACTCACACCCCAGAAGTGACTCGAACCCATACTCCCAGAAGCAACGCAACTGGTAACTACAGGGCGCCTTAATCCGCTTGACCATCACGGCCGTCAAAAGGAAGTGATAGCCGAGGCTATTTGAGCCACTTCCCCGACGGCAACTCGGATGGTAATCTTGGGCATAGCATTTCACCAAATCACCTCATTCTTTGGGGCACACGTGAGGAACACAAATGCGAACAAGCCTGAATGGTCCCCAGGACTATATGCGAATGAAAACTCACACCCCAGAAGTGACTCGAACCCATACTCCCAGAAGCAACGCAACTGGTAACTACAGGGCGCCTTAATCCGCTTGACCATCACGGCCGTCAAAAGGAAGTGATAGCCGAGGCTATTTGAGCCACTTCCCCGACGGCAACTCGGATGGTAATCTTGGGCATAGCATTTCACCAAATCACCTCATTCTTTGGGGCACACGTGAGGAACACAAATGCGAACAAGCCTGAATGGTCCCCAGGACTATATGCGAATGAAAACTCACACCCCAGAAGTGACTCGAACCCATACTCCCAGAAGCAACGCAACTGGTAACTACAGGGCGCCTTAATCCGCTTGACCATCACGGCCGTCAAAAGGAAGTGATTTTCATTCGCATATAGTCCTGGGGACCATTCAGGCTTGTTCGCATTTGTGTTCCTCACGTGTGCCCCAAAGAATGAGGTGATTTGGTGAAATGCTATGCCCAAGATTACCATCCGAGTTGCCGTCGGGGAAGTGGCTCAAATAGCCTCGGCTATCACTTCCTTTTGACGGCCGTGATGGTCAAGCGGATTAAGGCGCCCTGTAGTTACCAGTTGCGTTGCTTCTGGGAGTATGGGTTCGAGTCACTTCTGGGGTGTGAGTTTTCATTCGCATATAGTCCTGGGGACCATTCAGGCTTGTTCGCATTTGTGTTCCTCACGTGTGCCCCAAAGAATGAGGTGATTTGGTGAAATGCTATGCCCAAGATTACCATCCGAGTTGCCGTCGGGGAAGTGGCTCAAATAGCCTCGGCTATCACTTCCTTTTGACGGCCGTGATGGTCAAGCGGATTAAGGCGCCCTGTAGTTACCAGTTGCGTTGCTTCTGGGAGTATGGGTTCGAGTCACTTCTGGGGTGTGAGTTTTCATTCGCATATAGTCCTGGGGACCATTCAGGCTTGTTCGCATTTGTGTTCCTCACGTGTGCCCCAAAGAATGAGGTGATTTGGTGAAATGCTATGCCCAAGATTACCATCCGAGTTGCCGTCGGGGAAGTGGCTCAAATAGCCTCGGCTATCACTTCCTTTTGACGGCCGTGATGGTCAAGCGGATTAAGGCGCCCTGTAGTTACCAGTTGCGTTGCTTCTGGGAGTATGGGTTCGAGTCACTTCTGGGGTGTGAGTTTTCATTCGCATATAGTCCTGGGGACCATTCAGGCTTGTTCGCATTTGTGTTCCTCACGTGTGCCCCAAAGAATGAGGTGATTTGGTGAAATGCTATGCCCAAGATTACCATCCGAGTTGCCGTCGGGGAAGTGGCTCAAATAGCCTCGGCTATCACTTCCTTTTGACGGCCGTGATGGTCAAGCGGATTAAGGCGCCCTGTAGTTACCAGTTGCGTTGCTTCTGGGAGTATGGGTTCGAGTCACTTCTGGGGTGTGAGTTTTCATTCGCATATAGTCCTGGGGACCATTCAGGCTTGTTCGCATTTGTGTTCCTCACGTGTGCCCCAAAGAATGAGGTGATTTGGTGAAATGCTATGCCCAAGATTACCATCCGAGTTGCCGTCGGGGAAGTGGCTCAAATAGCCTCGGCTATCACTTCCTTTTGACGGCCGTGATGGTCAAGCGGATTAAGGCGCCCTGTAGTTACCAGTTGCGTTGCTTCTGGGAGTATGGGTTCGAGTCACTTCTGGGGTGTGAGTTTTCATTCGCATATAGTCCTGGGGACCATTCAGGCTTGTTCGCATTTGTGTTCCTCACGTGTGCCCCAAAGAATGAGGTGATTTGGTGAAATGCTATGCCCAAGATTACCATCCGAGTTGCCGTCGGGGAAGTGGCTCAAATAGCCTCGGCTATCACTTCCTTTTGACGGCCGTGATGGTCAAGCGGATTAAGGCGCCCTGTAGTTACCAGTTGCGTTGCTTCTGGGAGTATGGGTTCGAGTCACTTCTGGGGTGTGAGTTTTCATTCGCATATAGTCCTGGGGACCATTCAGGCTTGTTCGCATTTGTGTTCCTCACGTGTGCCCCAAAGAATGAGGTGATTTGGTGAAATGCTATGCCCAAGATTACCATCCGAGTTGCCGTCGGGGAAGTGGCTCAAATAGCCTCGGCTATCACTTCCTTTTGACGGCCGTGATGGTCAAGCGGATTAAGGCGCCCTGTAGTTACCAGTTGCGTTGCTTCTGGGAGTATGGGTTCGAGTCACTTCTGGGGTGTGAGTTTTCATTCGCATATAGTCCTGGGGACCATTCAGGCTTGTTCGCATTTGTGTTCCTCACGTGTGCCCCAAAGAATGAGGTGATTTGGTGAAATGCTATGCCCAAGATTACCATCCGAGTTGCCGTCGGGGAAGTGGCTCAAATAGCCTCGGCTATCACTTCCTTTTGACGGCCGTGATGGTCAAGCGGATTAAGGCGCCCTGTAGTTACCAGTTGCGTTGCTTCTGGGAGTATGGGTTCGAGTCACTTCTGGGGTGTGAGTTTTCATATATATATATATATATATATATATATATATATATATATATATATATATATATATATATATATTTATATATATATATATATATATATATATATATATATATATATATATATATATATATATATATATATATATATATTTAAATAAAATTTGTGAGGGTACCACCTCTGGTGCCAATGTGGGGACCCATAGCCTCGGAGAAGAAAATAAAAAGTATTCAGAGGAGACCTTGTGGTTTCTCACTGAACACTAATATTATCTTCTCCTACCACCCCCATTCTTTTGTATGTACACATATATATTTGCTTTATTTGAACTTTGTTACAAAAAAGGAGTTACATATAGGTTACAAAGATGGTTATCATAGGTTGTCGAGTTCCTCCAGCTCCTCAGATGGCGTGCAGGAACTCTGGATGCAGTGCACATTTCCCCTCTGTATCGCCACGCTGAGGCGCTGGAAAAGAAAGCTGGCAGCTCTAGGGTCCCTTGTTGTTTCAATGAGCCTAGAACCCAGTTCCTTCAAAAAACTGGTAGCACTTTTACCCCAGGCGCCGAGTGTCTCAGAAGCAATGGGGACAAAATTGTAGTAGTGATCCAGTTCTCTATACTTACGGGATTTGGCTGCTTCCCTGTGGGTGGCAGCGCCACCTGGTTGTGCAACACTGAGGTCAATGTAGGTGTTAGCCAGGGTTGATACACACGTGTAGTCCCATACCAACTGCTTGCCATTCTTCCAGGGGTTCACTGTGATACCATCCGGGCGACCAATAAGAGCATCAGAGTTACGGGGCGTTAGGTAACGGGGCTCTCTTTCAGTTGGGCATCCAGCTGTGGTGAGGCTCCTCTTGATGATGTCGTTAACTTCACTGTGCCTCGAGTGCCATCCTCTTGTGCTTTGGCAGAGTAGGCCATGGTGGCCGTACCTGTCAGCCACCACCTTGCCGCAAATACATCTAATACAAATACATATATATATATTGTGACGGTAAAGCGTTGGTGTTCGGCTGTTTCAAAAGCTAGGGGCAGGGCCTCGTCACATAATAGAAAAAAAAAGAGAAAAGCTGGAGCTTTCGTCTGTGGTAAGGTAATGGGAAGACACACAAAACACAAGTAAATTAACAATGAAATTTTAATTACTTTAGAAAAACAAGACATGAATAAAGTTAAGCACATAAAAATATGAAAGACAAGTCAACAAACAAAATAATATGAATAATCACTGGCAAATGAAAAGTTACGTTAAGACTAGTGAGTTACTGTGATAGCAAAATAAAATATTAGTGATGCCAGAATATTGGCTTCGAGCTGCCACCTCCCTTAGTACACGAAAGCCAAGGCTTAGTCTACCAGCGAGAGATGTCAACTGCTTGGAGCACTGAGATATTCTGACAATATTGCCGCACTGCAGCCCAGACGTCAACTTGTGGCGGAGGCGGAGGGCAGGTGCGACGGGACACCAGCCAATCAGCGACAGGCAAGCAAAGGATGAGCAGTTTGCTGGTTACGGTGGTGGTGGGTAGCAGGTGTCACTGTGTGCTGGGTACGATTTGCTCTCTGGGCAAAACGTTTGGTGATACTTGCTGGACGTATCTTCTATATTATCTTGTATATTGACGTACTTTGTAGGGAAGAGCAGGCTCAATCTCTCTTGAAAGTGATTATCGTCACAATATATATATATATATATATATATATATATATATATATATATATATATATATATATATATATATATATATATATATATATATATATATATATATATATATATATATATATACAATATTTAATTTACAATTATTTATACCGAACATCAATCCATAACCAAACTAGAAAACAAATAATTTAATAATTTAATCGTGTTTTATCAATGAACCCTATAAAATATTGTAGTTGTTTTCCAATTTCGGGTTAAACAATGTTTTATGCCCCACGTTTTCCACTGGCGATGTAATGCCCAGCTTCCCTACGTTGTTGTTAACGATCACAGGAAATTGCGCCGACAAATATAAAAGAGTAATGGCTTATTCATGCAGGATTCTCATTTTAGTTTCTCGTGTCTAATTTGCGTTCTGGTATATTGCTCCATTAGGCTACGTGGCAACGCGAATGGGGTCATCATGCCACTACTTTCTAATGGGAGAAAATAGATTTAGGCTTTATTCTGCAGCTCTGGAGTCTAAGAGAACATTCATAATGGAATTAAAATCTCCTCAAAGAAGCTCTGATGGAGTGCAGATAAAATGAGAAATATGGTTAATTTCAGTACTGATGGCGCATTGTGGCAGCTTTGTGCTGGTGTAATGGCGATCGACTTTTCAGGAAGGAAACCAGTTTGTCAACGGTTGAAATTTTATTCACTTGTTGAAGTTGAACAATATTTGTTCCTCTTTCAAATTAGGTTCCACCTTCATTTCCACCTATTTTTCCTCTTGCACTCAAACTTGAGTCACTGTCAGCCGGCGGCTGAACGAACAGAACACTGGACGCGTAATCCTGTGGTCCCGGGTTCGATCCCTGGCGCCGGCGAGAAACAATTGGCAGAGTTTCTTTCACCCTGATGCCCCTGTTACCTAGCAGCAAATAGGTACCTGGGAGCTAGTCAGCTGTCACGGGCTGCTTCCTGGGGGTGAAGGCCTGATCGAGGACCGGGCCGCGGGGACACTAAACCCCGAAATCATCTCAAGACAACTGTTCATAAAGGAGCAACACAATTATCCCCTCATTCACCTCTTTCCTAGTGGTGGACATACAGAATTTACCGTCTCGAGTGTCCTCGACGAAGGCAGTAAATCGGAGGCTTGCCAAAGGTCTCCCCATGATGGAGCACAGTCTTGGTACTTGTGGCTTGAGGTGGATAGGCGATTCCATCGGGTTAATACCCTATGGAGGTCCTCTTGACGTTCTAAAAGACTTTTTTTACTTAATGGTTCTCTCACTGCCTTCATCGACATCCGAAGCTCAGAGCGGGAGTGTGTATAGTGTCCCTCTTCTGGCTGATGTACAATTCTGATTGTCTTTAACTCTCCCTTCCTCTCATCCGATCCAGTTCTACCTCGCCCCTTTCTTTTCTATCCTATCATTCTGCCAATTTGCCTTTCCCTCATTTCTCGTCTACCTCTCCGTCCCTTAGCTTCATTAGTCTCTACAAGTCCTTTCTCTGGTTGATTTTCCACTTCATTATCCGCTAGCTGTCCCTTTCTCTTCTTTCCGCCTTATTCAATCCTGTTCCTCTGTCTGTCTGTCTGTCTGTCTGTCTGTCTGTCTGTCTGTCTGTCTGTCTGTCTGTCTGTCTGTCTGTCTGTCTGCCTGTCTGTCTGTCTGTCTGTCTCTCTCTCTCTCTCTCTCTCTCTCTCTCTCTCTCTCTCTCTCTCTCTCTCTCTCTCTCTCTCTCTCTCTCTCTCTCTCTCTCCCTCTCTCTCTCTCTCTCTCTCTCTCTCTCTCTCTCTCCCTCTCTCTCTCTCTCTCTCTCTCTCTCTCTCTCTCTCTCTCTCTCTCTCTCTCTCTCTCTCTCTCTCTCTCTCTCTCTCTCTCTCTCTCTCTCTCTCTCTCTCTCTCTCTCTCTCTCTCTCTCTCTCTCTCTCTCTCTCTCTGTCTCTCTCTGTCTCTCTCTCTCTCTCTCTCTCTCTCTCTCTCTCTCTCTCTCTCTCTCTCTCTCTCTCTCTGTCTCTCTCTCTCTCTCTCTCTCTCTCTCTCTCTCTCTCTCTCTCTCTCTCTCTCTCTCTCTCTCTCTCTCTCTCTCTCTCTCTCTCTCTCTCTCTCTCTCTCTCTCTCTCTCTCTCTCTCTGTCTCTCTCTCTCTCTCTCTCTCTCTCTCTCTCTCTCTCTCTCTCTGTCTCTCTCTCTCTCTCTCTCTCTCTCTCTCTCTCTCTCTCTCTCTCTCTCTCTCTCTTTCTCTCTCTCTCTCTCTCTCTCTCTCTCTCTCTCTCTCTCTCTCTCTCTCTCTCTCTCTCTCTCTCTCTCTCTCTCTCTCTCTCTCTCTCTCTCTCTCTCTCTCTCTCTCTCTCTCTCTCTCTCTCTCTCTCTCTCTCTGTCTCTCTCTCTCTCTCTCTCTCTCTCTCTCTCTCTCTCTCTCTCTCTCTCTCTCTCTCTCTCTCTCTCTCTCTCTCTCTCTCTTTCTCTCTCTCTGCCCAACACTCAATATCCTCGCTTCTAACACCCATTACCTCTGGCTCCACTACAATGCTTTCTGTGTTGTTGGTCTGGCCAGCTTGGCTGTTAAATGTTTCTACTCAAAGATTAACATATGAATCCTATTTCGGATGATCAGCTATTCTTTCCGGGGCTTAGGAATTTTTTTTTAAAGCGGTGAGAGGGCAGCTAATTTTACCCCCCTAATGTATAAAGGGAGAGTTTTGACGTCTTGCGCCTTTGATGATGATTGACTCAAGACCTGAGTCTGTCATCATCGAACCTGATTATTGTTAAGAGGATCAGCTGTTGTGTGGATTTTTAACTGTTTAGGTAAAAGCTTAATGGTATGTGTGAGATAACCACTTCTGTCCCTTGCTTGCTGTTTTGGGTCTTTTGGATTCTACAATAATGTCATAGAGAGCTCTTACATCAGTGACAAAGTTATCGTATATTACACGTCAAGGATACTCGGCGGTGCTCTGGTATCCCGTAGTCCGTTTATCTCTCCTTCCTCACAATTTCCCTCCCATTCTTCCTTCCTCTCTCTCTCTCTCTCCTTTCCATTTTCCCCTCCATCCCTCCTATTTTCCCTACCTACCTCACGGTCTCCCTCCTATGCCTCCTCCTCCTCCTCCTCTCCAACTGGGGAAAAAATGCTCGAGAAACGTTACATCTACGTCATCGACATCGAATCAACGATATACAATGATTCAACGCCGAATACAGCCTTGAAATAAAAATGGAAAACACTCAATGAAATTCCAGCCGCCCAATTCCCACTTCACAGCAGGCGTTGGTGTTTGTAGTAGGGGTGAACCCTCCTTAACGACTGATAGGAATGGACTCCATCCTATATCCCTCGTCATACAATCACAATTCACCATGGGGAAGTTGTGATGACCAAACATCATCCAACATCAGGATAGTGAAGCAACGGCGATGTTTCGGTCCGTCCTGGACCACATAATCGTCTCGATAACGGTCCAGGACGGCGCGAAACGTCGTCCTCACACTCCTGGTGTGTCCTTTTGGTCATCATATCTTCAGTCAGGTTATTGTGGCCCAGAGCCAGCACCGGGGAGACAGTTGGGTGAGACTAACATTCTCGCTTCCATCCTCGAAGAGAGACACAGACATTCTCTCTCTCTCATAGAATCAGATCAATGGAAATACTGCATGAGTTATACAGAATACCTTAGAGTATTCAGCATACAGAATATATACAGAATACATTCCGTCTGGTCCAGCTGCAGGAGGCACCCAGCAGGAAGCTCTTGATATCATCTCTAGTGAGCAGTTTCCAACCCTCGACGGACTAAAGCAAACAAGCAAAGATACAGAAGAAATTGACTGGTTAAAAAAGAAAATTACTGAATTGGAAATTAAAATACAAACATTAGAGAAGAATCTGCCCTGTGATAGTGGTGAAGTGAACCATGCTAGCGATAGTGATCAAGTAAATTCTCCCAGCACCAGTGGTGATGCGAAGTTGTAATGTTGCTCAGAGGCTACTTCAACTATCTCTACGGAACGTGAGTGTCAAATCTCCGTGGGGAATGGGGGCCTCGTAGCCTGGTGGATAGCGTGCAGGACTCGTAATTCTGTGGAGCGGGTTCGATTCCCGCACGAGGCAGGAACAAATGGGCAAAGTTTCTTTCACCCTAAATGCCCCTGTTACCTAGCAGTAAATAGGTACCTGGGAGTTAGTCAGCTGTCACAGGCTGCTTCCTGGGGGTGGAGGCCTGGTCGAGGACCGGGCCGCGGGGACACTAGAAAAAGCCCCGAAATCATCTCAAGATAACCTCAAGATAAGATAGAGTAGTCATTGATCCCTCACTGGCACCCCCACTAGATCATAATGAAACCCTGGAGTTGGTTGCAGATAAAGCGTTTAAGAAAACACCAACTGCTACTCAGGTTAAACGCATCCTACGCATAAGTAATATTTCTCAGGACACACGGAACAAAGTTGCTTATGTTGTCGAAGTGTTTAACGAGCTTAATGGTTACCTTAATTTCCTTGATACTTAACCATGGCTCATCAAACAAAAACAATTAAGTTTCTTTCTGTCGGAAAATCCGACACCATTTAATAATAATATCATACAGATAATAGCTGTATTACCCACAAGTTACCCATAGAAAACGTAACTTGTAGTGGAATTACCGTCTATAGAAAACGGGATATCATCACCACATACTATTATAATTCACCAGCTATTTTGCTGGGAATTGTTCTTAAATACATTAGTCTTTGGACTTTACCATCATAAAAACATCTTATATAAATTAACTTAATTATCAATATTAAAGTAGAGTAAATGTGACCCTTCTATCACTTTCTGAAATCTGGACAAAGTAGGCCAGGCGTCTGTGGGGAAGGAGGGCAGCCATTGTTGTTTATGAGACCAGAGGCTCACACAGGAGCAAATTCGGCTCCTGTTAATTTTACTTGGACGTAGTGTTATGGAAACCAGAAGTGTACCATTGTCAACACGCTGTCTACAAATACAAGTTAAGTGTCTATCCGAAACCCGTTTATCATTCATTTATGGCCATTAATGTCAGGATATAGGGTTAGCCGGTTAGAACGCGAAATCGCCTCATACTAAAGGTAATTAAGCCAGGTCTTTAATGTTCCATGTACTGTATAGTGTTTTCTCTGATATAGCTTGTCATATATAGGTTTCTGGCTTCACAGCTAGCGCACTTTTGACAGGTCAAGACGAGGATGCAAGATTATGTGCACCAGTTACTGGGTGATAGAAGCTACCTCAAAGAGGATAATTTGGTGTCTACACTCTAGTTATACCTGGTGGACTAACCTGCTGTACTAGAAGAGAAGGAACCTCATCAATGTATGTAGCTATTACTGTAATTTGATTGGCTGCATATGTGTAATATAAACCCCCCCTAATGTGTAGAGGATCGATTTGTGAGATTGAGATTATTGCAGAAATACAGTCCACTTATCATTATACAAATTGCTATCGAAGTATATAAATTAACGTAAATATAAATTCATATAAATTAAATAAATATAAATCTCACAGGTCGGTTCCCACATTATTTGGTCCTTCGAAACCGAATTATTTGGTCATCTTCGAACCGGATGACGGATTATTTGATCCTTTGAACCCACATTTGGTCATCTTAGTACCGGATGAGCCAGTTATCCAGTGGATTCATTAAATATACTAGTGCAGTGTTATTTAAACAAGGCCAGCCAGTCAAAGACAGCAGCGTAGCCTCGAGGGAGCTCAGGAGCCTCCCTCAGCCCAGTTCAGCTTCGTCAGCGGTTTCATGCACACCCACAGATATTTGGTGGCGTGTTATTTCGTGAAATGACAGCGCTAATATAGAATCCAGCCAAATTAGTGACTGTGTCGCGAGATTGTTCACGGATTTCGTGGTGTTACATTTCGCGAGAGATTATCTACGAATTTTGTGGAGTTTATTTCGCGAGGTCACTAATAATATTTAATACTTCTTGATAATATTAGAAGTTTCATAGAGGCTAATTAAGAGGCTATTAACAATAATTGTGTATATTATTTCTCCAAAATAGAGAATTATTTAATATATACTGCACTAGTGATCACAGTATAATATTTACTAATTGCCAACCCACAACAGGGTAGGATATTACCATTGACTAGTTGAACTATTATCGTTCATCCTAGTCCCATTATTACCATAGTCAGTTGTACTATATTGAACAACCTAACACCATTAATGAATGGTCCAGACCCTATTTTGGGTGTAATTTTTATCAACTCGAGTTGAGTTGTGTATATATAATAATTTACTTATGATCATTACACCTTTGAGTGATTAATTAGTGTCTCTACCATCCTAGGGTGATATAGAAGAGCTAACCTAAAGGTACTTCCAGTGACACTGGTTTATCACTCAAATCATTAGTGTGTATGATTGTATATATATAATGTGTATTAATTTTAAGTGCTAACCTCTAGTAGAGGTAGGATTATTGCCTAGTGAGTTCAGAATTTACCCTAGGCTACCATTAGAGCTTGTTCAGTATTATGAGCAGCCCAAGTACAAGCCCCACAAGGCTTCTCCAACTAGCCAGTATGGATAATGCAGGGAGAATGAAAAGAACCCTTGCAGGTCTTAAAGGCCACTTAACAAGACAGATCAAGAAATGTGAAGATTTGTCACAACAATCTCAAGTTGATTATGCTGACCTGGAAAGCTATTATCAAGCAGCTGCAGGTAAATTTGAGCAAATCAAATGTCAAATAGCAACATATGTGGCTGAACTTGCCAACACTAATTTATCAGAAACAGAAATAGACGACATTATGGTTGATCTTGCGAATTATGAAGATCACACTCAGGCCACGTTACAGCCTTATGTCAAATTAATTGCCCAGAACAAGGCAACAGCAACAACAACAACAGTTGCATCTAATACGAGTCAAGCGGAAGCTCGACTCCCTCCAATTAATTTACCCACTTTCTCAGGGAAAGATGAGGAAGATTGGGACGAATTTTGGAACAAATTCGTTGACCTTGTAGACTCAAAACAATCTTTACCAAAGAGTAGTAAATTCTCTTATTTGCAAGGTCAATTATCAGGTGAGGCTAAAACAGTAGTATCCCATCTGAGATTAACTAATGACGGCTATGATCTGGCAGTAAAACTCCTCAAGGATAATTATGCTGATCCAGAAGTAAGAACATCACATTTAGTTCATGAGATGTTGCATTTACCCCCACCGGAGGCTTCAGCTGATTCACTCCAAGTCTTCAAGCTGGAGGTAGAATCATTGATCAATGCCCTCAGCCTGACAGCAGATACAAACGGGGCTGAGTGGGTCTTGAAAATAATTGTCCAGGAGAAAATACCTAGGGACATATTGAGACAAATGAGTGCTCATTACAATAAAAGTATCTTATCCATGAATGAAATATCTGAAGGTTTAAAGTCAGTAGTTCATCAATTACGAACACATGACAAATTAAAACCACCAAGTAAACCCTCAGAAACCAATAATAGTAAACCACAGAGTACCAAAGGTACTCCAAATCAATCTAGACAATATAATTCAACACCAAAGTGGAACAGTGGCAGTGTGGGCGTATATGCAGTGGGACCCTCCAAGCCTATAGTTACTGTGTCATCCAAGAACGTGACACCAAAGGGTACTGGAAGCTATGGAACATGTTTGTTCTGCAATGAGAAACATTCAATGTACCACTGCCCTAATTTTCCTGATAGTGACGCCCGTGTTGAGCGACTCAAAGATTTGCAACATTGCACGAGGTGCCTCAGGAAACATAACATCAAGGACTGTGATACCCAATTACACACCTGTAATAGGTGTAACAAAGGTCAGCACCATGCAGCATTGTGCAGAGACACCAAAACAACGTCTCCAAACCCCAAGGTGGAAGATAGCATTCCCACCACAGTACAGTACTGCAAGGTGCAACCAACAAAGAGTGTCCAATCGGCAAAGTCTAAAGGTAATACGACTTTGCCTACTGCCCAAATTACCATCCTGAATAAGAGGGCCAAGGTCCATACCCGTGGGTTGTTTGACCAAGGATCCCAGAGAACATATATCACTAAAAAGTTGGCAGATGAACTACAATTAAGGCCTGTAGCCCAGATGTCATTCAACATCTCAGGGTTTGTAACAGATGCAGGACCTCAAGTCTACCAGGTGGTACAACCATCAGTACGTTTAGGCAGGTACGTCTGTCGAGTACAAGCCATTGTGGTGGACAAAATACCAGTAGACCTACAAGTTCGAGGTCTGAGAGCAACAGCCAAATTCCTGAGAAATAGAGGAATAAAATTGGCAGATAATATTAAGTCTGATCACCTTACCGACTTCGGTCTCCTTGTAGGGACAGACTATTGCCATCGATTCATCGGTAGCCCTACTAAATATCAGGGTATAACCATGTTAAACTCTGCAGGAGGTAAATTACTCTCAGGCCCAGTATCAAGCCTGAGGAGACCTATGCCTGCAGATAAACAATACCAATAGAAACTAAATTTGTCAGCTGATTATATTTCTCCAGTAGCATTATACTAAGGAGATGACAGCTGACTATAGTAACAGAGGTTGATGTTAGTATCATCATTTAAAGCTGAAGATGAGTTCATGAGGCCTCAGTGGCAAATCAGTGAACAGTAGCCTAAAACAGCTACAAGTCACTGCGACCAATGTCACTGAACCCACTGCAGTCTCAGAACCATACTTTACTTTAATGATGAGCTATTCAATCTTCTGAATCAATTAACTAAATTAAACCCTAATAAATCTGATGACTGATTTGATACATTTATTATTTAATCAAGATGTATTCCAGGGGCCTCAGTGTTTATATATCAGTGACCAGTTACCTGAAGAAACTTCAAGTTATATCTAATGTCACTGATCTCACTGCAGTCCCTGAATCATACTTGACTGTAGTACTTGTTCACATCCAGTCTTCTGGGTTAAATAATATGTAATAAGGCTTGAATATTAGCCTTTCAAGAGTTGACAGGGAAATGAAATCGCATTAGACTTCTAACCCCTGCAACTCTAGTACGGGACATCCGTCCTGTACGAACAGACACACAAATGTGTGATTACTAACTATAATTCGAAGGAGGAGTATCGGTGTTCGTCTGTTCTAAAGAGGACTTCGACCCGTGAGCAGCCCCCTGGGGAATTATGTCGGAAAATCCGACACCATTTAATAATAATATCATACAGATAATAGCTGTATTACCCACAAGTTACCCATAGAAAACGTAACTTGTAGTGGAATTACCGTCTATAGAAAACGGGATATCATCACCACATACTATTATAATTCACCAGCTATTTTGCTGGGAATTGTTCTTAAATACATTAGTCTTTGGACTTTACCATCATAAAAACATCTTATATAAATTAACTTAATTATCAATATTAAAGTAGAGTAAATGTGACCCTTCTATCACTTTCTGAAATCTGGACAAAGTAGGCCAGGCGTCTGTGGGGAAGGAGGGCAGCCATTGTTGTTTATGAGACCAGAGGCTCACACAGGAGCAAATTCGGCTCCTGTTAATTTTACTTGGACGTAGTGTTATGGAAACCAGAAGTGTACCATTGTCAACACGCTGTCTACAAATACAAGTTAAGTGTCTATCCGAAACCCGTTTATCATTCATTTATGGCCATTAATGTCAGGATATAGGGTTAGCCGGTTAGAACGCGAAATCGCCTCATACTAAAGGTAATTAAGCCAGGTCTTTAATGTTCCATGTACTGTATAGTGTTTTCTCTGATATAGCTTGTCATATATAGGTTTCTGGCTTCACAGCTAGCGCACTTTTGACAGGTCAAGACGAGGATGCAAGATTATGTGCACCAGTTACTGGGTGATAGAAGCTACCTCAAAGAGGATAATTTGGTGTCTACACTCTAGTTATACCTGGTGGACTAACCTGCTGTACTATAAGAGAAGGAACCTCATCAATGTATGTAGCTATTACTGTAATTTGATTGGCTGCATATGTGTAATATAAACCCCCCCTAATGTGTAGAGGATCGATTTGTGAGATTGAGATTATTGCAGAAATACAGTCCACTTATCATTATACAAATTGCTATCGAAGTATATAAATTAACGTAAATATAAATTCATATAAATTAAATAAATATAAATCTCACAGGTCGGTTCCCACACTTTCTTGGGAACATTCGAAGTGTTTATCTTCGGATAAATGGCGTAATCTTGTAAGCTAAAATGAGAGACGTGGATGTGATCTATTTACAGGAACCATATACGTCCATAACTATCAAGAAGGTCCCACCCAGGATACCTGGGTATATAGCATACAACAACAGTATTGGAACTGGTTTACTCACGTATATTAAGAGTGGATTAATCTGTAAACTAATTAAAAATCACAGGAGTAATAGTATACATTATCAAAAATTAAAATTAAAAACTGCAAATAGCCATTTCCTACTGTATAGCATATATGGACGATGTAGTGTACTTAATGCAGACCTGCTACCGACACCTACAGGTAACACAGGTATGTTATGTATGGGTGACTTTAATGCTCGTCACACTGCTCTTGGTGACGTTCAGTGTAACAATAATGGAAGGGTCTTCTTGAAATACCTTAATGATCATAATATTACTGTGTATGATACTAATAAACAGACCCATTTATTGGGGGGTAGACTGGATTATGTGATTGGGTACAGCCTAGTAGATAGCAACGTCAACGTTAAGCTCATCCCAGAACTAGTAAGTGATCATTTTGCAATATATTGTGAATACAATATGAAGGAATATTAGGTCCAATCCTCATCCTAGAGTTAAAATTAACATTCCAGACAATCTTAAACAGCACTTTAAGACTTATGTACATAAGTGGTACACTGGGTATACACCTGTATCAGTGGACCACTTTTACAATGATCTTGTCAGTATCATTACCAGTTATTATGATACCTGGGTTAAATCAAGGAAAAAAAAGAACACTCGTTCTTCCTCATGGACAGAGGATCCTATTATTATTGCAGAGCTAAAGTGCTTCAGCTGCTGACTCTTATAAACCAGACAAAACACCTGACAATTTACTGCATTCCTTAATGCCAACAGAGATTTTCGCGAGCTTAAGGGCCAAGTTAAGAACACATATTGGGAACAATTCCTACAAGGTATCAATAGAACTACAACATTATCAGAAATGTGGAACAAAATTAAAAACATTACCAAACCTTCAGCCCCAGTCCAGCTTGATCATACTCCTGCAGAATATGCTGACATGCTCCTAGCTCAATGGTCTAGTGTCTCACAAATTTCTTCCTTACCCCCAGATATACAGCAGCATTTAAGACATACCAACATTAACAGAAACTTTAATATTGAAATAGCACGCTCCTCACCAGATTTAACAGATCAGTTTATTATAACCCCCTTTGAATTAACATCAGCATTAGGAAAACCTAAACAAACTGCCCCTGGTGAGGATGGTATAACTTATAACATCTTGAGCTTACTGAATGATGTCCCTAGCCACCATGGCTTGACCTCTATCAAATGAGTCTCTCACACGGTATCTTGCCAAAGAAATGGACACAAAATCTCATAATACCAATTCCTAAACCAAACTCTCAAAATTACAGACCCATTTCCCTTACATCTTGCATGTGTAAAGTCTTGGAGAGAATTGTTCTTAATCGTGTCATGTTTCAGGTCAAAGAAAAACTGGCCCCTAACCTATATGGGTTCATGCCCAAGTGTAGCACACAAACATGCTTTGCAGAATATTTTGTAAACTCCCAGGATGGGACACAGGCAGCCTTTATTGACCTAAAGTCAGCTTTCGATGTAGCGAATGGCGAAATAATATTAGAGCAACTTGCTGAATTTGGAATCAATGGTAATCTTCTGAGTTGGATAAAGAGCTACCTATCCAACAGGCGTGCTAGTGTCCTATTTAAAGGAGTTAAAAGGAGGTGGCATTAATAGGGTATTAATTTCATCAACACAAGACAGAACACGAAACAATGGGTATTGAAATGGAAGTGATTGTAGAAAGCCTATTGGTCCATATTTCTTGATGCTTCTATATTGGAGCGGAGTCTTGAGGTGGGTAGAATATAGTTGTGAATATAGCTATTAATGCCACCTATATAGAATATAGCTATTAATGTATATATATATATATATATATATATATATATATATATATATATATATATATATATATATATATATGTATATATATATATATATATATATATATATATATATATATATATATATATATATATATATATATATATATATATATATATATATTATTAAATATGACCGAAAAAGTAAGATTAATAATTCTAACACGAATTTTCTCAATCTTTCGTACATTACGCTTCACTGTTGGAGGTAAATCAAAGTTATCCCTACAGACAAAAATCAGAGGATACAACTGACGATTTACTATAAAACCAGAAAAACGGCCAGCCTACTCATGAGAAACTCTCCAGACACAAAACAGAACGCTTTAAAAGAGACTAACGTCGTCTATGCCTTCAAATGCCCACTTGGGGACTGTAAGCTCCAAAAAACCCAGTATATAGGCAAGACAACAACATCTCTTTCTAGGCGTTTAACGATGCATAAGCAACAGGGCTCCATTAAGGAACATATAATCTCTTCCCATAACCAAACCATCGCCAGAGAAATCCTAGTAAACAACACAGAAATCATCGATAGATACAGCGATAGCAGGCGGCTTGACGTTTGCGAGGCACTACACATCAAGAAGTCAACACCAGCAATCAACAGCCAATTATTGCACAACTATATTCTACCCACCTCAAGACTCCGCTCCAATATAGAAGCATCAAGAAATATGGACCAATAGGCTTTCTACAAACACTTCTATTCAATACCCATTGTTTTCTGTTCTGTCTTGTGTTGATACTTTTAATACCCTATTAATATCCCCTGTTCTGTCTTGTGTTTATGCCACATCATCCTTCCCACCTCACTCAAATGTAGATATAATATCAGAGAGACGTAAGTTCTAATCAGTTGTGTATTTGTGAAGTCTTTGAAAATGTAATAAGTTTTACGAAACGCGCCCGTGTCGCGTCAGACTAGAAATAAAAATGAATTTTGGAGAAGTGATTTTTGATTTACCTCCAACAGTGAAGCGTAATGTACGAAAGATTGAGAAAATTCGTGTTAGAATTATTAATCTTACTTTTTCGGTCATATTTAATAATATATGTCTACAGGAAAGACTGCTACCAAAATATACTAATATATATATATATATATATATATATATATATATATATATATATATATATATATATATATATATATATATATATATATATATATATATATATATATTTATGTCGTACCTAGTAGCCAGAACTCACTTCTCAGCCTACTATTCAAGGCCCGATTTGCCTAATAAGCCAAGTTTTCCTGAATTAATATATTTACTATAATTTTTTTCTTATGAATTGATAAAGCAACCCTTTTCTCTATGTATGAGGTCAATTTTTTTTATTGGAGTTAAAATTAACGTAGATATGTGACCGAACCTAACCAACCCTACCTAACCTAACCTAACCTATATTTATAGGTAAGGTTAGGTTAGGTAGCCAAAAAAAGCTAAGTTAGGTTAGGTAGGTTAGGTAGACGAAAAAACATTAATTCATGAAAACTTGGCTTATTAGGCAAATCGGGCCTTGATTAGTAGGCTGAGAAGTGCGTTCTGGCTATTAGGTACGACATTTATATATATATATATATATATATATATATATATATATATATATATATATATATATATATATATATATATATATATATATATATACATATATATATATATATATATATATATATATGAATGAGAGAGAGCGAGAGAATCTGAATTCTCTGGCATGTAAGATTTTAAGTTATTTAAATTCGTTGGCAGGAAGCAGAATACGTAATTTTCATTTCACCTATAATCCGGATCGCTGCTCAATGCACTTAACACATCTGCTCTGAATTTAAGCGCTCTAATAATTAATCCAATTTGGGCCACAATACGAACTGTACTTGAAGAATGTGAGAACAACAACATTGCGGTTGTTTTGCGGCGATACCTTGGGTTATGGTCCCCGCGGCCCGGTTTCTGACCAGGCCTTATACAACAGTTACACACAGAAATCACAATAGTGTGATGCATCAAATGAACAAATCCACAAATCCTTGTGGATTTGTTCTTATACAACAGTCATTCTCCTGGATAATCAGACACATGCGCACTCGCGCACACACGTACACACAGAGGCCTGGTAGCCTGGTAGATAGCGCGCAGGGCTCGTAATTCTGTGGCACGGGATCGATTCCCGCACCAGGCAGAAACAAATGCGCAAAGTTCTTTCACCTTGAATGCCCCTGTTACCAGCAGTAAATAGGTACCTGGTAGTTAGTCAGCTGTCACAGGCTGCTTCCTCGGGTGTGTGTGTGGTGTGGAAAAAAAATAGTTAATAAGTAGTTGATTGACAGTTGAGAGGCGGGCCGAAAGAGCAAAGCTCAACCCCCGCAAAACACAACTAGGTGAATACACAGGGCCTCGTTGCCAAGTGGACCGCGCTCAACGGTCATAGTCCTATAGACCAGGGTTTGATTCCCGGACAAGGCAGAAACAAAGGGGCAGTTACTTTCACCTGATTAACCTGTTCATCTTGCATTAAATAGGTACCTGGGAGTTAGCTCTTACGGGCTGCATCTTGTGCATGTGTGATTGTGTATTATATATGGAAGTAGATATGTATATATGTAGCCTCACCTGGGACATTCCTTAATTAAAAAGAGGCCTCGTCAAGAACCGGGCCATGGGGACTCTAAGCCCCGAAATCATCGCAAGGTAAGGAAACCGCAAGATATATATAATAGAGGAAAAATAGGTCGGTTACAAAGGCGGGGTTGAAGAGCTAATAGCTTGGGTATGAAGGGAAAAAATGGTAAATACACACACAAAACAAAAACTACCGAGCACCTCACCACCGGGCAGCCTAGGTTCGAGTCCTAGACGGGGCATCACAGTTTATTGTTGGAAAATTGACTTAGAGACCATGTAATCTTCGCAAACATGGGGTACTGAGGGCGTTGCAGGCCTAGCCCCAGCCTGTGCTGGGGATAGATGAAGTAACTGCTTGAAGTGATTCTGGAGTCTTGCCGGGTGTATGTGGCTCACGACCTTCAGAAACATAAGAACACAAGAACAAAGGTAACTGCAGAAGGCTTATTGGCCCATACGAGGCAGCTCCTATCTGTAACCACCCAATCCCACTCATACATGTCTAACCAGCGCTTGAAACAATCGAGGGACCCCACCTCCACCACGTTACGCGGCAATTGGTTCCACAAATCAACAACCCTGTTACTGAACCAGTATTTACCAGTCTTTCCTAAATCTAAACTTATCCAATTTATACCCATTGTTTCGTGTTCTGTCTTGTGTTGATATTTTTAATACCCTATTAATATCCCCCCTGTTATGTCCATTCATCCACTTGTAAACATAAGAACATAAGAACAAACATAAGAACAAAGGCAACTGCAGAAGGCCTGTTGGCCCATACGAGGCAGCTCCTATTCTATAACCACCCAATCCCACTCATATACTTGTCCAACCCGTGCTTGAAACAATCGAGGGACCCCACCTCCACAATGTTACGCGGCAATTGGTTCCACAAATCAACAACCCTGTTACTGAACCAGTATTTACCCAAGTCTTTCCTAAATCTAAACTTATCCAATTTATATCCATTGTTTCGTGTTCTGTCCTGTGTTGATACTTTTAATACCCTATTAATATCCCCCCGGTTATGTCCATTCATCCACTTGTAAACCTCTATCATGTCACCCCTAACTCTTCGCCTTTCCAGTGAATGCAACTTAAGCTTTGTTAATCTTTCTTCATATGAAAGATTTCTAATTTGGGGAATTAACTTAGTCATCCTACGCTGGATACGTAGATGAGGCCTTATCACTAATAAATAGGAAATAAGGTATTGCAACATACATGTTTTGTTATAATAAACATAAGAATGAAGGCAACTGCAGAAGGCCTATTGGCCCATACGAGGCAGCTCCTATTTATATCCACCCAATCTCATTCATGTATATGTCTAACCTACTGTTAGACTGTTAAGGGGCCCAGTGTCTGTTTTTTCAGTTTTCTCTAACTTATCCCGAGATATTTTTTTGTTTTTTTCGTGACTTCATTTCAATACATATTGACCCACAACTTTCACATATTCGAGTACGAATGCCAAACAATCCTAATTATAACCTACAAGATATGTTATAAATTAGAAGTACTATATTTATTGTTGAGAACTTTAGATGCATTTTTCTCTGTGAAAAACAATTTATACTTTTGAAACGTAATAAAAATTTCATTTTCTGACCGATTCTCACCATTTTTACATATTATGTGCAAAGTTCTTAGTGCTAAGGTTCCTAATGAATCGATTTGTCATAAAGAACATAAGAACAAAGGTAACTGCAGAAGGCCTATTGGCCCATACGAGGCAGCTCCTATAAGAACATAACATAAGAACAAAGGCAACTGCAGAAGGCCTATTGGCCCATACGAGGCAGCTCCTATTTATAACCACCCAATCCCACTCATATACATGTCCAACCCATGCTTGAAACAATCGAGGGACCCCACCTCCACAATGTAAACCTCTATCATGTCACCCCTAACTCTTCGCCTTTCAGTGAATGCAACTTAAGCTTTGTTAATCTTTCTTAATATGAAAGATTTTTAATTTGGGGAATTAACTTAGTCATCCTACGTTGGACACGTTCAAGTGAATTTATATCCATTCTATAATACGGCGACCAAAACTGAACTACATAATCTAAATGGGGCCTAACCAGAGCAAGATATAGCTTAAGAATCACACCAGGTGTCTTGTTACTAACGCTTCGATTAATAAATCCCAGTGTCCTATTTGCCTTATTACGAACATTCATGCATTGATCCTTTTGTTTTAAATTCTTACTAATCATAACTCCCAGACCCCTTTCGCAATCCGACTTCGCAATCTCAACACCATCTAGCTCGTATCTTGTAACTCTATCATCATTACCTAGCCTCAGAACTTTACATTTATCAGCATTAAACTGCATTTGCCAATCCTTTGACCATTTCAAAACCCTATCTAGATCAACTTGAAGTGATAGCGAGTCCTACGAATTAATTTCCCTACCGATTTTCGTATCATCGGCAAATTTGCAAATGTTGCTACTCAAACCTGAATCTAAATCATTTATATATATTATAAACAACAGAGGTCCCAGGACAGAGCCCTGAGGTACTCCACTAACAACATTATCCCACTCTGACTTAACCCCATTTATACTAACTCTGTTTCCTTTGGAATAGCCATGCCCTAATCCAAGTTAATATAGCACCCCCAATACCATGAGCTTCAATTTTTTTAATTTGTCTTTCATGTGGCACTGTATCAAAAGCTTTGCTAAAGTCAAGGTACATGTTACGGCCCTCTTGGGTCGCAACTGGGTTCTTTCTCTGATGTAAGCAGAGCTTGGGTATCCGGCCCCAAGCTAGTAGTGTCTTTCAAGGGGTGTGCTCCATAACGCAAGTAAATTAAAGGGGAAGGGATAAAACTGCTCAGAAATAAATATATATTCACCACCACCAATAAATAAATATATAAACAGTCACACGCTGTTACTATAACTACACGTATTTACAATCACTTGTCTTCCTCCGAAGACACAGGATGCTCTGCTTAACGGTGCTCAAGACGAGTAGCCTGGTTCTCTTCTTGTGGCCTCTAGACGAATCCTTAGATTCTCCCAGCGAGTCTACCCCGGCCACAGGCCAGCCAAATCACAGTCCCACTGGGTGCACCGTCGTGGAGGCCGTCAACCACAAATCCAGCCTTTAGCTGGCAGGTTCCAATCAGCAACGCTGCGTAGGCCACTCCACGACCGATACTAGGGTTGCGAGCCCTAGGCAGGAGCCTCGTGTGATTACACAGATCACTCTCCTCACCACAACACCCCAGTGGTTAGTCTTCTCCACCAGTCAGTCCTGGGTACGACAAATCCTCAACTGCCACGTCACAGGCAGGCTAACACAACAGTGTTCATCCGGGGGGTGACTCACAGCTTCTACAGCAAATGCGTGGAGGTTCTACGGCTGCCTTGGGTAGACTGATCCACCGTTCGATTCAGCAGTCCCAGGTCGACTCTGTAATCAGACACGTCATCAGTACTGGTTACACTCTAGGGCACCTCACTTACAGGCTTAGACAAACGCCCACCTATCCACTCCATAGATGGCGTTGTTGTCTATCCGTCACCTCACCAGAGGTCAGCAGCGGCTGTGTTATGAGCTGATCAGGAAGGGAAACTAGCCCTTGTGGCCAGTATATCTCGTCCTCACTAGATGGCGTCGTCCATTTGGAGGGGGTTTCGGGAGCTGACCCACAGATGGCGCGGTCGTCACTGCTCCGTGCTCGGACGCTGGGCTCGGGTCCGAAACAGTACACAACATCACAATCCTTACCACTATCAACTGCCTCAACTTTGCTGGAATAAAAAGTTAGCAAATTTGTTAAACATGAACGGCCATTTGTAAAACCATGTTGCGACTCATTTATTAATTTATGTTTTTCAAGATGGAGATGAATTGTATTTGCAATTATTGATTCAAGTAACTTTCCTACAATAGACGTTAGGCTAATTGGCCGATAGTTTGACGTAAGTGATCTATCTCCTTTCTTAAAAATTGGTACCACATTAGCTACCTTCCATGACTCTGGCACTCTGCCTGACTCTATTGATTTATTAAATATGGTAGACAGTGGCTCGGAAAGCTCCTCTTTGCATTCTTTAAGCACCCTGGCAAACACTTCATCCGGCCGTGGGGATTTGTTTGGTTTTAGTTTTTCTAATTGTTTAATTACATCCTCCCTGGTAACTGCTAAACTAGTCAACCTGTCCTCATCCCCACCCACATAGACTTGTTCTGCTGAAGGCATATTGTTAAGTTCTTCTTTAGTAAATACAGATATAAAATATTTGTTAAAAATACTACTCATTTCCTTGTCATTATCCGTTATTTGACCTGTCTCAGATTTTAATGGACCTATCCTTTCCCTAGTCTTAGTTCGATATAACTGAAAAAACCCTTCATAGTTTCTTTTTGCTTTCCTAATCTCTTTTTTAACATTTCTAACCAGTTGTATGAATTCCTGTTCTAAACTGACTTCCCCATTCTTAATCCTTTGGAACCAAGCTCTCTTTTTACCTATAAGGTTCTTTAAATTATTTGTTATCCACTTTGGGTCATTAGTATTCGATCAATTCAATTTGTATGGTATACTACGTTCCTGTGCTTTGTTTAGAATATTCTTAAATACGTTATATATTAAATCCACATCGAAATCCCCTTTTACGTCACCTGTCGCTGGGTTCATGTCTCGCTCCAAGACCGGCCCACACCCCATACCCAAGACTTTCCAATCTATTTGACCCAAAAAATTTCTTAGGCTATTAAAATCCGATTTTCGAAAATCTGGCACTTTAACAGAATTTTCTCCTACAGGTCTATTCCATTCTATGCTAAATCTGATTACTTTGTGATCACTGTTCCCTAGCTCACTCCCTATTTCGATGTCATTAATTTGTGTTTCCCTGTTAGTTAACACTAAATCTAAAATATTATTTTCCCGCGTTGGTTCCTTAATGTGTTGCGTAAGAAAGCAATCGTCAATTAATTCTAGAAAATCTTCTGCTTCACTATTCCCTGTTTTGTTCACCCAGTTTATTTCACTAAAATTAAAGTCACCCATAACATAAATACTGTTAGATCTAGATGCTCTAGATATTTCATCCCATAGATGCTTTGCTTCCATTCTGTCTAAATTTGGTGGCCTATATATAACTCCTATTATAATATTATTTGCTTTTTCGTTTAATTCTATCCAAATAGTTTCTGTGTGCGGATCAGTTTTGATTCCCTCTTTGAGACTACATTTCAAAATGTCCCTAACATATATGGCTACTCCCCCTCCTCGTCTAATATATCTATCTGTGTGAAATAGTTTAAATCCATTTATTTGATATTCTGTGAATAGTTCTCTATTTTATACATTCATCCACGTTTCGGTAAGTGCAATAATATCTATTTTTTTCTGTGCAGACAAGAGCATTTAATTCGTTAATTTTATTTCTTAGACTTCTACTGTTAGTGTAATATACCCTAAGTGAATTGTTATTTTGAGGCCCTTTTCTTTCCCTGGTCATTTTGCCAATTCTTTTCTCCCACGAACACATACTTTTATTACCTCCTTCCTCCAAATCAATTCCCATACCAATATCTACTAACAGTTTAAACCCAAACAAACACCTCTAACCACTGGTTCCAACGAGTTCGCAACAGCAACAACCCCAGCCCTCGATAGATGCACTCCATCACGAGCATACATTTCATTTCTTCCATAGAAGTGTTCCCAGTTGTCTATGAAAGATATTGCATTTGATTTGCAATATCTTTCCAGCCGGCAATTGACACCAAGTGCCCTCGACATCCATTCATTTCCCACTCCCTTTCTTGGAAGAATGCCACATATGATCGGGATTCCTCCCTTGCTCCTAACTAATTCAATGGCTGTCCTGAATCTCTGTATTAGTTCCTCACTCCTAACTCGCCCAACATCATTACCCCCTGCACTAATACAAATAATGGGTTTGTTCCCATTTCCCATCATAATATCATTCATGTTTCCAACAATATCACCAATTCCAGCTCCTGGATAGCAAACCCTTAATCTGTTCCCCCTATCTCTGGCACAAAACGTTCTGTCTAAATACCTCACCTGGGAATCTCCCACAACCAAAATTCGCTTCGGTACCTCCTTAACTTTCTGAGCAGCCTGAGGGGCCTGCGCTCCGCCGCTCCTCGCCGATTTCCGTTCCGAGTGAACTGCAGGCTCACCACAGCACTCGTTCTCCAACACGGCAAATGAATTTGCTGTCCTTAGGGCGTCTGTAGGCGGCCTTGTCAAGGTCTTCTTAAGACCCCTGTCCTTCACTTTGTAGTTATTATGATACTGGACACCTAGTGAAATGACGCAAATTATATATATATGTCGTACCTAGTAGCCAGAAAGCACTTCTCGGCCTACTATGCAAGGCCCGATTTGCCTAATAGGCCAAGTGATTTTCTTTATTTTCAATAAATTGTTTCCAATTAGTTTATTTGAATTATTATTATTACATAATATTAGAAACATAAATTATTGATTATTATAGTTGTGATAGTTTAGGTTAGGTTTAGATAGGTTAGGTAAGGTTGGTTAGGTTCGGTCATATATCTACGTTACTTTTAACTCAAATTTCATCAAATTAACTTATAAATAATGAAATGGACAGATTTATCAATTCATAAGAAAAATAATGAGAAAAATATATAAATTCAGGAAAACTTGGCCTATTAGGCAAATCGGGCCTTGCATAGTAGGCCGAGTACGACGTTCTGGCTACTAGGTACAACATATATATATATATATATATATATTGTGACGGTAACGCGTTGGTGTTCGGCTGTTCAAAGCTAGGGGTATGGCCTCGTCACATAGTATTAAAAAAAAAATAGAAAATCTGGAACTTCGTCTGTGGTAAGGTAAGGAGAAGACACACAAAACACAAGTAAATTTTAACAATGGAATTTTAATTACATTAAAGAAATAAAACATGAATAAAATGGACAAACAAATTCGTATAATAAAATCAATCAATCAAAATAATAAGAATAATTAAAGGACACAATGAAAAGTTACGTTAAGACAAAATAACAAGAAGTGCAATATTCAAGTATATGAAAGGTGCTGGAATATTGGCTTTAAGCTATCACCTCTCTCAGTATACGTACGCTAAAGCTTACGTCTAGCAGGGAGAAGTGTTAACTGTGAAAGCACGGAATATTCTGAGGACTGAGGTCGTGGCGGCCCCAGACATCAAGTAGTATGGGGGGGAGGAGTGCAGTTGCAGCCCGACTGGCGACCAATCAGAGGAGCCGGCAGTGAGACAGGTAGTTTGGCGGTTTGAGTCTGAGCAGGTGTCCCTGGCTGCATACGTTTTGCGCTCTGGCAAACCTTGGAGATGTTGTTGTCGTTGTTGGACATTTCTTCCATAGTAGTTTTATATATTTGTTGCGACGTATTTGTGGAGGGAAGAGCAGGCTCAATCTCTTGAAGGAGATTATCGTCACAATATATATATATATATATATATATATATATATATATATATATATATATATATATATATATATATATATATATATATATATATATATATATATATATATATATATATATATATATATATATATATAATCCTCTCACCCACAGGGTTATAAGCCCATGAAACCATTTACCAGCCGAAACCGTGTCAAAAACTCTGTCAACATTTAGAGTTCAGCTGGAAAGGATCATCAAGGCAAATGATGATCTTCGACACGCCGCCGGCTTCCTCTTGTCCTCATCAAGGCCACTAGTGTTAGTGGGTCTCCCGTAAACTCGGGTATACTCACACACCCACTGGGGACAGTGTGGAAGCCCAGCGAGTCATCTGTCTTGCAGCGACCACTGTGGTTTTGTTTTTTTCTGGTGCACATGCTGGTTGACTGCCGACTTCAATAGGAAGGTTAGAAGGGAATGTGGAAGGGAGTGGAGAAGATATTTGTTTACTTTTGATTTGTTGCCGTCTCACTTGACCTGTAACTCATGGTTTTCTTTCTTTCTCCTTCTTATAGGGTTTTAGTGCCTCTAATCTTCCCATATTCAACCCCACGCCAGGGTGAGGTTATCATGAAAAATCATCACCAAAATGTACTTCAATATTATATACAAGTTGCTTTTTACAAGAAACAAAAAACACAGATATATCTACAACATCGAAGAAACCTTATGTCACGTTCACGCAAGACATGACCAAAATGTCTGAGATCTTCTTTTACAATGAGTCCCTCTAGAACAACACTCAGGGCTCCTCTCCAATGTTCCCTTCTGAGGTACTCACGCCGGCGAGTTTTCTTTTCCCACAAGTCACGGGCCAGTCCTCCTCAGTATTATCTCATCACTAACTCCAGCAACACGCTGGCTGGCTTCCTCTCAAGGCTTATCCATAAACAAACTTTATCCTAGAGGACTGACAGATGTTCACTCCATCTTTGAACACAATTTGGCCACCCCGGGATAATGTCGATTCAACACTCATCATCGTTTTCGATAGCACACTGGCTACCACCGATAGTTCCCTGTCTTCAATGACCAGGCCCTTCTTGTGCCGACTGAAATAAGTACAGTGATGAAACTGCGTTCTTCAGGACTGCCTTTGCTGGCCACTCCTGGTGGACTGCCCTTGCTGGTCACTCCTGAGGACTGCCCTTGCTGGTCACTCCTGAGGACTGACCTTGCTGGCCACTCCTGAGGACTGCCCTTGCTGGCCACTCCTGGTGGACTGCCCTTGCTGGCCACTCCTGGTGGACTGCCCCTGCTGGCCACTTCTGGTGGACTGCCCTTGCTGGCCACTCCTGGTGGACTGCCCTTGCTGGTCACTCCTGGTGGACTGCCCTTGCTGGTCACTCCTGGTGGACTGCCCTTGCTGGCCACTCCTGGTGGACTGCCCTTGCTGGTCACTCCTGGTGGACTGCCCTTGCTGGTCACTCCTGGTGGACTGCCCTTGCTGGCCACTCCTGAGGACTGCCCTTGCTGGCCACTCCTGGTGGACTGCCCTTGCTGGTCACTCCTGGTGGACTGCCCTTGCTGGTCACTCCTGGTGGACTGCCCTTGCTGGCCACTCCTGAGGACTGCCCTTGCTGGCCACTCCTGGTGGACTGCCCTTGCTGGTCACTCCTGGTGGACTGCCCTTGCTGGTCACTCCTGGTGGACTGCCCCTGCTGGTCACTCCTGGTGGACTGCCCTTGCTGGCCACTCCTGAGGACTGCCCTTGCTGGTCACTCCTGAGGACTGCACTTGCTGGTCACTCCTGGTGGACTGCCCTTGCTGGTCACTCCTGGTGGACTGCCCTTGCTGGTCACTCCTGGTGGACTGCCCTTGCTGGTCACTCCTGGTGGACTGCCCTTGCTGATCACTCCTGGTGGACTGCCCTTGCTGGCCACTCCTGGTGGACTGCCCTTGCTGGTCACTCCTGGTGGACTGCCCTTGCTGATCACTCCTGGTGGACTGCCCTTGCTGGTCACTCCTGGTGGACTGCCCTTGCTGGTCACTCCTGGTGGACTGCCCTTGCTGGCCACTCCTGGTGGACTGCACTTGCTGGCCACTCCTGGTGGACTGCCCTTGCTGATCACTCCTGGTGGACTGCCCTTGCTGGTCACTCCTGGTGGACTGCCCTTGCTGGCCACTCCTGAGGACTGCCCTTGCTGGCCACTCCTGGTGGACTGCCCTTGCTGATCACTCCTGGTGGACTGCCCTTGCTGGCCACTCCTGGTGGACTGCCCTTGCTGATCACTCCTGGTGGACTGCCCTTGCTGGCCACTCCTGAGGACTGCCCTTGCTGGCCACTCCTGGTGGACTGCCCTTGCTGGTCACTCCTGGTGGACTGCCCTTGCTGATCACTCCTGGTGGACTGCCCTTGCTGGCCACTCCTGGTGGACTGCCCTTGCTGATCACTCCTGGTGGACTGCCCTTGCTGGCCACTCCTGGTGGACTGCCCTTGCTGATCACTCCTCGTGGACTGCCCTTGCTGGCCACTCGTGGTGGACTGCCCTTGCTGATCACTCCTGGTGGACTGCCTTCCACCGTCCACCGTCCCTCTCACATCACCTCTCAGGAAAGAAAATCATATAATACGAAGGAAACGACACCTGTGTCAGTGAGACCTCAGCCTTCCACCGGAGCACAAAAAATGGGGTCAGGTGCAGTCAACAGATGGCGGTAACATTGTCACAAGAATCCTGTAACAAGAGAGTGAGTGCCCAGTAAGAGAGCTTCTTTACATCACATTCCCTTAATCCTCCCTCTGCCCTCTGAATAGCTTTACAATTATGGATTCCTTTTGACCTTTTGTTTATTGTAAAGTTATTTGTTTTATTATGTTTTATATATTATATATCTTTTAATGTCGATATACTATAAAAATTATTTTTATTATGATCCATGCAAGGCTATTTTCATCATCTTTTTTGTGTAAATTAATGATGTAATGTTGTTGCTGTTTTAGATTCAGTTACTGGGAACAAAAAGTTGCAAGTAGCACGGGCTATGGTGAGCCCGTAGTGGACTTAACCTGGCACAGGAGTTGTGCCTGTATGAGGAACAATCTATTCATTTAAGTTTAGAGAGAATCTTTAACTGCAAATAACACGTGAATATTATATATTAAAATATATTTCTATGACGTTTGTCCTGTTTGCAATAACATATATATATGATTCTTGACATGTGTGGGCAGCTTCTCCTGCCTCACCACCGACCATTGAAGCCTTGAAGTTGTTTCCCGTTAAGCCTCATTATTAAATTAAAGTGAAGTAATAATCAATATTTTAATAATTCAACAAATTTAGAATATTAGCTCGATTTTCTAATTAATTAGAATTTAAAGCCCAATTCAGAATTAATTATTAATCCTCGCTCTGACAAGAGAGTCAGAGGGAGGAAGGCTTGTCATTTTGGATCCAAAAAGCTCTCGTTGGTCACAAACAATGTTGACGTTAACAAAATCCCTGCATTAGCTGCCGGAAGGCTGAATATATTCATCCAGGGCAAGTATTGCTGTTCTCCGCCTCGGGGTTGATAAGTACCTAACATATAAGATTAGATTTGGTCATGTCTTGTGTTCAGAGAGGTGTAAGGCACCTTCATCACCTCCTTCCTCACAATTGAGGAAGACTTTATAATACTTAGCCTTTATAATACCCACTGTCCTATGCTTACAAAACAAGTCACAACCAAAAGGCTTAACAATCCCTGGCTTACAAAGGGAATACTTAAATCTATTAATAAAAAACATGACCTTGAGAAGAAGTATAGGTTAGGAATTGTCTCCAAAGAGATTCTCAAAGAATTACTCATTATTACTATCTAAGATAATTAGACGAGCCAAAACTAAATACTACGAAGATAAATTTACTCAAATAAAGAGCAACATTAAGCAAACTTGGAGAACAATTTCACAAATATTGGGATCAAAGAAGTCTATAAATAACAAACCGACTCTCCTGTCTAATAACGATGGTCAGCTTTCAGCCTCTGATTCTGCTATTGAGTTCAATAGGTTCTTCTCTTCCATTGGTTCATCCCTTGCTAATGATATTCCATCTTCCAGTACTGACATTAAGGACTATCTTACAGGTAACTATCCACAGTCTCTGTACCTAAAGCCTATTAATTCCACTGACGTCAATGAGATAATCCTTTCCCTTAAAACCAAGTCTGGTGCCCTTGAGGAGATACCAACTTTAATCTACAAAAAAGCCTCCAGATCTTTAGCCCCTGCTATTGCTTTGCTCTTCAACAAGTCACTTGAACTCCAAACCTTTCCAGATATTCTAAAAAAAGCGAGAGTAACGCCTGTCCACAAATGTGGTGATCTCACAGATGTTAACAACTACAGACCTATATCAATCCTGCCAAACTTGTCAAAAAATTTTGAAAAACTAATCTATAAGCAGCTTTACTCATATCTGGCCAAACTCAATATACTTAGCCCTTGCCAATATGGCTTCAGGCCCAAAAAAAGCACTAACGATGCACTTATTAGTATGCTTAACTCGATTCATACAGCTTTTGATAAAAATGAGTTCCCTGTTGGGTTATTTGTGGACCTGCGTAAAGCTTTCGATACTGTCAACCACCAAAACCTTCTTCTTAAATTACATCATTATGGTGTCAGAGGACACTCCCTACAATACCTCAAATCCTACCTTACTGACAGGCTCCAATGTGTTTCTGTGAATAATACAATTTCTCCCACCCTACCCATCAACATTGTTCCCCAGGGCAGCATACTTGGCCCTCTCCTCTTTCTCATCTACATTAATGACCTTCCAAATGCCTCCCAACACCTCAAACCAATTCTATTTGCTGACGACACAACCTTCATTTACTCCAGTCCTGATCCCCTTGCTCTAAATGCCACAGTAAATACTGAGCTTAATAAAGTCCATCTGTGGCTAACTGCCAACAAACTCACCCTTAACATTAACAAAACTTTCTATATTCTGTTTGGCAATAAATCCTCTAATCAAATAAATCTCAAAATAAACAATACCCAAATTTGTAACAAATTAGATGGCAAATTCCTTGGCATTCTCATTGACCACAAGCTGAATTTCCAGGGACACATTCTAAACATATCAAAAAAAGTTTCAAAAACTGTGGGCATTCTTTCTAAGATCAGATATTATGTACCACGCCCTGCCCTGGTGACTCTCTATTACTCCCTTATCTATCCATATCTCAACTATGGTATTTGTGCTTGGGGCTCTACTACCCAAAATCACTTACGTCCTCTAATTACTCAACACAAAGCTGCTATTAGGACAATATCCAATTCTGGCCCCAGACATCACTCGGTACCCCTACTCAAATCTCTGAATATGTTAGACATTAAGTCACTGCACATTCTCTCATGTGTATTATACATATATAAAACGCTAAACTATAATGCCAATCCTGATCTCAAAAGCTTCATAGAAGGTTGTAACAGAACCCATGAGCATCACACCAGAAATAAATACAGTTTTGATATTCCTAGAGTACGACTTAATCAAACCAGAAATGCTCTACAAATCAAGGGGCCCAGAATGTGGAATGACCTTCCCAACCATGTTAAAGACTGTACCTCTCTCAACCAGTTTAAGTTAAAAACGAAGCTATACCTAATAAATTCCCTGTAACTCACCTTACCCCTCTGTTGTCAACCCATGTATGTTTTTTTGTTTTTTTTGTTTTTCAAATCAACGCTGTTTGAATGTAATTTTCTGTAATAATTTGTAATTGTATTTGTGCTGCTTTTTCAACAACGTTCCCCCCTCTTTTACCTCTATTTTTATTTGTACTCAACACATCTTATTCTTTTTACCCATTAGTTTTAAGCTTTAGTCATTAATGTTTTTCCTGCCCGAAACGCTTTGCGTAATAGTGGCTTTAGGCATTGTATGTACTAGCTCTATCTATAAAGCCAACAAACTTTGTAAAATCTCTTTATGTATGTACCTTACCTAAATAAAATTATTATAATTATTATTATTATTATTGACTTGAGAATGGTCCAGGACGGACCGAAACATCGTCGTCCCTTCACCTTTTAGTGTGAGGTCTGGTCTAGTGTGAGGTCTGGTCAACATACTTCAGCCACGTTATTGTGACTCATCGCCTGCGCAGGTATGACGCATTGAGTGCCGTTTCGTTGCACGACATCCCCAAAATCAAACGTGAGAATAACAACGTTTTAGCATCAAATTGAAGTTAACAATTCCTGAAAAGGGAGATTCTTTATTAACAAAACAATTTATAAATTTCCAAAGTCATTAAATAATTTAATGGGAGGAGAGAGGTAGTTCCAGCAGAGACCTAAGGGAGCCAGCCATTTAATACTTGATGTAACCCTCTGGTCTATTATCTCCTTAACACCCAAGCTGCTTAAATGTTTACTAACTAACAGTTAAGATAATCTAGTGTTTTCATCAAATAAATCAATTTAACAAATTTAAATATCAAATCAAACAGAACTTAAAGCACTAGATGATCTGAATTTTATTAATATAATAAATTACCTCATACTTTTGGGAATTGTGTGGATCAGATCATTAAAGAATATTATCCACTTGCTTTTAAAGAGCAAACATTTAACGTACACACATTACTACATAATGTATTGGATTTTTCTAAAGTTAATTATAAAGGCGCCACCATTTTATGAACTCAGGTTTTTGAACTGTGTAAATGTAAACAGCTGTACATTTATGAATAAAGATTTTCAATTCAATTCACATTCAATTAAACACAATGCACGGGCGTATACACCCGTACACACATACACAAAGTAAACGCTGCACACGAACGCCAGGAAAATACACACGCACATATAAATACACATGTGTATACATCCAGTCACACGCACGAATAAATCCGTGAGAGTAAATGCATTTTATAGGAATAATTCTCGTTCTGCAATTCGGTTTGTACATTTCCAAATATATTTTTGAAGTTGTTGTATTTGTATATAAAAGTACGAACATGCTTTAAAACGGAGAAATATCGATATGGAACAAGGAAACTGTGTGTGTTGGTAGAGGCTGTGGCCGTGTGCCGAACCAAGAACGACCTCAAGGCCTGAAAGTGCCTTTGATACATTTAAGTGCTGTAACCCTCCTCTGGGCCCAGTGCTGGCCGCCCCTTCCTTTGATGCGTCGTTACCTGGTGTCCCGCTCACACAGCCAACACTCCTGGTCAATTAGGTCTATCTTTTTGAAAATTTACTTTGCTGTCTGGGCTAGAAATGGAGCATTTGGTGGCTCTGAGGTGTTTAGTGCAGGAGTGCAAGCGTCGGAATGTTGGTTTGGGCGATCTGGTGAGCAAATGACCGCATGAATCATGGGTATTCATCGTCATATGTGGCGATTTAAGTGATTGGGTAACTAGGAGAGTGATTGGAGCATTTGTATGTATATGTGTGTGTGTGTTATGAATGGTTCTGGCTCTAGCATGTGCTCAAGTGAGAGGCAGGTGTGTGGTACTCTGGAGCTAGAGGTCCCTCACTCGACGCCTGGTGAAGTAGGAGCCAACACACTCCCTTACCTTGAGGTTACCTTGCGATGATTCCGGGGCTTATCGTCCCCGTGGCCCCTCGTTGAGGGACTGGCCAACCAGGCTGTTGAATGCGGCTGTTCGCAGCCTGACGTATGAGTCACAGCCTGGTTGATCAGGTATCCTTTGGTGGTGTTTATCAAGTTCTCTCTTGAACACTGTGAGGGGTCGGCCAGTTATGCCCCTTATGAGTAGTGGAAGCGTGTTCAACAGTCTTGGGCCTCTGATGTTGATAGAGTTCTCTCTCTCAGAGTACCTAGTGCACCTTTGCTTTTCAACGTGGCTATTGTCTTGAGGGGAGATGGGGGAGCGACTGGTAGTCGTTGGTGTGACTTGTGACAGTCTTCTACAAAAACAATAAGTGCATTATATCCCATGTATAGTGATGCTTCCTCTCTGTATTAGTTAGTGAATGGCAGTGTTAAAACTAAGTTTATTTAAAGAACCCTGAGGGTAGCTGGTGTTTTGTGTTATATTGATTTTTTCAACCAGATGTCTGTAACACGTGGTCTATTCCCCATCAACTGTAATCCTCCATTGGTAAAGTGTTTAAGTGCCAGGACACTTTACTGTTAACACTATGGCGTGCCCAGCGCGTGGCCCCCTGCACGCCTGATGTAGGCCAAGTGTTGAGCATGAACTTACCACCACACAAAAATATTTATACTCTCTTCACCTTTCTGATCTAAATTTTCGTGCTTCGTCGTTCAATTTGGTATCAAATTCTTTGCAATAGCATAGTCTAGGGATTGTCCGCAATAGAATGGTCTGAAGGAATATCTTCATACAAGAACAAATATTAGAACAACCTTACTAATACCAGTTGATAAAGTACATCGTCATGTGAACAATACCGGCTTTTCTTTGTTATTTACAGGTTTATTAATTAATGTGGTTTAGAGTCATTGTTTATGACACCATATTTCGTTTTTGTGTTGCTTCCTTCACAAGTGTTTGTTCCACAATATCATTTGTATAAAAAAAAATAATACAAATATCTGTACTTACCACCCTATGATGTTTTCAGAGCATGAGTGGAACATTAGGGAGAACCCATCCACCTGCTCCAAGAAAAGGCTTCCTGAACTTGCTCTACCGAGGTTTTATAGGTGGAGAGGGATGGTGGGTAAGCATTACCGGTTAGCCACCACGAATGGTCTCTCGCGATGGTATAAGCTGTAGCATGGTGCAGCACACAGTGTCACACTACCACTTGCACTTATACCTGCTGCCCTTCCTTTTACTAGACTTATAGCAGACACGACACCTCAGAGCTTTCTTGATGCGAATTAGTTCATGGTTCAAGTTCCTGTTCAGACGTTCAGGTTTAGCCACAATACGAGGTCTTCTAGAGGAAGCACAACTACTTGGAGTTGTCTGAACCTTGTCTTCAGAGTCAGATGATGAATGTTCATTTCCAGGTGAAGAAGGGAAGAGTGGCGGCCTCACACCTCATGGTCCGGGTGTTGCAACAGTGTCACCAGTAGCACTGCTGTCGTCCTCATGTACATCACCAGCATGTATGATGTGGTCATTGTTGAGAGGCCAATCATTATACAGAAACTTCACTAGTGACGTCATGATTACTTTGTGGAACTGGAGGAATGTGAGTTTTTTTAGTATCTCTGGTGCATGACTTATGGTTGCTTGGTATCTGTTATTTATGACTTTTGGTTTCTTGGTATCTGTTATTTATAACTGTTGGTTTCTTGGTATCTGTTATTTATAACTGTTGGTGTCTTGGTATCTGTTATGTAGGACTTTTGGTCTCTTGGTATCTCTTGTGTAGCACTTTTCTTGATCCATATCTATCTTGTGAATTGGCAGTGTTCGTGATGCCGGAGAAGCAAATAGATGAGATAAATCAACCGAAGAAGAGAAACTTTACGACACGAGGGGAAGCCGAGTCGGACGCGGTCTGAGTCAAGAAAACAATAGGCCTCCAGCAGTTGTATCCAAGATTGACTACGTAATGCATCACTTATACAATGTATGTGATGTAATTATAACCTGAGTTGGTCAAATAATATATATATAAATATATATATATATATATTATTATTAAATATGACCGAAAAAGTAAGATTAATAATTCTAACACGAATTTTCTCGATCTTTCGTACATTTCTTTTCACTGTTGGTGGTAATTCAAAAATCAATTCCCCAAAATTCATTTTTATTTCTAGTCTGACGCGACACTTGAGCGCGTTTCGTAAAACTTATTACATTTTCAAAGACTTTAGTTTACAAATACACAACTGAATAGAACTTACACATCTCCGATTTGTTTATATCTACATTTGAGTGAGGTGGATGGGGTGAGGTGGTAATTAATAGGGTATTAATTTCATCAACACAAGACAGAACACGAAACAATGGGTATTTGAATGGAAGTGATTGTAGAAAGCCTATTGGTCCATATTTCTTGATGCTTCTCTATTGGAGCAGAGTCTTGAGGTGGGTAGAATATAGTTGTGCATTAATTGGCTGTTGATTGCTGGTGTTGACTTTTTAATGTGTAGTGCCTCGCAAACGTCAAGCCGCCTGCTATCGCTGTATCTATCGATGATTTCTGTGTTGTTTACTAGGATTTCTCTGGCGATGGTTTGGTTAGAGAAGAGATTATATGTTCCTTAATGGAACCCTGTTGCTTATGCATCGTTAAACGCCTCGAAAGAGATGTTGATGTCTTGCCTATATACTGGGTTTTTTGTAGCTTACAGTCCCCAAGAGGGCATTTGAAGGCATAGACGACGTTGGTCTCTTTTAAAGCGTTCTGCTTTGTGTCTGGAGAGTTTCTCATGAGTAGGCTGGCCGTTTTTCTGGTTTTATAGTAAATCGTCAGTTGTATCCTCTGATTTTTGTCTGTAGGGATAACGTTTCTATTAACAATATCTTTCAGAACCCTTTCCTCTGTTTTATGAGCTGTGGAAAAGAAGTTCCTGTAAAATAGTCTAATAGGGGGTATAGGTGTTGTGTTAGTTGTCTCTTCAGAGGTTGCATGGCGTTTCACTTTCCTTCTTATGATGTCTTCGACGAAACCATTGGAGAAGCCGTTGTTGACTAGGACCTGCCTTACCCTACAGAGTTCTTCGTCGACTTGCTTCCATTCTGAGCTGTGGCTGAGAGCACGGTCGACATATACGTTAACAACACTCCTCTTGTACCTGTCTGGGCAGTCGCTGTTGGCATTTAGGCACATTCCTATGTTCGTTTCCTTAGTGTAGACTGCAGTGTGGAAACCTCCGCTCTTTTCCATGACTGTTACATCTAGAAAGGGCAGCTTCCCATCCTTTTCCATCTCGTAAGTGAAACGCAGCACGGAACTCTGCTCAAACGCCTCCTTCAGCTCCTGCAGATGTCTGACATCAGGTACCTGTGTAAAAATGTCGTCAACATACCTGCAGTATATGGCCGGTTTCAAGTTCATGTCGACTAAGACTTTTTGCTCGATGGTACCCATGTAGAAGTTTGCAAACAGGACACCTAGGAGAGAACCCATGGCGACCCCATCTACTTGCTTATACATGTGCCCATCCGGGCTCAAGAAGGGTGCCTCTTTAGTACAAGCTTGGAGTAGTTTACTTAGGATATTTTCTGGTATGTCAAGAGGAGTACAGGCTGGATCACGATACACTCTGTCGGCTATCATCCCGATTGTCTCGTCCACAGGTACGTTGGTGAACAGCGATTCTACGTCCAACGAGGCTCTTATCCCTGTGGCCCGTGTGCCCCGCAGTAAGTCAACAAATTCCTTTGGAGACTTCAGGCTGAAGGCGCAAGGAACATAAGGAGTCAGCAGGCCGTTGAGTCGCTTCGCCAGTCTGTACGTGGGTGTGGGTATCTGGCTAATGATTGGCCGAAGTGGGTTTCCAGGCTTGTGCGTCTTGACATTTCCATACGCATATCCAGGTTTATATTCCCCAATGATCTTTGGCAGGTGGAGTCCGGATTTCTTGGCGTTCACAGTTTCGATCAGTTGGTTGACCTTTGCTTTTAATTCGGCTGTAGTGTCCTTCGTTACCCTTTGGAACTTAGTTTGGTCAGAGAGTATGATGTTCATTTTCGCCAGATATTCGTCTTTTTTAAGAATGACATATATTGGCGACTTGTCACCTCTCCTGACAACTATCTCCTTGTTCTCACGAAGGCTTTTAGCTGCCGCTTTAATCTCGGGGGATAGTATGGTGCTTCTGTAGTTGCCTCGATTCTTTCCTCCTTCTGCAATAAGTTCTGCTTGTAAGGTATCTTTGGTAGTGACCTTCTTTTGTGTCTCGAGATCGAATATGTAGTCCAACAGAATTTCCAACTCTACTTTCCGGGCCATCTCACTCGGTCTGGACATAACATGACTGTTTATGCCCAGATTTAGGAGAGTGAGTTGGTCCTCAGTGAGGTTAATTCCTGCAAGGTTCAGGAAGCCATCTCTTGGTCGTGGAATTGCCATAGGTCCTCCATATAATGTTGTTAGTTTCTTGATAATCCTTGTTTCAGTGCTGATGTGATGTTGGTCTGTGAGGATGTCGAGGTGTTGTTCAATGCGGGTACGGATACTATCGTCGATGTTGCTATTTCTCCACTCGTTTGTAGCATGAAGTAGTTGCGTTTTGTTGTCTTTGATTTCGTAGAATCGCTGTTTACCAACGTACCTGTGGACGAGACAATCGGAATGATAGCCGACAGAGTGTATCGTGATCCAGCCTGTACTCCTCTTGACATACCAGAAAATATTCTGAGGAAACTACTCCAAGCTTGTACTAAAGAGGCACCCTTCTTGAGCCCGGATGGGCACATGTATAAGCAAGTAGATGGGGTCGCCATGGGTTCTCCCCTAGGTGTCCTGTTTGCAAACTTCTACATGGGTACCATCGAGCAAAAAGTCTTAGTCGACATGAACTTGAAACCGGCCATATACTGCAGGTATGTTGACGACATTTTTACACAGGTACCTGATGTCAGACATCTGCAGGAGCTGAAGGAGGCATTTGAGCAGAGTTCCGTGCTGCGTTTCACTTACGAGATGGAAAAGGATGGGAAGCTGCCCTTTCTAGATGTAACAGTCATGGAAAAGGGCGGAGGTTTCCACACTGCAGTCTACACTAAGGAAACAAACATAGGAATGTGCCTAAATGCCAACAGCGACTGCCCAGACAGGTACAAGAGGAGTGTTGTTAACACATATGTCGACCGTGCTCTCAGCCACAGCTCAGAATGGAAGCAAGTCGACGAAGAACTCTGTAGGGTAAGGCAGGTCCTAGTCAATAACGGCTTCTCCAATGGTTTCGTCGAAGACATCATAAGAAGGAAAGTGAAAAGCCATGCAACCTCTGAAGAGACAACTAACACAACACCTATACCCCCTATTAGACTATTTTACAGGAACTTCTTTTCCACAGCTCATAAAACGGAGGAAAGGGTCCTGAAAGATATTGTTAATAGAAACGTTATCCCTACAGACAAAATTCAGAGGATACAACTGACGATTTACTATAAAACCAGAAAAACGGCCAGCCTACTCATGAGAAACTCTCCAGACACAAAACAGAACGCTTTAAAAGAGACTAACGTCGTCTATGCCTTCAAATGCCCACTTGGGGACTGTAAGCTCCAAAAAACCCAGTATATAGGCAAGACAACAACATCTCTTTCTAGGCGTTTAACGATGCATAAGCAACAGGGCTCCATTAAGGAACATATAATCTCTTCCCACAACCAAACCATCGCCAGAGAAATCCTAGTAAACAACACAGAAATCATCGATAGATACAGCGATAGCAGGCGGCTTGACGTTTGCGAGGCACTACACATCAAGAAGTCAACACCAGCAATCAACAGCCAATTACTGCACAACTATATTCTACCCACCTCAAGACTCCGCTCCAATATAGAAGCATCAAGAAATATGGACCAATAGGCTTTCTACAAACACTTCTATTCAATATCCATTGCTTCGTGTTCTGTCTTGTGTTGATGAAATTAATACCCTATTAATACTCTTGTTCTGTCTTGTGTTCATGAAATTAATACCCTATTAATACCACATTTTGTTCTGTCTTGTGTTAATGCCACATCACCCCATCCACCTCACTCAAATGTAGATATAAAATCGGAGATACGTAAGTTCTATTCTGATACGACGGGAGACATCTCCCGTCACGCAGGGTGCAGTCGCGCCTCCACAGATCTCCAGTATCTTCTATTGATACTGGTAATGACTCAAAAGGGCCACCACTTACGAGCTATTCATGCCCGTGTTACCTTTTGGGTGGCTTCATCTTCATCTTAACACATTCACAAAGGAGACTTCTCCCGTCATGCAGGGTGCATTCGCACCTCCACAGATCTCCAGTATCAGCTTTTTGATACTGGTAATGGCTCAAAAGGGCCACCACTTACGGGCTATTCATGCCCGTGCCACCTTTTGGGTGGCTTAATCTTCATCAATCAATCAGTTCTATTCAGTTGTGTATTTGTGAACTAAAGTCTTTGAAAATGTAATAAGTTTTACGAAACGCGCCCGTGTCGCGTCAGACTAGAAATAAAAATGAATTTTGGAGAATTGATTTTTGATTTACCTCCAACAGTGAAGCGTAATGTACGAAAGATTGAGAAAATTCGTGTTAGAATTATTAATCTTACTTTTTCGGTCATATTTAATAATATACATATATAAATATATATATATATATATATATATATATATATATATATATATATATATATATATATATATATATATATATATATATATATATATATATATATATACATATATATATATATATATATATATATATATATATATATATATATATATATATATATATATATATATATATATATATATATATATATGACATATTCGTAATAGTAAATTACGATGTAGATGACATATTCATATTCATATATTCATATTCGTAGATGACATAATTACGATGTAGATGACATATTCGTAATAGTAAAAGACTCAGATGAACTAATTGACCTAAAAATACACCTAGAGAGAGAGTCAGTACTCCGATTTACACATGAAAATAGTGAAAATAACAGTCTGCCATTCTTGGATGTACTAATAACAAAAACAGGAACCTCTTTAAGCACCAACGTATATACCAAGCCCACCAACATAGGATTATGCCTGAACGGTAGAAGTGAGTGCCCCCAAAGATACAAAGCCAGTGTTCTCAATGCTTATATTCGTCGAGCGCTTACCCACTGCTCTGAATGGAGCAACGTGAGTAGAGAGTTTGAAAGAGTAACTCAGGTATTGGTGAACAACGGATATAGCAACGCGGAAATAAACGCTGCTATAAGAAGACACTTGGACCGTTGGTATAATTCAGAACCTAGAACAGAAACTACAACACCCCCAATAAAATTATATTACAAATCAACCATGCACAGTGAACATATAAAAGAGGAAAGAATAATGAAAGAAATAATCCGTAAAGGAGTAAAAAGCACTACTCCTAACCAAAACATAAACCTGATAATATTCTACAAAACCAAGAAGACTTCCGAACTCCTTATCAAAAACAGCCCGAAGCCGACGGAGAACCCTCTACAGCAGTCAAGCGTTGTATACATGTACACTTGCCCCCACGAAGGATGTAACCTTCAATGTAAGTACATAGGTATGACGTCGACCAAGCTGACGAGGCGTTTGACATGCCATCTTCAATCTGGTGCCCCTAGGAATCACATGAGACAAGCCCATGACATTACTCTAACAAGAGAAATGTTGAACAAGAATACTTGCATAAAAGACAAAACCCAAGATTCAAGAAGATTACAAATTCTTGAGGCAATTCACATAAGAATAGAGCGACCTACCATGAACACCCAAATCACGGAACTATTTACTCTACCCACCATGAGAGTAAGGACAAGACAAGAACATATCGATGCCAACACAGAAGACAATGTCCAAACATAACAGGCCAATTACACTGGATTAATCTTTGTGTTTAGATAGGAGATGCCTCGTATGGGCCAATAAGCCTTCTGCAGCCCCTATGTTTATCCCTTATGTATCCTCCCATGTTTTTCACCTTCATTATATATATATATATATATATATATATATATATATATATATATATATATATATATATATATATATATATATATATATATATATATATATATATATATATATATATATATTTATATATATATATTTATATATATATATTTATATATATATAAATATATATATATATATATATGCGAACAAGCCTGAATGGTCCCCAGGACAATATGCAACTGAAAACTCACACCCCAGAAGTGACTCGAACCCATACTCCCAAGTGCAACGCAACTGGTATGTACAAGACGCCTTAATCCACTTGACCATCACGACCGGACATAATGAGGTGATAGCCTAAGCTATTTGAACCACCCCACCGCCGGCACTCGGATAGTAATCTTGGGCATAGCATTTTACCAAATCACCTCATTCTTTGGGGCACACGTGAGGAACACAAATGCGAACAAGCCTGAATGGTCCCCAGGACAATATGCAACTGAAAACTCACACCCCAGAAGTGACTCGAACCCATACTCCCAGGTGCAACGCAACTGGTATGTACAAGACGCCTTAATCCACTTGACCATCACGACCGGACATAATGAGGTGATAGCCTAAGCTATTTGAACCACCCCACCGCCGGCACTCGGATAGTAATCTTGGGCATAGCATTTTACCAAATCACCTCATTCTTTGGGGCACACGTGAGGAACACAAATGCGAACAAGCCTGAATGGTCCCCAGGACAATATGCAACTGAAAACTCACACCCCAGAAGTGACTCGAACCCATACTCCCAGGTGCAACGCAACTGGTATGTACAAGACGCCTTAATCCACTTGACCATCACGACCGGACATAATGAGGTGATAGCCTAAGCTATTTGAACCACCCCACCGCCGGCACTCGGATAGTAATCTTGGGCATAGCATTTTACCAAATCACCTCATTCTTTGGGGCACACGTGAGGAACACAAATGCGAACAAGCCTGAATGGTCCCCAGGACAATATGCAACTGAAAACTCACACCCCAGAAGTGACTCGAACCCATACTCCCAGGTGCAACGCAACTGGTATGTACAAGACGCCTTAATCCACTTGACCATCACGACCGGACATAATGAGGTGATAGCCTAAGCTATTTGAACCACCCCACCGCCGGCACTCGGATAGTAATCTTGGGCATAGCATTTTACCAAATCACCTCATTCTTTGGGGCACACGTGAGGAACACAAATGCGAACAAGCCTGAATGGTCCCCAGGACAATATGCAACTGAAAACTCACACCCCAGAAGTGACTCGAACCCATACTCCCAGGTGCAACGCAACTGGTATGTACAAGACGCCTTAATCCACTTGACCATCACGACCGGACATAATGAGGTGATAGCCTAAGCTATTTGAACCACCCCACCGCCGGCACTCGGATAGTAATCTTGGGCATAGCATTTTACCAAATCACCTCATTCTTTGGGGCACACGTGAGGAACACAAATGCGAACAAGCCTGAATGGTCCCCAGGACAATATGCAACTGAAAACTCACACCCCAGAAGTGACTCGAACCCATACTCCCAGGTGCAACGCAACTGGTATGTACAAGACGCCTTAATCCACTTGACCATCACGACCGGACATAATGAGGTGATAGCCTAAGCTATTTGAACCACCCCACCGCCGGCACTCGGATAGTAATCTTGGGCATAGCATTTTACCAAATCACCTCATTCTTTGGGGCACACGTGAGGAACACAAATGCGAACAAGCCTGAATGGTCCCCAGGACAATATGCAACTGAAAACTCACACCCCAGAAGTGACTCGAACCCATACTCCCAGGTGCAACGCAACTGGTATGTACAAGACGCCTTAATCCACTTGACCATCACGACCGGACATAATGAGGTGATAGCCTAAGCTATTTGAACCACCCCACCGCCGGCACTCGGATAGTAATCTTGGGCATAGCATTTTACCAAATCACCTCATTCTTTGGGGCACACGTGAGGAACACAAATGCGAACAAGCCTGAATGGTCCCCAGGACAATATGCAACTGAAAACTCACACCCCAGAAGTGACTCGAACCCATACTCCCAGGTGCAACGCAACTGGTATGTACAAGACGCCTTAATCCACTTGACCATCACGACCGGACATAATGAGGTGATAGCCTAAGCTATTTGAACCACCCCACCGCCGGCACTCGGATAGTAATCTTGGGCATAGCATTTTACCAAATCACCTCATTCTTTGGGGCACACGTGAGGAACACAAATGCGAACAAGCCTGAATGGTCCCCAGGACAATATGCAACTGAAAACTCACACCCCAGAAGTGACTCGAACCCATACTCCCAGGTGCAACGCAACTGGTATGTACAAGACGCCTTAATCCACTTGACCATCACGACCGGACATAATGAGGTGATAGCCTAAGCTATTTGAACCACCCCACCGCCGGCACTCGGATAGTAATCTTGGGCATAGCATTTTACCAAATCACCTCATTCTTTGGGGCACACGTGAGGAACACAAATGCGAACAAGCCTGAATGGTCCCCAGGACAATATGCAACTGAAAACTCACACCCCAGAAGTGACTCGAACCCATACTCCCAGGTGCAACGCAACTGGTATGTACAAGACGCCTTAATCCACTTGACCATCACGACCGGACATAATGAGGTGATAGCCTAAGCTATTTGAACCACCCCACCGCCGGCACTCGGATAGTAATCTTGGGCATAGCATTTTACCAAATCACCTCATTCTTTGGGGCACACGTGAGGAACACAAATGCGAACAAGCCTGAATGGTCCCCAGGACAATATGCAACTGAAAACTCACACCCCAGAAGTGACTCGAACCCATACTCCCAGGTGCAACGCAACTGGTATGTACAAGACGCCTTAATCCACTTGACCATCACGACCGGACATAATGAGGTGATAGCCTAAGCTATTTGAACCACCCCACCGCCGGCACTCGGATAGTAATCTTGGGCATAGCATTTTACCAAATCACCTCATTCTTTGGGGCACACGTGAGGAACACAAATGCGAACAAGCCTGAATGGTCCCCAGGACAATATGCAACTGAAAACTCACACCCCAGAAGTGACTCGAACCCATACTCCCAGGTGCAACGCAACTGGTATGTACAAGACGCCTTAATCCACTTGACCATCACGACCGGACATAATGAGGTGATAGCCTAAGCTATTTGAACCACCCCACCGCCGGCACTCGGATAGTAATCTTGGGCATAGCATTTTACCAAATCACCTCATTCTTTGGGGCACACGTGAGGAACACAAATGCGAACAAGCCTGAATGGTCCCCAGGACAATATGCAACTGAAAACTCACACCCCAGAAGTGACTCGAACCCATACTCCCAGGTGCAACGCAACTGGTATGTACAAGACGCCTTAATCCACTTGACCATCACGACCGGACATAATGAGGTGATAGCCTAAGCTATTTGAACCACCCCACCGCCGGCACTCGGATAGTAATCTTGGGCATAGCATTTTACCAAATCACCTCATTCTTTGGGGCACACGTGAGGAACACAAATGCGAACAAGCCTGAATGGTCCCCAGGACAATATGCAACTGAAAACTCACACCCCAGAAGTGACTCGAACCCATACTCCCAGGTGCAACGCAACTGGTATGTACAAGACGCCTTAATCCACTTGACCATCACGACCGGACATAATGAGGTGATAGCCTAAGCTATTTGAACCACCCCACCGCCGACACTCGGATAGTAATCTTGGGCATAGCATTTTACCAAATCACCTCATTCTTTGGGGCACACGTGAGGAACACAAATGCGAACAAGCCTGAATGGTCCCCAGGACAATATGCAACTGAAAACTCACACCCCAGAAGTGACTCGAACCCATACTCCCAGGTGCAACGCAACTGGTATGTACAAGACGCCTTAATCCACTTGACCATCACGACCGGACATAATGAGGTGATAGCCTAAGCTATTTGAACCACCCCACCGCCGGCACTCGGATAGTAATCTTGGGCATAGCATTTTACCAAATCACCTCATTCTTTGGGGCACACGTGAGGAACACAAATGCGAACAAGCCTGAATGGTCCCCAGGACAATATGCAACTGAAAACTCACACCCCAGAAGTGACTCGAACCCATACTCCCAGGTGCAACGCAACTGGTATGTACAAGACGCCTTAATCCACTTGACCATCACGACCGGACATAATGAGGTGATAGCCTAAGCTATTTGAACCACCCCACCGCCGGCACTCGGATAGTAATCTTGGGCATAGCATTTTACCAAATCACCTCATTCTTTGGGGCACACGTGAGGAACACAAATGCGAACAAGCCTGAATGGTCCCCAGGACAATATGCAACTGAAAACTCACACCCCAGAAGTGACTCGAACCCATACTCCCAGGTGCAACGCAACTGGTATGTACAAGACGCCTTAATCCACTTGACCATCACGACCGGACATAATGAGGTGATAGCCTAAGCTATTTGAACCACCCCACCGCCGGCACTCGGATAGTAATCTTGGGCATAGCATTTTACCAAATCACCTCATTCTTTGGGGCACACGTGAGGAACACAAATGCGAACAAGCCTGAATGGTCCCCAGGACAATATGCAACTGAAAACTCACACCCCAGAAGTGACTCGAACCCATACTCCCAGGTGCAACGCAACTGGTATGTACAAGACGCCTTAATCCACTTGACCATCACGACCGGACATAATGAGGTGATAGCCTAAGCTATTTGAACCACCCCACCGCCGGCACTCGGATAGTAATCTTGGGCATAGCATTTTACCAAATCACCTCATTCTTTGGGGCACACGTGAGGAACACAAATGCGAACAAGCCTGAATGGTCCCCAGGACAATATGCAACTGAAAACTCACACCCCAGAAGTGACTCGAACCCATACTCCCAGGTGCAACGCAACTGGTATGTACAAGACGCCTTAATCCACTTGACCATCACGACCGGACATAATGAGGTGATAGCCTCATTATGTGAGTTTTCTGTTGCATATTGTCCTGGGGACCATTCAGGCTTGTTCGCATTTGTGTTCCTCACGTGTGCCCCAAAGAATGAGGTGATTTGGTAAAATGCTATGCCCAAGATTACTATCCGAGTGCCGGCGGTGGGGTGGTTCAAATAGCTTAGGCTATCACCTCATTATGTCCGGTCGTGATGGTCAAGTGGATTAAGGCGTCTTGTACATACCAGTTGCGTTGCACCTGGGAGTATGGGTTCGAGTCACTTCTGGGGTGTGAGTTTTCAGTTGCATATTGTCCTGGGGACCATTCAGGCTTGTTCGCATTTGTGTTCCTCACGTGTGCCCCAAAGAATGAGGTGATTTGGTAAAATGCTATGCCCAAGATTACTATCCGAGTGCAAGCGGTGGGGTGGTTCAAATAGCTTAGGCTATCACCTCATTACGTCCAGTCGTGATGGTCAAGTGGATTAAGGCGTCTTGTACATACCAGTTGCGTTGCACCTGGGAGTATGGGTTCGAGTCACTTCTGGGGTGTGAGTTTTCAGTTGCATATTGTCCTGGGGACCATTCAGGCTTGTTCGCATTTGTGTTCCTCACGTGTGCCCCAAAGAATGAGGTGATTTGGTAAAATGCTATGCCCAAGATTACTATCCGAGTGCCGGCGGTGGGGTGGTTCAAATAGCTTAGGCTATCACCTCATTATGTCCGGTCGTGATGGTCAAGTGGATTAAGGCGTCTTGTACATACCAGTTGCGTTGCACCTGGGAGTATGGGTTCGAGTCACTTCTGGGGTGTGAGTTTTCAGTTGCATATTGTCCTGGGGACCATTCAGGCTTGTTCGCATTTGTGTTCCTCACGTGTGCCCCAAAGAATGAGGTGATTTGGTAAAATGCTATGCCCAAGATTACTATCCGAGTGCCGGCGGTGGGGTGGTTCAAATAGCTTAGGCTATCACCTCATTATGTCCGGTCCCGGTCATAATGGTCATACTCCCGATCATGATGGTCAAGTGGATTAAGGCGTCTTGTACATACCAGTTGCGTTG